>NC_069383.1:30636250-30957500 GCF_027475565.1 Acinonyx jubatus
TGAACAGATAGAAGGAACATGAAAACATCAAGATGCCGTTTGACTGTTAACAAGCTATCCGGTTCTTCTAGCACGTTGCCAAACGAGGTAGAAAGCTTGATCTTTGTGAAGCTTGTGAACTGAAGTGACCATTCCAACCCTGGATAAGAGATTATTTATGAATATTTAACTCTGGGTAACAAATGTTAATGTATTTTTTTACATGTACTTTTCATTGTGGAACTGTTTTAAATCTCCAGAAAAACTTTAGAGATCATAGAATTCCCAAATAACCCATGCTCAATTTCCCCTGTTATTAATATCTTACATTCGTGTGGCACATTTGTTATAATTAATGAAGCAATATTGATACATTATTAACTAAAGTCCATCATTTATTCAGATTTCCGTAGTTTTTATTTAATGTCCTTTTTCTGTTCCAGGATCCCATTTAGGATACCACATTATATTAGGTAGTCATTTTTTCTTAGACTCTTCTTGGCTGTGACAGCTACCATAATATTTTTACATTAAAAATATAATTACCAGTAAAATAAAAATCTTAATTGATACATTCCATATGCTGATTTGAAAACTTCTTGGCAGAAATATCGCTTCCCTGTTTGCCAGTTTATGTCACATGCATATTCACAAATGTGTTTTGTTTCTAATATTTTATCAGTGTGTTGTATTTCATCAATATCCCGTATTTCATTTACGATTTAATCTGTGCCAGTCTCTGGAAACAGTGGGGCTGGGGGCAAAGCCAGGGGAACTACTGAAGGAAAAAATAAACCATAAAAGGCAATTTCTAAACTGAGAGTGTGTATTTGGAGGAGGGTAAAAGTAGATTCTCCTATTTTGCTTCGGTGATAGATAACATAAGTGGATGCCATAAGGTCGGCAGAAAAGATACATAATTCCTCTGACAGAATAGGATTTCTATCATTCAGAACAATGGTATGTACTGTTGGGGCCAATTTTTAAGGTGATTAATAGAATCTAGGGAACAGCAAAAATATGCATTTTTGAAACTTGCATTTGTGTTTTTTTCACATTGATTTGACTTTGGCTTCCTTTTAGACCGTTAGTGAAAGACCATTAGAAAAGGATTACTAGAGCAATCATTTTGGAAGACATAATTTAATTTTTAAAATGCCACTTGCTTTCTTTACACCTTGCTGTGAATAAGTAGCGTATTGTAGCCAGAGGGTAGAATGAGTGGATGAATCATATTCACTGCTACCTTCCTTGAAACCATTTTCCTAGCCACTTCCTTTGAGCATGGAATCTTCACAATCTCTCAGTTCATTTTGGACGTTATAAACAATAATAGAGTTCTTGTTTAGAGTTTCAAATAATGTTTAAATATTCTTTTCTGACTGAAATTCTCAGACCCCCAGATAACAGAAATATACTAAATTTTTTTTAACAGTCCAGCTTTCTATGTAAAACTGGATATCAGCAGAGGACATGATAGTCATAACAGAGAAAGTGATTTTTAGATTATAAATAACAATTTTTGATTTGTTCTAAAAATATTAAGAAATCAATTTTAAACAAAGAGGAAAAAAACCCAACCAATTCTTCCTGTTGATATTTTTTTTAATGTTTATTTATTTTTCGGAGACAGAATCCGAGGCAGGCTCCAGGCTCCAACCTGTTGGCACAAAGCCGGACACAGGACTCGAACCCATGAAGCACGGGATCACAACCTGGGCTGAAGTCAGACACTCAACCAACTGAGCCACCCAAGTGCCCCAGATAATTTTTGTTTTTTAATAAAAGATTAATTAAAATTTTGTAAATGTGCCTTAGTTTGAAATGGTGGCTAATAATGAACAAAACTCCAAATTTCATTCCAGCGATCAAAGTGGCAATATAGACTCCTGATACCTCTTAACAACTCTAAAGAGAACAAGCTTATCATTAAACCAAGGACAATATAGTTTCAAAATAAACTTTCAAATATTTCACATTTACCACCAGTGGGCTTATTTTTATGAAATGTTACATAATCCTACTACCATGTCATATCAAGTGTGCTTTTTTATATTTTGCTTAAGTATAATTTGGAATGCACATTAAAAGAATCTTAAAAAAAAAACAGTGACTTATGTAAGATAAAAGCACATTTCTTTTTTATCAGAAAGTCCACAATTAAGAAATGTAGGGCTGATAGGAGTCCCAGGATCTAAGGGGCCCAGACACATTCTATCCTGATATTCCATAACACCTAGGCCCCCCTTCTCAAGGTCACTTCATATTTCAAGACAACTCATGAAGTGTTAGTCATCAGGTATGCATTCCAACCTACAGGGAAGAGGAAAGAGAATGAACATGCCCTCTCCTATAAGGGAAATTTCATATAAAATGCACACTCAAGCATTCTTACATCTCACTGGCCAGACTTCATCTTTTGGTCACACTTAACCGCGAGAAAGGTTGAAAGACCTAGTCTTTATCGTATGTGATCATATACCCAGCAAAAAATTAGGGCAATAGCAGTAATGAAGAAGGAAAGGACAGATATCCTGAGGATAACTGGAAATCTCTGCTACATCTGTTAGTACAGAGAGATCAACAAATACCCCCATTCTCAACAAATTTGATAAGTGACCATAAATCCTGTTCATAAAAGATCTGTTATAGATACAACATCTCCATGCTGCTATCCTTTTCAAGTCCCTGTTCTTGAAGAACAAAACCAAGAAAAACTATTTTTCTATAATGTTTAATATAATTGATTAAAAGATGAAGGCAATGGTCTATGATCACATACGTGCTTATTAAATAATGTAAAATAACCAGTATGGGGGCGCCTGGGTGGCTCAGTCAGTTGAGCGTCCAACTTCGACTCAGGTCATGATCGCAAAGGTCCTGAGTTCGAACCCTGCGTCAGGCTCTGTGCTGACAGCTCAGAGCCTGGAGCCTGCTTCGGATTCTGTGTCTCCCCTTCTCTCTGCTCCTAACCCACCTGTATTCTGTCTCTGTCTCTCTCAAAAATAAATAAACATTAAAAAAATTTTTTAAGTAACCAGTTTGGATGTTTAACTGAACCAATTAAATCAACTGGTTACTGGGGCGCCTGGGTGGCGCAGTCGGTTAAGCGTCCGACTTCAGCCAGGTCACGATCTCACGGTCCGTGAGTTCGAGCCCCGCGTCAGGCTCTGGGCTGATAGCTCAGAGCCTGGAGCCTGTTTCCGATTCTGTGTCTCCCTCTCTCTCTGCCCCTCCCCTGTTCATGCTCTGTCTCTCTCTGTCCCAAAAATAAATAAACGTTGAAAAAAAAAATTTAAATAAAAAAAATAAAAATAAAATAAAAAAAAATAAATCAACTGGTTACTTTATCATTATAAAACAATGCATGTGCCATATATATTATAGATATAAATACATAAACACAGCTTACGATATTTAGTCAGAAATGCGATCCTTAGTTTCTTGTTGTTTATTTCCCCAGAAAATGAATAAATAAAATGATGAGAATCTGACACCAATTAAAGACTTATGCAAATAACATAGCTAGTAATTAAATAAGAAACTTAAAGAGGACTTAACTGATAATTTTACGGTGGGAAATTTTGTCTACAGATAGTTCAGCTGCAACCAAGGAATCTCTCTACTGCACAAATTATTATCTTTGTATATTTGTGTCTTTTATTCTAAATTTAAATTCTATATTTAGAGCATGATATCTAATAAATGCATTAGGGACTTTATTAAATTTCCTTACTCTATTAAAATCATTTTACAGTTTTAAATATTTTCCACATTACTGAATTAATCAACAATTTTGTTTTCAATGAGTTTCATAGGCTTAATACAAATAAACTTTTTGAATGTTTGAATGATCTTATGAAATACAGTCTCAAAAAACCTTTTCCATTATCTTCCACTGAGTTTTTGTACTCTATAGATCTTTGCTGTATGCTCGTTCAAATTCCTTTTGGCAAGAGATAGAGTACAAATGCACAAACCCATGAAAGTATCTAATCTGTATGCAATCTATGGCTATAGAACAAAGACGAACTAATTGGTCCATAAGTGGAATCTATGATCTTGGCATCATTTAGTATGCTGCTCTAATCCAATTAACCAGGTACTGCCCTTGTCTATATGCAGCTCAAGGGTATGAATCATATTATTTTTGTGTACCCAGCATCTAGCACATCTCTTGGCACAAGAAGTGAAACTCAGTATTTATTAAATAAAACTGTAATGCCATACTACCCACTTTAAAAACTGTCTGCTGTTTTCACATATTTCTTCTTATTTCCAAATTTTAGGGGGGGAGGAAATTAAAGAATAGAGAAGGCAAGATTGCCATTTTTCCTTGTGAGGGCATCAAATCAACAATTAGCTCACATTACTGAATGCAAATATAATGTAGAAATGACTTTTAAAATTCTTTTATTAATATCAAAGAATGAAAATATCAAAAATCTTTTATTTGCTTTCCTTGATAGGAAGATAAATTCGAATGTCAGATGTGCTTTTTTTCATTACTAGATCAAACAAGGAGTTAGAGGTATGGGCAAGTAGCACCTAAATACTGAACGGTGGGTAAAATCAGATGGGAGTAAGTAGGTCTGGTCCTTGTGACCCTACTGTTCTCTATCAGTTCTTTTGTCTCCTTTATCTTTTGTATGGACTCTGAGTGGAGAATTTTTCCCACTTCACTAGCTATTTGTGCATCATTCTAATATCTTTCTGGGTTTAGGTAAGCCCAGGGAGAGCTGCCAAAGCTAGAAAGTGTGTAAGCTGATATAGGTCCAGGGGCAAGAGACTTCACTGAAAGTTAGATTTTTGATTGACTTGATAAAATTTGATTTTAGAAAAAAAAATATTGTTTTATTTGGTTATTTTATTATAAACATGCAGTTTCTCTGTACTTTCCTAATTTTTACTCTATAAGAATATTGCTCTGGGGGTGCCTGAGTAGCTCAGTCACTTAAGACTCTGACTTTGGCTCAGGTCATTATCTCCCAGTCCATGAGTTAGAGCCCCACGTCGGGCTCTGTGCTGACAGCTCAGAGCCTGGAGCCTGCTTCAGATTCTGTGTCTCCCCCTCTGTCTCTCTAACCCTCCCCCAGGCTCAATCTCTCTCTCAAAAATAAATAAACATTAAGAAAAAAGAATATTGCTTTGCCATAACACTAAAATAAAAACAATTGATTTTGTTTTTTAGAGTTGTATTTGCAGCTGAAAGCTTTACTTCACCAGATACAAAGTTCCATTTTTGTCTTGGTTTGTTTCTTTTGCTCTCTGCCCTGAGATTTGTTTTTGAAGATTCCTAAGATAGATGTCAAAGGGAAGAAGGAGAGAGAAGACAGGTCTTTTATTTCAAAAGGTGCATAGTTTTTTTTGTTTTTGTTTTTGTTTTCTCTTTTGCCAGTTCACGCTCGTCTTTGCTTGACATATTTTTACTGAATTTCAAAAATAAAAGAATAAAAATAAGATAATGCTTAATGATGTTACTCAATGGTAGCTAGCAGAGCAGTTGTTTTATATTCTGTAAGAATGAATTTATGACTCTAAATACTGCCTAAGCATTTTTTATTATTTTTTAAATTGGGTAAAATGTTATCTTTAAGTGAAGAAAATATTAACCAGAATTTGGGCCCTTTATTTTAAAAGCTAAAGTGCTTTATATTGTGTAATAGGACAATATTTCTTAGCGTCTTATCCAATATCCAGATGTTAACAATATTTACCCACCAACTCACTTGCTAATAAAGAGTATATCAATATTCATGAGTGATCTAGAATTCTACCAGCAGAAGAAGCATTCATCAAAGTCCTACCACAGGTACACAAAGTATACCTGTGTATTGTAATGGTATTTAGAAATTAGGCCTTTGGCTGAACTCAAACTTTAGTAATACTTTGCAGAGCCTTCCATAATTTATACAACCACCACCCATCCTTAATTCAAACGTGTATACCAATATTTTTCTAATTTTAATGACAATTGTACCACATGGTCTTTCAGTATGGCAGGCTGCCTAGAAACTGTTTCAGTAAATTACACACCAAGATGATCTACTCTTTGGATTGTCTCCAGAACAAAGACTATGATGTATAATGAAAACCAACTAACAATTAACTGTCATCAAAGATAACATGAGGGACAAGCATTATAAATTTAGTTATTTACAATAAGAACCAACATAAAGCCTTTCAATGAATGATAAAAGTAGATCCATATTCTTGAAGTTACAATTTTAAGGTTTATATAAAATAATAATGAAACAATAGAAAGCTAGCGTTCCACATTTCATTGTGTTGAAGTAATTTTGTTAGCATAATAAGGAACTGTCTAAGAACTCAAAAATTATTCTATTTATTGCATGTTTTGAACTAAAACATTATTTTAAGAGACATAGTAATATTACTTTGGCATCATTATTAGTTATATAAGTGCGAGGATGGTGAATGAGCCAAAATTCTGTTTTTGTACACTATAATATATCTGCGCATACCAAAAAGAGTTACTTAATTACTGTGATGTAGCTTTTATATTTAACACCCACTTAAGAATCAGATCTTGAAGATCTGAACTAACAAGCTTCTTTCATTATTTATTCTCATATAACCTAGGGGAAAGACATAGAGAAGCAGCTCTCTAATTATGACTGTTTTAGAAAGATAGAAGAGAGGAGTAAAACATTTTTCAAAGCTTTTTATATGTGGATGCAGAGGCGGATTTGCTGGGGAGCTCATGAAGCTTCAGTGTCCCTGTCTTGCAAGGGTCCCTTCCAAGGTCTTGAACTTAATTTTATATTCATTAGTTCGTATTCTATTTCTATTGCTTAACATGTCCTCCTCCCCTGCACTGCACTCTTCAAGCTGTATAAGGTTGCAGGCTTCATACCAAGTGGACCCACCAGCGTGTATGCATGAACATCTGAAGGTCTTTTGCAGTCTTGAATCATTGGGGACCTCAGGATTGAGAAGGGACTAAATGCAGAAAATACTGAAGAATTAGGAGAATTGTCGGCAGGTTTTCATTGTTGTCAGAAAAAATAACGAAGAGGAACAAAGGAAAGAATGCAGGAAGTTGAAGGAAATGGAAGGAATGGTGGAGGAAAGGAAAGAGTAAGAGAGAGGATTTTCTGCAGAAAGAGCAGAAAATCTGACACACATATGTGAGTCTTGGGGACTAAGAGTCCCCAAGTCTCACATGTAGTTCTTGTCCACAGCTTCCAGCTCTCTCACTTAAGACATGAATTTGTAATCTCCAGCTTTAAATCATAACCTTTGTACTATTTTTACATGGGTTATTGTCACTTTTATCCTGGATATGCCATTTGATTTTATTTCATAAATAAAATATGAATTGATGAGAAATCACACAGTATGCATTCAACATCTGACCCTCATCTTCCTCCTCCTTCTTTTTCTCTTTAAATTTCATCCATTTGAGGATGCTTGCAAAATAACTAAGTGACTGAAAAGAAGTAGATTAGATGAACTTTAACAAGATGTTAAAATAGAGTTCAGCCTACACCCTAAAGCAATAGGTAGCAGATAAGTAAGGGGGTATATACCCTGTAAGAATTTCAAAAAAATCAGCAGAACCTGAAAAACCACCTTTGCCTTGCCTACTTCGAGCCTGCAATTTGGTTGGGAAAGTAGATAGGAAATGTGAGATTTGCACAGGAGATTTCTTTTTATTTATTTATTTTTAATTTATTTACTTATGAGAGAGAGAGAGAGAGAGAGAGAGCGAGCATGCACACGCAAGTGGAGGAGGGGCAGAGAAAGGGAGAGAAAGAATCCCAAGCAGGCTCTGAGCTGTCAGTACAGAGCCCAGCACAGGCCTTGATCCCAAGAGCTGGGAGATCATGACCTAAGCCTAAATCAAGAGTCAGATACTCAACTGACTGAGCCACCCAGGCACCCCAGCAGAGCAGATTTCTTGGAGACAGCTGTGCTGGGAGCCTTCCCGTTTCCACCTAGAGGGAAGGAAATGTGTTTCTACTGTACTGCATTTTGGGAGACAACATTTAATGGGACCACTTGGAAAACCTTTATACATTTCCCTGCTTTGGGAGACCCAGAGAACCAGAGTCCAACTTCTACTCAGGTAACCTAACAGGAAAGAAGCTTGCTGTTTTGGTGCTGAACTGAAGGGGAGTGGCTGCTCTGTTGGGATTAGCTTGCATTCAAGAAAAAAAACAGAGTCCTGATTGATAAGGCCACCTGAGGGGGCAATGGACACTCAGCCGACCAAAACTGGAAGTGGACTGGTGAATTTCTAGTTCTGCTGAAGCAGTTAGCAACCAGCTAGGGTAAAGAAACTTTCATCCAGACTGAGGGAATTTTAGGTGACAGACCCTCATTCAGTGGCCCATGAGAGAGCTTAACTATCTGCTAGGCTCAGGGAAGGCAAAGCCATCCTAGAAGTTGGCGCTCCTTACTGTTTTCTCCGTGTGCCTCTCTCCATCTTTCTGCAAGTATTTGGGGTCGGAAATCTTAGTTCACATGATGATGGAAGAGGGGGTAAAAGCTTGGGACAGGGTAAAGAGATAGGAAAGGCAATACCTAAATTATCTGAGTTAGTAGCCAGCCTTTTGCAGGCCCCAGCTCTGGAAGCTTTGGAAGCTTTGAAGGTGAAAAAATTGACCCTTAAATCAGAGTTTTGATTGTTATATGGAATGGAATGTTACATGGGACTGTTTGCTACTAAACAAGGGAGCAGCTATGGTCTTCCTACATTTTTAACCCTTGGCTAGAGAACTACCACCCCCCATGAGGAAATTTTAAACAGGTTGTAGGGACAAAAATAAAAATGTTTTTGGATTACATCACATTTGTCCAGCTTGTTTGGAGTACGGCTTACACTTTATAGTTTTACAGATTGTTTGCTGTGAATATGCTTTCCTTAATTTCCTTGATAAAAACATTTTTAAAGTATATGTTCCTGAAAAACTTTAACTTTGTCAAGACATTCTACTTCTAGCCACCCAAAAGCAAATGTTTAATGGCAAATTAAATCTTAAAAGTGAATGTTTTTTTTAAAAATCTGAAACACCTCAGGAAATACAGAAAGCCATGGAAGGAAATATATGGTCTCATGAACCAACAGTTAAATTCTCTAAAGCAGAATTGTTAGTATAGGCTGAATTTCTCATGTTTGTGTGCCTACGTAGGTCTGCAATTCCCAGACTGGAAATATATCAGAGAACGTGTTCAGTTTAGAATCTCAATAATTCAAGTAGATTTTAATTTAAATATATTCTTCACCTTTTCAATAATTACTTTCCTTCAAAATCATATATATATGTATATGTATTTTTACATATATATATATATAAATATGTATATGTATTTTTACATATATATATATAAATATGTATATGTATGTATGTATGTATGTACGTATGTATGTATGTATGTATGTATTTGCAAAGGTAATCCTCTGAAAAAGCAGAGGATATTTCCTTAAGTGGCATTTGTTTCTATTGCATGGGCAAATGTGCAGGTTTTAGCCTGGGCATGAAAGAAATATGATAATTAAGTTCATTGCTCAAGAATCTGAATCACAACTCGTTTCTTTTCTGTAGGCAGTTATTCTCTCCTACAATGTACAAAACCTTAAGGGACCTGTCATATAAATATTTCTAAAGATCAGTCAATACCTGCAGCATTGTCATCCATCATTGCTGAACAAGTTCTGTTTTACACAGTAATCACATAAATCGAGTTATAAGAGATTATAATTCTTTAAGACACATCTCTTGGTCCTTGGCAAGGTCATTACTGTGCTGTGGGTCTGTTCCCCAATATGACATGTGTCAAAGTATACACAATGGTGCAACTAAGAAACAAAGAGTATGAATTAACAGATTCTAGAGTCAGTAATCTACTTACAAAACAAAACAAAACAAAAACAAAAACCAAAAAAACTCAAAACATGGCTTTAGGGTTTAAGCTAACACTCAATGAGTTCTTATAAAACCTAGTGAATTTAGCATTGCACAGCTCACACAAAAAGAACAAACTCTAGCCAGAAGTCAAATACAAGATTTAACCATCATTTGTGGTACAACAGAATGGAAAGTGAGTCAAAAGTCATATTATTTATTCTCAGGCTTTGGCATTTGGCATTATAGGTAGAAAAATTATCAATAATGATACCTAAACCCATATCAATCATAACTGTGGAGGTATATGTGTTTTAGAAAAGCAACGTTTAGGGTGCTTGGGTGGTCCAGTCATCTCACCTAATTTTGGCTCAGGTTATGATCCCAGGGTTGTGGGATTGAGCCTGTATTAGGCTCTGCCCTGAGTGTGGAGCCTGCCAAAGTTTTTACCCCATCTCTCTCCCTTTGCTCCCTCCCCCTTCTCACACACCCTCCCTCTCTAAAATAAATTTATAAAAAGAAAGAAAGAAAAGAAAAGTTTATCCTTGAAACAAGGGAAATATCAAGTTATGTAACTGGATGAAATTTTGCTTCCCTTTGGAAAGTTGCATAACATAAATAGTTTCAGGTTATTTTGCTGTTGTTATTGTTTGTTGGATTGGATGGTTTTGTTGGTGGTATTTATTTATTTTGGGGTTGAATTACCCCCCAGATATTGCAGTTTTAAACACCTGGTCCTGAAAGTGTTTATTTGGAAGAATTTCAAAAAGGTATAAGCACCTGGGACTTTGTAACATGGAGATTGTGAAGACCCTCACAAATTTTGTAAGAACGCTTCAATAGTGAGGGCTCAAGTTAGATGGCCTCAGGATACACAATGCACTTTATTATCAGATAGGAGAGAAAGTAATAAGCACTATTAAAATAGTTATGGAAATCCAAAGCGCTTAGGGGACAAGAAGCATTCACTTATGTTTAAGATGACTGGTGAAGAAGATGGAGACCGCACCTATCTGGGCCCTTCTTTGTGGGGGTTTAGTAAACCATAGAATTATCAGTCACTTCTCATCTCCGGATTGTGCCGTTGGTCCAGATAACATCTTCTTGACTCACACCAGAAGCTGCCAAAAATGCAAATTAGAGACCTTTTCCGATCTCTGAGAGCAGTTTCTAATTTAGTAAAATGATTATAAGTGAACACAGTGCAAATCGGCTCTTTGGAACTAAGAAAGACCACTTACAAAACATAATGTTATGAATATGCCAACATAATCTAGGATGTCTTTAAATGTTGCTCTCTTTTGTATCCATCACTTTTGCATTTTTTGAAGGTTCACTATGTGTTGGGTACCCTGTGCTACATGGGGGTCGTGGTGGTACGAAAATTAATCAGACGGGGGTTTGTGCTCAACAAGTAAGTCATCTAGTGCTGGAAATAAGATGAAGGCAAAGTACTGTGACAAAACAGTATGAGCTGTATGGTATCAGATAAGTACACGTGTAACAGAAAAGAGGAAGCCTTGGCTTCCAGATGGGGACAGCACCAAACATTTCCGTGACCGCGTGTAAGCTGGGTCTTGAAAGTTAAGTAAAATTTGCTCTAAAAGAAGCATATGTGATGGGGAGGATACATGGGCAGAGGGGAGTGGAGCAAATTGATGAACTTTCTAGATAAAAAGAACAATACAATTAAAAGCACCACACCATTTATAAGATTTTCTGTGATGAAAATTATTTTTTTTAATGGTTTTAAGTTCCTGGAAAGTAAGGCTGTACCTCTTTTAATGTGCTTTGTATAGATTCCAAATACAGCCTACAAAAATCAGAAACAAAATGTCTTTTTGCTACCAATGGTGAAAATAAGGAAATATGTGTAGTTTTTCCTTTATTTTGGAAATTTAAATATAAAATAAATGGGCTGGTAAAGATTATTTTGTATTTGTTTTTTAGTTCAGTTATAATTTATTTACAATAAAATATGCAAACATATTTTGAACACTCATTAATTTCCATAAGCCTATAGAAGCTGGCTTTGTAAAATTTCCCTTATCAGAGAATCCATTTAAATACAGCTCAGTATATAATGAGGTTTTCTTCCCTTTGCTTCAGCTGAATATTTAGCAGTATAGAAACTTGACAGGTTAGGCAATTAGAATATAATTTATGATATAAGGCTCATGCGGATGAACTGTTTCCTGCCTATAATTTTGAATGCAAGGCAAATCACAGATTTCTTATGTTAGTCTCAAAGAAAAATTTTCCTATGAACTGAATTGTATAATATATTAATAGTTTTACTTATATCTTAAGTGACTATGCTGGAACAGCATCTAGTACAATTCATTTGGCTTCTTTAAAAGAAATTAAAAAAAAAAGATAAAAAATGTACACTAAGCCTCAGGCTAAGCCTCATGGACAACATTTATTTCCCATGGGTAGAGCTAATACGCTCAGGTTTCTATGGTGCTTTTTAATATCTTGTTCTCACTTGGTTTATCAAATGCTCTTCTAACAGCCCTTGTGAGCTACTGTGCCTTATGATGTGCCTATCTCGATGAAAGTGACATCTGATACTTAAAAATTGTTGGTAAATGGGGATCTGTTTGAAGAGAGATTAAATAAGGACCAGTATGGCAAATTGGAAAAATTATTAAGACCTTGTTTCTTCCTCTACTCTTGTTTCATTAATTTATTTCTCTAAATACCTCCATGGTGATCTGTATTGTTTTGTAGCAGAGGCTCATAGGTGTCTTCTAGTACCCATAATCCTCTTTATCTACCATAGAAAAACATCTGAGTTTTACCTGAGTACATATACTCATTTGAAGTAAAACTATTCTCCCAGGCTCTTTTAAGACTATGTGAGTAATTTAGGTCAATAAAATCCAACTAGAAATGTCCTATGCCTCTGGGCTTCTGGAACACTTCTTAAAACACACTAGTGCTCTAACCTTTGCCATTTTTTCCATCATCATGGATCTTGAATGTAATAGCTCCATTTGCCATCTTGGATCATGAGACCAATGGCTACATCCTTGGATGGTTGGAAGGTACCTGGGTCTCTAAGGACTTGTGAAGCAGAGCCACACTTACTTATGACATGAAGGAAATATAAATCTATCTTTTTAAAAAAAACTATTAACATAATCCTAATTTAAATAACATGTAAACCTAATCTTATAAATTACCACTTCTCTCTTATGTTTTTAAGCATTCTGAGAACTCACTTCCTTCAAAGGGTTTTCCAAGATTGAGGAAATTCACATACATGCCCTTATGAATATTTCACTTTCCATGTGGCTATACTGATTCTCCAAAGGATCTGTAAGGGCAAGATGAGCTCTTAAAATATATGTCACATGAAGGGGATCTGGGATCTTTCTAGCAACTGATAATAATACAATTAAAGAGCTCTTGGTAGCATTGGATGCTGTTACATGCCTGTTACTTTTATCTCTAAATGTTAGCAGCATCCTTTATTTTTCAGTCTAGTTAACAAAGAGAATGATTAATCAGTATTTTTACATGCTACACATAACACTTAGTAGAGAAAGGCTATTATTATAGTCTCAGATATATGACAGTTCTTGTAAATTATCTTTATCTTAAAAAGAACCTAGACAAATTCAAATGCCATCATCATCATCATTAAGCCAGATTAATATCTTTTCATGGGGTTGGGTAATAAAATTTGTTCAGCTCAACAAGTGACTGTACTAGGGAGTACATGGTTTGTATACAAATTACCCATAAATCCAACTCTTAGGGAGGTTAGTCTCTTATAGGAAAAGTAAGACAAAAATAATTATTACACAAAGTAGAGCATGATACCTGCTGTAAATTACAACAGAGATCTGTAAAAGAGAAAGGTCACAGCCAAAGAACAGGGATTAGGAAACACATCAAGAAGCAGGTGGCGGTAACACATTGTGCAACTAGCTGCATGTCCATTTACAATAAAATACATGGCCTTCTCATCTGACACTAACTGTGGCCTCAACCAAAACCAACAGTGACACAAAAGGGCTACAGAAAGAGGTTAGAATCCACCAAGTCAGTCTGAGGCCTGGAGATCTAAGTTCTCCAACCTCAGAGTCTATCAAGGCAACTTCCTCAGGTGGAGTGATATAGGTTCATGGGACAGCTTTTGCCTAAGGAGATTTCAGAGCTAGAGCAGATCCCTTTTCCTGTTCTGAAACTTTTTCTTCAAACAGCCACTGGTCTTGCCCCCTTGATTTCCATAACTTTTAATCATTAATTTTGAAGCTACCCGTCTACATCAACCTGTTTTTTATTTGATTTTGCCTGTTTCTTGTATTAATTCAACCTCCTTCTAGCATTTCTTGGCTATGTCACACGCCTGCTGCCTGCCACTGATATGCTTCCTGTTACCAATATGATAAATGAATATTTTACTTTTCCAGAGCCTAAGAAACATTTATCCTTCTTTTTGCTTTAAAGACACAATTATTGTTGGAGCACGTGGGTTGCTCAGTCAGTTAAGTGTCCAACTTTTCATTTTGGCTCAGGTCATGATCTCATGGTTCCTGGGATCTAGTGCCACATCAGGCTCTGTGCTGACAGCGTGGAGCCTGCTTGGATTCTCTCTCTCCCTCTCTCTCTGATCCTCCCCCATTCGTGCTTGCTCTCTCTCTCTCTCTCTCTCTCTCTCTCTGCCTCTCTCAAAATAAATAAATAAACTTAAAAAAAAAAAGACAGAGTTACCATTTTAACACATTGCATTTGCCTAAACTCAGAGATTAGCCCTAAGGTGTGCAGAATAGAGCATAGGTAGAATACTTCAATTGTTGTCTTCACTTTTCTTTCTAGTAATCCACTTTTCAGTCTTGACCTCCACCAGAATAAGTGAATGTAGTTTCTCTATAAATGACTTTTAGCGTATGAAATTTAGGAAAAAAGAACCTCAACTGAAGGTCTACATTTTCTTTGTTTTCTGGGTATGGGGAAAAGTTAATGGCATTAAAATGCATTAAGTTGATTGGCCATTATGCTAATATACAATCTGCATAGTTCTGGGTCAATAACACTACAGCCCCAACTATCTTGATTGAAAGGGACACAGTGACCTGGGCAAGCTGGTTTGACAGGCTTGTTTCTTATCACACAATGATAAAGTAGGTCTCATGGAAGAGCTGAATCAATTGAACTGGGTTAAAAAAAAAAAGTTGTCATTCTATATTGCTTTAAAATATCAAAGAGTGGGCTGCTGATATCTTTGGTTCTTTTTAATGAAATGTTTGATCTCATTAATCTTCAAAACAACACTAACACTGTGCTTAAAAACAACCCACATTATCTACTGCTTGTAGAATAGGTTTGAATGTTAGCTTTTATAAAGCATAAACATGAAGGGTTTCCAGGTTAGTATGCTAGTGAGAAAAAATAAATAAAAAAAACTAACATGTTTCAAAGATTTGATTATATTTCCAAAACATCTATTTATTTCAGCAGCTTTATTATTACTAATGCACATGATTTCAGGGGAGTAGAAAGAAGCTGAATTTAAATAACTACTTGTGGCAACACAGCACCAATTATACACTCCATGGCTATTTATGTCCTCTGGTGATCAACTAGCAGTGGGAAATAAAATTGACAACACACTGTTACAATCACAATTATGGGTCAAACTTCAACAAGCCTGTTTAAATGGTTCCATTAGGTCCTACTTGAAATACTGATTTACATATATTTTGACAATTTTCAGACATGTTATCCACTTTAACATGCAGTGATATAATCATTTCCTATAAGGATGCATTCGTCTAGAGCCCTGGAAAACAAAATAGCATGCCATGCACACAAATTTCTGTAGAACTTAAATTGTATTAGAATACATCACCAACCATAGTTTAGAAGATTAAAATATCATTTGGAATCCACAGCAGGTCTATTTAGTAGGGGATTCGGATATTCTTAGAATTGTTTAAATGGGCTTTTTCTTAGAGCACAAATGTATTTCTAAGGTAAACAAAAACTGTCCAAAAGACAGGAGATGTCTTCTTATGAAGACACATGACTTACCTAATTTTTATTATCTTTTACATTAGTCTGATGTAAACATAGCTCTTCAAAGTGATTTTTTCCTCCATTACATATGCAACTTCTCTGCAATGCTTTCTAAATATTGCTTTTTTATTTGTATTTATTTTTCTAAATGCCTGTTTATTTATTTTAAGAGAAAGAGAGAGTGCACGTGCAAGCAGGGAAGGGGCAAAGAGACGGGGAGAGAGAATTCGCAAAGAGGTTCCGTGCTGTCAGCGAAAACCCCGATGCAGGACCCGAACCCAGGAACTGCGAGATCATGACCTGAGCCCAAATCAAGAGCCGGATACTCAACTGACTGAGCCATCCAGGCGCCCCTTAATAGTGCTCTTTTAGAAACACGTTTTAATGTACCACAGATATCTTGCTTATTTCCTTTTACATACAATGTCTTAATATATAGGAAAAAATACTGTTTTACATATGTACATTTGTATGTAATGCATACAAAATTTTATGCATAGAAAACTATAGGGAAAATGATGAAAGGTACAAAGTAAAACCCATTAATTAACTTCTTATCTAGATATCACTGCTATTGAAACTATCTGATTGCTCCTTCTGGATTCCAACTTTATTATTATTTTTTAAATGTTTATTTATTTCTGAGAAGGAGAGAGGCAGAGCATGAGTTGGGAAGGGGCAGAGAGAGAGGGAGACAGAGAATCCAAAGCAGGCTCCAGGCTCTGGGCTGTCAGCTCAAAGCCCAACATGGGGTTTGAACTCAAGAACTGCAAGATCATGACCTGAGCTGAAGTCAGACACTTAACTGACTGAACCACCCAGGTGCCCCTGGATGCCATCTTCCATCTTACTCCACTCCCCAAAGAAACGTGCTAAGCTTTTCCTTATGATTTTATTTCTTTAAAATATAGTTTGTACCCCACATACATGTTTTCCTAATAGTATATTTTTCAGTTTGGCGATTTTAAAATTTTCTAAAAATGATATTGTTTTATATATAGTCAAATGACACTTTTTGCTTATTTGCATTTTTACTATTTTATGATTCATTCATTTTGAATGTAATTACTTGTGGGTCAGTAATTTTTACTGCTTACTTAATATTCCAATGTATTAACACATCATGATTTATTTACCAATTGGATATTTGAGATATTTCCAGTTTAACACTATTCTGGGTTGTGCTCCTGTGAACACTCTGGATCATTTCTCATGATACAAACATGCAAGAATTTTAAAAGTGTTGGTATCAATATCTACTCCCTTGAGGAATATATGAATTTGCATTGTTTCACATCTTCACCAACACTTGGACTTGTTAAAATTCTTAATTTTTGCAATATAGTGGGTATGAAATGTTATCCTGTTACAGTTTTAATTTGTATTCTTATTACTTATAATATTGAGAATATTTTTATTATTTCTGGTGTTTTTGTGTTTGCTTTGCTCTGAAAAGGAAATGCCTGTTTATATCCTTTATCAATTTTCTATTTGGCCATTTGCTTTTTTCTTTTGTATTTGCAAGAATTCTTTATGAAACCATACGTTGTTTCTTCAGATGTGTGTGTCCATCGATTAAACTTAAAATCTTGGAGGGGAAGGACTGCACCTTCTTTATTCTTATCTCTCCAGGGATCAGCATTGTGATTCAATTAGGTAGTTTTGTCTTTTGCAGATAGTAACATGCTACTTTTGCTAAAAATTTCTTCTTAAATCATTAAGGAAAGAAGGAAAGTATTAATCATTGGTCTATAAGATACTTCTGAGATGATAAAATAGGACAGAGTTGTAGGAAGGAAACAGAAGTTTCATACACACACACACACACACACACACACAATGATTCAGTGGAATGATAGCATCAAATGTTGGTGTAATAAAAAAGCTTGTCTACAAAGTGACTTCAAGAAATCCACCTACCTTAAGACTTTCTTTATATATCACACATTTTGTTACAGTTTTAGGTTACAGAGAATACATAATTTTTTTGTGTGTGCATCTTTTACTTTTTACTAGATTCTCATTCCACAAGAATGACTAGAGATAGGAATTGAAGTCTTCCAAGATCTAGGAAAATAAATTACTTCTTATTTGATTGATAGCATGAAATAGTGTGGTCAGGAAAATTCTAATGTCTGGAATAAATTTATGAAGGCATAAAGAAGACATTTTTTCACTTGAAAACATGAAATTGTAACTGCTATTTTGCACAGTATTATTAATAAAAAGTGTGATTAGACATGATTTAAATGGCCAAAGATTTAAATTAAAATTTCTACTGTTACATGAAATCTTTCAACGTTATAGATATTTTATTAAAAGATAACAAATCATAATTGCTAGGTTGCAATTATTTACATTAATTACATAATTGCACTAATCACACAAATGGGTAGTAGTAGCACTTTCAAGCAGCCCCTAATTGCTTCTAAAATTTCAAATGCATGAAATGAGACTTAAAGCTAAAATGAAAATAAAGAGATGGAAGAATTCTGAGAATTTATTTTTTAAAAAGTAAGTTGATGTGTTTTCAGTTCTTAAAACAAATCCACACATATTTTGCTAAGATTGCTATTATTCCTACGTCATTAACACTGAAAGACATGCCTATTTCCTATGGATCTCTGCACAGAACTTGCTCTGCTATATACTAGGAATCTAGACTCCTATTCCCACCTGTCTTGGGTCAGACTTTTTACCATAGTTCCAAGAAACTTGAAAAATAGTTACCTTTAATTATGAATGACATGCTGCCAAATATGTTAGGAAGGAAAGCCTTCCTATACTATTAGAAAACCCTTCTTCGTGATTCCAGAATGTCTATAATCATACATCTGTTCTGTTGCTGTAGGAATGACACAGCGCCTCACCCATAGTAGGCACCCGGTAATGACTTGTCTCATTATTAACTGATATACGTAGATTTCAGGGAACATAGTCTTACCCAATAAAAAATTTTCTTTCTCCTCTGTGGTATCTTCAACCCAGCGAACTCAACGCAATGTACATGTTCATGTTTCTTAAATGCGATTTAGAATCTGATTGTGATAAAGCTGTATCATAAAAATTATCTGCTTATTTTTGAGTGTTGGGAGGTACTGCATCACTCCTGTATTAGAAGTACGAATGGTAGTCTTCTTTCCTACGTCTTATCAACGTGAAAGCCCAGGACAGGTTGCTTAGTCGTTCGGTCTCTAGCATTCATTAAGCATTCACTAAGTCCCTCATCTTGGCTTGTTTGTAAGTGTGGCCTGTGGGGCAGGTACTTTATCCAACCATCCTCTGAATTTCAGTATCATTTCAGCAATGAGATGACAGATTTACTTGCTTGAGCAGAAATTTTATACCAGATGGTGATGACTAATGCTGAATATGGAGAAAAATATTATTTTCCGAGCTATCCATATTTTTTTGGTAAAGAATTCTTTTGTTCAATCACTCCAAATCCCTTTGTGACTATTTAGCACTTTTGCAATGTCCCAGGGAGTGCTTGAATATAGACAAGAGCCACGCAGGCATGGCATAAAGATCACTCTACACCTTAGACTTGTAGTGTGATGCCGCTGCTTAACCTGTACTCTGCATCCTGATCATTCTTAGCGATTTATGTGTCGTGAGCTCCTTTGGCATTTTGGTGAAATATATGGATTCCTTTTCTGAACAGATTTCTAAAATGCATGAAATGAAATGTATGAGATTAAAATAAAAACCATTAACACTAAAGTTCAGTTAGAAATTTATTAAAAACCCAAATGATGATACCCTTTTTATCAAGAAATCATATAAAATAATAGCTAGGTTTGAGTCTAATAACTACTCAGTTCACAAAGCTATGACAAGTTGAAATGTATATGAGAGCAACTACTATAACACAATAAGATACCATGACAGGATAGTGATATTACTTACTGGGTCTATTTCTTATATTCATCACTAAGAGAAAAGCTAAATAAATACCAGTGAGATTTGGGGGAAAATTAGGTTGTAATTTTGTTTCCTCCCAAGTTCACAGACACTAGATATTATTGAAATCTCTGATTCTTGTGAGTAATATGCTTCAGGCCAGGTCAGATTGCCCTCTGTCCAAGTGAGCTGAGGAAACAGTCATTCCCCTTGGTATCCACCCCCAGGGTTTTTAGTCTTCCAAGTCACCCTGGGAAAGCCTACATTTTACACCTAGTTTAACTTAAGTGCTTCTTTGTTTAGAGTGACATGACTCTCCTGGTTCTCCCTTTTCTCTTTGTTCATCTGGCTGACCCACCTGTGGGGGTGGGTTATGGACTGAGTTACCATCTGAAGTGTTTTCAGATAACCTCTGTATTTCTGCCAAAATTATCACAGAGCACTCATAATAGAAATGTAGGTAATCTTTACTAATTTCTTAAATTTACAGGATCCACAGTATTTACTACTTCAGATCTCAGATGGTCCTTCTATGTCCCTTTGGGATGGGACATGAAGCCTAGTGCTTTCTTTAAGTACATAAAATGCCACTTCAAGATTAACACTGCTTCTGATAAGGCTGTGACTGAGTGAATAGTAGCAATTGAAATGAAAGCATTTTCATCTCTATTGGAAGCACTGTGAATGTAACATGGAAAAATAACTGTAGAATATGCTTCCGTCAGCATGTTGAATGATCCATCAGGGAGAGAGGGTGAGGAACTTTGTAATGGATGTGTAATTCTTGTGAAAATTATTTATTTAGAGAATATTATGATGACCTTTCTTTCAGTTGGAGGTTTGTAGCTTAAGTTGCATAACTGCGTCAATTGAATGGATGTTTATCTTTCACCAGGAAAAAAGAGAAATTCACTAATCAAATAATAGAACTAATTTTCTATTAAAGTTACTTATATTTAATTTCTATACTATATATATGTAAAATATGTACATTTATATCTGTACCTGACTCATTCACATACAGTTGAATAGAACTAACTTGCACAGAGTTATCATAATAACAGAATGATCTATAGATACATAGGTCATTTATATATGAATTAATTACTACTTATGCTAAATGTTTTAGATATGATGTATTAGTTACACAAATATAAACTATTCTAGATGGAAATATAGGATTATTTTGGCTTATGTTTAATATACAGAATATGAATATATACGTATAAAGATTGAATTTATTTCTAGCAGGGTGGTAATTTTAATCAGGATACTTGTTAACATTTAACTATAATTGTCAATTTATCTGAATGATCTAACATTCTATACTTTCAAATGGTAGAGGAAAATTGGACAGATTATTTAGAGGAGCTTATTGAATATGTGCTTATTTTTTTTAGTCTGGAAAATATACTTGCATTTAATTAGTATGCTAGATACTCAAAATAAATCACAATTCATTATGTTGGTTTTCCTATGTATATATTACTTCTATTTAAAGGATAATAATAAGGTTTTAAAAAATTTGTTTGCAAGTACAGATAAATGGACCAAGATGACAATTCATAAAAGGTGATACAAAATTCATGAATGAACATGAAATAAATTAAATAAAAACAATGAGAGTAACATTTTTTCCAAGTAAAAGAATTTATTTTACATTAACAAATGTTATTTTAATTTTTAAGTAATATAAGTAAATGATAAAATATACTCTTAAAACTTCCCAGAAAATAAAGCCAGTGGTATATGACTTTCCTGACTTCCCCTCCTTTTTCAATTGCATATCATTTGCATGGGGTTCCCAAAATCAATAATTTCCAACCTGTTTTTTACATCTTGTGTAAAATCTTGAGATTCTTTCTATATTATTTGAAGTAAGGTCTTACATAAGGTGAAGTGTAGGCATTTGAGGTGAGGTGTGGTTCCAATATTTCATTGTTATGCCCTTCCAAGAAGTGATAGTGATGCTGTCCAAACATGGAGTCTTTCTACACAACCCCAAGGAAGGGGAGAGTTTGGAGAGAACACACACAGTGCTGCAATTGGCCCTTGTGTAAGTTCTTTGTAATTTACTGACTTTGGGGATAGTTGATGACATTCTTTTTTTTTCCCTCTCTCTTTTCTGTATTCTGCCTCATTGTTTCCACTTCCTTCATTTTCCCCAATATTCCATATTTTAAGTAGTGTTCAATTTCCTCTACCTTGGACTTTGGTGTGTAATTGTACCTAGAACAGTGTCTTAGCTGTTTCTGATACTGAAAGCTAAATTGTTGCTTGCTCTAGTATTAAGGGCAGCTTTTTTTTCTCCCCCTTTACTTAAAGAACATGCCTTATTTGTAGTAAAAGCTGTAAGCCTATTTGGCGAGAAAGCCAAACCTGTTGAAATTTAATTTATAGAATTGTGATGCCAGGCGTTGGTGGGAGCCAGACTGGATCACTGGAGTGCTCCTGTGCTGTGCTTCTCACATTGGCTTCCAGTAGCTTAGCATATTGATTTTACAATTTATGGCTTTCAAAGCCATTTGCAGTCTTGATCCTTCTCATAGTTCCAATTTGCTTATGTCAGTCAAGAACACTGAAATTGTTCCGTGGCAGCATGTTTCCTTTGTAGCTCTGATTTTTTAATAGTTCAATTCATTTAAATTGGGATTGAAAGTTAACACTGATTTTCTTTTTTAATGTCTAGTATTCCTCAAGTTCTTGTCCCATATATTTCGGGCTTATTATATATATGCTTAAAAGGACAGCATTTGTAGGTAGTAGTATTTTACAAATTCCCTTTGCATTGTCTCAATTACTATAATTGACTCAGATAATTGGTGAGCTACACAAACCAGGATAAGGACAAAAAATAAATGAGCCAGACACAGGAAGAATCCCGGACTTTCTTACCATTCAGCATGGAAATTTTCACTCATTCTTTTTGTTTGAATTTTGATGCACTACCTGCATCCAGAATCCATGAATCCACATATGAGTTTTCTGGTTTTTTTGGGTTTTTTTGTTTTATTTTGTTTTAAGTAGGCTCCATACCCAATGTAGGGCTTGGACTCACGATCTTGAGATCAAGAATCACATTCTCTACCAACTGAGGCAGCCAGGTGCCCCTCCATACTGCTTTTCTTATTCTACTTTTATAGAAAGCAAACCTCTGGCCCTTTCCTCATACCTTGGTTGGCTCATTAACCACTCCCTATCTTAACCTGCTATCAATCTCCCTTACCTTCCCCATTCACCTTCAGAAAAATTTCGTCCCTGCAATTCCTAAGTGTTTCTAGAGTTCTGCAGCATTAATTACCATACATCCTCTTGGCTTCTATACCTTGCAGGCTCAAGTTCCATTCTTTTCTGGTCTGCTAAGTCAATTACCACTCCTCCATTTGTTCTTCGTTTCCAAATTTTCTATGATATTCCTCATTCAGCATTTTTCCTATCAGTAAAACTAATTTGAAAGGATATAGGTGCTTTTATATTTATTGCAGAATTATTTATAATAAGCCAGATATGGAATCAACCTAAGTGTCCATCAATAATAGATGAACGGTTAAAGATGTGTAGCACATCTATAAAATGGAATATTACTCAGCCATAAAAAAGAATGAGATCTTTCCATTTACAACAACATGGACAGAGTCAAGAGGATATTATGCTAAATGAAATAAGTCAGATAGAGAAAGACAAATATTGTGTGTTTTCACATTTATGTGGAACAAAAATGAGCAAGCAAACAAACAGAAACAGACTCATAAATACTAAGAACAAACTGGTGGACAAAATGGACAAAACAAAATGGACAAACAAAATGGACAAAATATAGGTGAAGGGGATTAAGAGGTACAAATTTCCAGTTATAAAATAAAATCCACAGAGATGGAAAGTACAACATAGGGAATATAATCAATATTGCAATAATGTCATACAGTGAACATTAAGTAATGTATAGAATTGTTGAATCACTATGTTGTACACATGAAACTAATATAACATTGTATGTCAACTATACTCCAATTTTTAAAAATACATTAATTCTTGAGTGAATGAGTTCTAATAGCTCAGTTCTGTTCATTAATTAATTTATGCATTAAAAATTATATATTGGACACATATATACATTAGGTGCTCATCATACATACAGGAACACCAACAAGCTCCTTTTTCTCACATAGCTTACTTTCTAGAAAAGGGAGATAGAAAATACAAAAACAAAAAAAGTACATGTGGTGTTAACAAATGCTAGGAAAAATAATAAAACATTGTAAAGGGTCTGCAAGTTATTCTTTTTAAAAAAAAATTTAGGGGACCCTGGGTGGCTCAGTCAGTTAAGCATCCAACTCTTGGTTTCAGCTTAGGTCATGATCTCATGGTTCATGGGTTCAATGCCCACATCGAGCCCCACATTGGGCCCTGCACTGACAGTGAGTCCCTGCTTGGTATTCTCTCTCTCCCTCTCTCTCTGCCCATTCCCTGCTTGTGCTCTAAATAAATAAATAAATAAATAAATAAACAAATATTATTGAGAAGTGGGCAGAGAGAACAGGGGAGAGAGAATCCCAAGCAGGCTCCGTGCTGCCAGTGCAGAGCCCAACACAGGACTCAAACTCACAAACTGTGAGATCATGACCTGAACCAAAATCAAGTCAAATGTTTAACCAACTTAAACACCTAGGCACCCCTGCAAATTACTCTTTTAGAAAGAATGGTCAGGGCAGCCTCTTGGAGGAGGTAGCAATTGTTCTGAATTTTGTTTTATATTTCCTGTTTCACACAAAAAAATTCTCTAGTGTCTTCCACATATATAGTACATGGTTTTATCCATAGAGAATCCAGTGGATGTAGGACTTCTGTGAAACATCTCAAGGTCAATCTTTTTTTGAGCAAATCGAGGACTTCTGTTATCCTCTTTTGTGTTTTTCAAAAAGCTATGGTCATGTCTTTGTCCTTTTTCTTGGGCAGGCACTGTATTTCCATTCCCACACTTTGATATTTCATGTTGCCATGGAGTCAAGTCCTTCTTACCATTATTTGAGGGGACAATAGAGATTTTCTTACCATCGGATAATAAACTATTGGTATTCTAAGATTTGATATTTAGATGAGAGCTTTATAAGCTGAAGAAATAATGTCTAAAATACAACCTCGGTAATTTCATCATTAATATAATACCAACATACCAGTTAATGTTAATGGTTGTATTACATTAAATAAAAGATTACATTCTAGTTCAACCTAAGTTAAAAATAAGAACATTGACAAATTAGAAGTTTTCACAATATTGATTAAAATGCTAGTAAAACTTATGAAAAGATCGTCAATATCACTCATCATCAGGGAAATACAGATCAAAACCACAATGAGATACCACCTCATACCTCAGAATGGCTAAAATTAACAACTCAGGCAACAACAAATGTTGGCAAGGATGTGGAGAAAGAGTACTGCTTTTGCACTGCTGGTGGGAATGCAAACTGGTTCAGCCACTCTCGAATAAGTTACGGAGGTTCCTCAAAACGTTAAAAATAGAACTGCTCTGTAACCCAGCATTTGCAGTACTAGGTATTTATCCCAAGGATACAAAAATGCTGATTTGAAGGGGCATATGTTTATAGCAGCACTATCAACAATAGCCAAAGTATGGAAAGAGCCCAAATGTCCATCGACTGATGAATGGATAAAGAAGATGTGGTATATATATATACACACACACACACAAACACACACACACATACACACACACACACACACACACACACACACACACACTCAATGGAATACTACTCAGAGATCAAAAAGAATGAAATCTTGCCATTTGCAACAATATGGATGGAACTAGAGTGTATTATGCTAGGCAAATAAGTCAGTTGGAGAAAGACAAATATCATATGATTTCACTCATATGTGGAATTTCAGAAACAAAACAGATGAACATAGGGGAAGGTAAGCAAAAATAAGATAAAAACAGAGAGGAAGACAAACCATAAGACCCTCTTAAATACAGAAAACAGGCCCTGTGTTTCTGGTGGGGTGTTGAGTCTGGGGGTGGGTTAAATGGGTGATGGGCATTAAGGAGTGCACTTGTTGGGATGAACACTTGGTGTTATATGTAAGTGATGAATCACTAAATTCTATTCCTGAAATTATTGTTACACTATATGTTAACTAACTTGGATTTAAATTTTTAAAAAATGTTAGTAAAACTTATTTTAATTTTTTGCATATATAAAAATATATATAATTGTATAAACATATGTGTGTGTATATATAATGCATATAAGCCTAGATCTTAGAAATAGGGTATGTATATGTGTGTGTATAATTTATTTTATTACAAAGAAAAAAAAACAAAGTTATAAAGCCCTCATCTTGGCAGATTTTTTTTGTTGAACACTAAAAACTTGATAAATTTTTAAAATAAAATGAAGGGTTTCATAAATGGTAGATTCCATCTCTTAATTGGAGGTTCTGCAAGAACTTTGTATTATATATTTGATATGTTACATAAATAGCAGTTAACAAAAATAAAAATACTCAGAATAGAAACAGTATTAAAAGGTATAATAAGCAAGTTTAAGTGGGAATGTCGAAAACAACCCTTTCAATCTTAGGAAAAAAAATGTATTTGTTAAAATGTATTTCAGTGTTTGTTGAAATACATTCCATACGAGAAATTTGTTGCTTTTTGGAAATGGATATTCCTCCTCTTATCTGTGTAATGAAATAAATTCCATAGCTGCATAACAGAAAGTAGATGTAATGCCTTTATATAATTACAGAAAATAACTCCAAAATGGGAGACATCAAGAATCAAGAAGACAAGACACCTGTCCACCACCCTGAAATCCTGCGTTAGCTATTTCTGAAGCCCTTTCTAAACCTGGAAGAAGAAATGAAGGATTAGGTGACAGTAACAATAGCTACTCAATAGGAAATAGATTTGTTAGGGTCACATCAATGTGTCCTTCACACTTACTAACCCTGCTTCATTTCCTGTCTCCAAGGCAGTATTTCCTTCCCATTTCTAAAACTCATCTCTCCTGATGTTTACTAAAAGGTTTTCTTTTCCTATGTCTCTCTCCTAGGATCTTATTCTCATGAATCTCTTATTTGTCTTTATCTTAACATTCCTTTTTTTTTTTGCCTAGTTTTATTTCTCTTCTGCTATCACATACTCAAGTTTTGCCACGTTAAATTTTATGAAGCAAAGCAAAACAACAACAAAAGAATCTTCTCTGATTCTTCCCACTCACGTACCTGCACATACCCATTCTCCCCTCCCCTGTCAAACTTCTAGAAACAATATTTTATACTCGGTGTGTCTAATTCTTCATCTCATATTTACTTATCAATCTAACACAGCCAGTCTTTCATTATGTTAGTTGTCTGAAATTGCTTTCTTCAGGGTTAGCATCCCTTTCTAATTTTCAATTTCTGGATCCTTGCCCTATCAAATATATCTGTAACATTTTTCTACTACTGCTTCTTTCTTCCGTTTCTAACTGTCGCTTGCCTTAACACTGCAGGCTCCTGGTTTTCCTCTCTCACTGGGATGAATCTTCTCAATTACCACTGCTACATTCTTTATTTCCCCCTCTCACTAATGCAGATATTTTCAAGAAACCTTCACTGGTCTTATTTTTTAGCTTCCCATTTCTCTTTTCAGATAATATCACCTATTTCTGTTTTACCTATCACTTCCATGCAAATAACTTGCAAATCTCTGTGTCTAGTTGTGCCTTTTTAAAAAGCTGAAGGATCCAGACCTGTGTTCCAGTTGTCTGTTGAGTATGTCCTCCTGGTTATCATACTGGCCTCTCAAACACAATAGTGCAAATTCTAAATCATCATATTTGCTTTTCTTGTGTTTCTCTCCTCAACACTCCCTTTGTTGAAAACCACACACCTTTCAAGACATGGTACTAATACTACATTCTTCTTAAACTCTCTGATAGTGTCGGTAGAAAAGGCTAATTAAGTATTTTTTTTAATCAATCCTTAAGGTATACAGCCTTACAGCCCAGTGGTTAAGAATCTAAGCTTTCATATTAGGCAGTCCTAGGCTTGCATCTCAGGTCTACCTCTTAGTAACTGTGAACTTTCTCAAGCCCCTTAACCTTACCAACCCTTGTTGCTGTTGTTGTTGTTGTTGTTGTTGTTGTTTTTCACCTATTAAATGAAGATAACAAATATTCAATAAATGCTAACAAATATTATTATTATAAATAAAGTATAATTCTTATAGTATAGTATATGATCCTTGATGGCAGTTGGAGCTGGAGGCATCTGGTCTATCTTCTAAGCAGCAGGAAAAGAATAAAGAGAAGAGCACCCTCTCTCTCTTTAAAAATACTTCCTGGATGTTGCCTAACTTTTGTTTCTCAAAACACAGCTGCAAGGGAGTCTGTGAAAGGTATTCTTTACTTGGGTATAAGGCCATTGTGAATAAGGTAAGGAGAAAGAAGAATGGATTTTCAAGTAGGCAACTAAGCTTGACTGCCCCAAGGACTATGGTAGTTTCAAGTTTAGCAAGATTAACTGATTAGACTTAATTATACTAGCTGTATAGCATAATTAATGCAATTAATTTATCCAGTGATTACTTCTGGGAGAAGAGCAGTTACAGGTAAGTTTTTAGATAAACACGAAAAATATGATGAGAGTCTGATTTGAAGGCTCCCTAGCCTCACATTTGAATTAATTTTAGTAGAGTATGGACTGCAAGTTTAGACGCTATGAGGAATGGGAAATGTATGTGAATGTGAAAAAAAAAATCAATTTGGCCTTTAAAAGTAAGAAGAAAAGATTTTTCACCTTATAGATTTCTAAGAGCTTTCAAGACAATTTTTCAGGCATCTAAAAAATGTCACAAAAAGTTTATTTTAATGACTGGAAAGAACTCAAGACATATTTTCCTCATATAATTCTGGAGCTAGTAATATTAGAAATAGCACAGAGATAAGAGAATTAAATCTGATGTAAAATATGACAAATGCTTGCATGTTATCAATTTATGAATTTTAATGGCAACTTATATCTTCTCAAAAAACTTTATTATGAAAAAAACTAAACATAGAAATGGAGAGAGAAAAATAAACCAAACCCTCCTAAAATCATCACATTCAACAGTTCTTATGATTTTGCCCCATTTGCTTTAACTACTCTCTCCCAATTTTTCTTAAGTATTTTATAGTAACCACTTAGATTCTTTTTTCTTTAATGATTATTTATTTTTGAGAGAGGGAGAGAAAGAGTGCACATTCACGCATGTGTGCAAGTTGGGGAGGGGCACAGAGAGATGGAGACCAAGACTCCAAAGCTGGCTCCCACAGACAACAGACAGCAGACAGCAGGATGTGATGCGGGGCTCAAACTGAGGAGCTGAGCTATATGAGATCATGACCTGAGCTGGACCAATTGAGCCACCCAGGCGCCCCTGAAGTATTTTAAAACAAATTCCTAGATCATGTCATTTTACCAAAAGCTATCTTTTAAAAGAGCTATTCAATCATTATTCAATCATTCATTGACAAACAATGTGTTTCTACCCTATGCCTCTTAGAAGTTTGGCAACTTATGTCCAAAGTTCTCAAATGATGCCTTTATCAGAAAGGTAGAACATTTTGCATTTACAACTGCTTTGTAATCTCTATTATGTAGCTTTTCCTGTATTGCAGTTATCCACAGATCATGGTGTTAAAATACTATTCCTTCTGGACAGTGGAAGAAGAGAATTTAGCATATGCACAGACGCAGTTACAGTCAATATTCAACTTATTCTAATTGCCATATGAAAGCTGATCTATATGGTCAAAGAAGAGTCTAATAGAAGATGTGCTAATTGTATCATTTTAAACCTTAAAGTCTTTTTTATGAATAAAACTCTTGATCACTGAACACAGAAGTTAATGTTTTTAAAAAGTTTTTTTTTCAAAGTTTATTTCTTTTTGAGAGAAAGAGAGAGAGACAGCATGAGCAGGGGAGGGGTAGAGAGGGAGTGGGCATAGAATCCAAAGCAGGCTCCAGGCTCTGAGCTGTCAGCACACAGCCCAACCTGGCTCTCAAACCCACGAACTGGGAGATCATGACCTGAGCTGAAGTCGGACGCTTAACCAACTGAGCCACCCAGGCACCCCAGAAGTTTATGCTTTGAGCAGGTATCAGCCTTCATCACCATTCTGTCACTACCATGTAATAGTGGGATACATCCCTTCTATATTTGAGTATTCTGATTCTTTCTCCCTTTAGAGAAGTATTTAAACATATCAGATAGAAAATACACGCTATGAATTACCAGAATAAACATTTTAGAAATCTCTGGAAAAACACCAGAATGTATTTTTTAAATATTTCTTGAAATTTTTCTCCCATAAAAAGAAACTACTGTTGAAAATAATGATATATATTTTGAAGTTCATTACAGGTTCATTTTAAGGAGTACAATGTGGTTATAAACATTTCTTCTAGTCCTTTTGTAACTCCAAATGCTTACACTCCTTTCTTGTAAGTTCACAAGTTAGTTTCACAAGTTATTAAAAGTAAAAAGTATTTCAAAGTCAAGCTTTAAAACATAGTTTTTCCATTAGTTGATACAACAGAGATTTGGATGTCTGATAACATACCTCTTTTTAAAATATTAGGTTAGTCTTATTATATAAGAGAGCTGATATTTTATGAATACCCAGTATAATTTTTGCCTTCACCTTATTGTTATACAGATGATTATATCAAAATATTCTATTCAAATACATATGTTGGTAAAATTTGAGTAGATCGACTAAATCTGTATTTAAAATTGAAGTATTACTTTATTTTACATCTGAGTATGTTCTGTGTTTGAAATGAAAACAAACAGGGATCTGTCACATATATCTGTCTCATAAACAAACACCAATATAGCTTCACATTGGATGTAGCTTAAGCTTCTTAGAAAAAAGTTATGAGGTCTTGCCTTTCTTTTGTTTCTCCTTGATGAAATTGTATGCAAGAAACCTCACGACACATCTGCAACACTACAACCTTGAATTTTAAGTTGATATTGCCTGTAGTCAAGTGTGAGTCATGAATTTCAATACATTGTTTCAATTGTTCCCTACAGCTAAGATGCAGAAAATACTTATTTCCCTGGTTAGTATCAAATTCAAATGAATTTTATCATTTGAACCATGGAGAAGACTCTAAGGTACTATCCTTCTTACAAAAAAATGCATAATGAGAAAGAAAAATATTAATGGTTTAATACATTATTAAATTAGAGAGGATCAAGTTTCCTTCTATTTTACTTGGATATAATTATAAAATCTCCAGTATGGTTATTTTCCCCGCTTGTCTGAGAAAGAGATAAAAGATTCTGTCTCTCGAGTCTGATAGAAAACATGATAGCCAGAGGCCAGTACAAGAAATTGTTATTGAGTCAGAAATATGAATTGTTAGTAAAGCTTTTTTAATTCAGTTATTTTCTTACAGCTATAATTATACTATTCAAAAACATTTAAACCAATCTTCACCGAGATCATTAGAGAGTTAAATTTTTTTAGCAGTTCTTTATTTTTCATATTACATCAGGAAAGTATATTTTTTTCATGATTCATTACCTAAGTTGAGGATAAATTAATTTCCACTCTTTCCATGGGCCTCTGGCATAAAGAAAAAATGAAGACAGTAGCAGAACTTGGTTCCAGTGACAACCTTATTGTAAAGTGAAAATGTTACTTCACTTATTGGTAAGTTTTTTTTTCCCCCTGAAAAATCATCAGAACTTATTGATATCAATGGGGGGTTGCTAGTGTGTCCCAGTGAGAATTTATGAGTGATGTAAGGTCATTTAAATGTGTAACAGAGTGAAAATTCATGAGTGACAAGAGCACAGTTAAGAAGTGCCATATGGGCAAGCCCCAAGATGGAGGGCAGCTTCCGCCTTGCTGCTCAGGGCCCGCACCTGCTGACCCGGAAGCTGTTGACTTCCCCGCCACCCCGCTCTGCCTCTACCGCAGGAAGACTGTTAATCATTATGAAAATCCTAGAAATGTGGGGACTCTTGACAAGACATAAAAAATGTTGGCACTGGATTGGTGGGGGCTCCAGCTTAGGGTGATGTAATGAAATGCCGGGTTCAAGTGGATGGAAAGGAGAAGACTGTGGTTGCCAGGTTTAAAACGTTTTTTTTTTGTTTGTTTTGTTTTTGTTTTTTTATGATTTGCCCAAAGTCATATGGGCTTTTTTTTTTTTTTAAGTTTATTTATTTTTGAGACAGGGAGAGACAGAGCATGAACGGGGGCGGGGCAGAGAGAGAGGGAGACACAGAATCGGAAGCAGGCTCCAAGCTCTGAGCCATCAGCCCAGAGCCCGACGCGGGGCTCCAACTCATGGACGGCGAGATCGTGACCTGAGCTGAAGTCGATGCTTAACCGACTGAGCCACCCAGGCGCCCCTAAAACATTTGGCTGTGGTTGTGCAAGTGCCTCTAGCTTGTTAGCCACTGGGACGACCATGGAGGAAACCTTGACCATCAAGAACACACATATCGCCAAGGAAATTTGCCTCCTCCACCCCTGTGAAACTGCCCTGCTCCATGCTGACTGAAGATGCAATCAAGGCCGCCCTGGCTGATTACAGTCTTAAACAAGAACCCAAGAAAGAAATAGGGAAGAAGACATGAAGCCTCTGCCAAGCGTCCAGCAGGCCATATCGCTGTTTGCTCACTCGCCATCCAATCACCATAGATGTTTATTTAGAAGCTCCTCACACTACAATAAAAGAACTCTGAGACAAGCACAGCTTTTGTTGGTCACATTGTGGCTCTAATGCAAGCAAAATACAATTTACTTGTTCCAAATCCCGTCCGCCCACTTTTATCACCTTAACCCACTTGGTGTGTATGTTGAATTGTGTGCATGGCCTCCAGACTGAAATCAATAACGAAGTCTCAAGTGTGGTAGTCCACAAAGTGCACAAATATTTACTTTCACCTAATTCTATTTTGGAGAAGATTACAAGTAGAAAGCCCTGCTATGATTACTTGACAGAAGCAATTATTATATCATAAATAAAAGATAGGAAGACCAAAAAAAAAAAAGCTATATGTAATAGGATTGTATCTTTTATGTTTGTAGCATGCTTTTTTTAATTTTAAAATTTTTATATTCTTAGAACATTTTTTAAAGTAATCTCTACACCCAACATGGTCCTCAAACTCACCATCCAGGGGTCAAGAATCACATGGGCTACTTACTAAGGCTACTTACCAGGCACCCCTGTAGCATCCTTTAAGTAGTACAAGTGCTTTAGGACATATTTTCCATTTGGGCTACATTTAAGGGTGATCCTAAGAGTTAGCATAAAGATTATAATGTAATTGACTTTATAAGTTCAGTTTCTTATTAATTTTTGCTACAAATTGTTGACAAATTAATGTGATGCATGATGAATGAGCGATTAAAAGATGATGATGATGATGATGATGATGATGATGATTATTATATTGTTAGCATATAAAAGAGAGTCCACTCTGAGTACTTGAAAGGAAAATCTGGTGATGTGAGATAAAATTGAGAGTTTTGTGACCTATATTTTAAAAAAGAAAGCAACTCATTAGTTTTAGCTCCAATTTGTGTGTCTTGTAATAATTATAGGTGTTCATGCTGATCTTAAAATATGGAATCCAAACATCCACCAACTGTTGAATTATTCCGTTGGCCCTATATGACTCTAATTTACTCAACTCCATATAAACCCCCAATTTGTCTAGCATGCTTGACTATAATGCCTTACTCAGACCACCTGCCTTAGTAGACAGTTCTGTGCAATTCTATGCTTCCTCTTAAAATTATATATTTCACTGTTCAAAATGCCCATCTCAGATTCTTAGTACATAGTAAGATTGTCAGCATATACTAAGCTAGGTAGCTTACAGTAAAGCAGCTATATATAATAAGAGCTCTTCTAAACACATTTAAGCTATTCTGTTGCTGCTGTTACATCTGTATCTTAACTTCAGATACTTGATGCTAAGCCAGAGGGAGAAATATGCTAGGGTCATGGAACAATCTAACTACTTCTCAAAAATGTCCTGTGGTGATAGCTACCTAATTTAACACTTCAGTCATGAGATGAGGCCAGCCCTGCTGGTTGGCATTTGGAAAGGTTAAGGGCTGTGCAAAAATGTAGAGCCCCTTGTGATGCTCAAACCCAGCAATTACTCTTATGGTTTAGATATTGCTTTCTTTTCCTTTTATTGGTTGTAACTTTCTATTTCTATTTTATTAGGTTGTATTGTCCTCTAACAAGTCAGCACATACCTCTTTTGAAAAGAGAGAGGGTATAATGGATTTTTTTGAAAGGCGTAAATATAAAATTAGTGAGGTCATGTACAAAAGCACTATTTCCTACCTACCCCCTCTCTTTCTTCCCACACAGACACACATGCAAACATACCATATAGCAGAAAAACACAATTTAATATGAATAAGGACAGCTCAAACCTAAAGTATTAATTGAGTTAGAGGGCTCATTAGATGAACAGAGTGAGGTGGGCTGGTTGGCTTCATGTTGTCTAGTTTGCTTATTTGGTTAAATAGTAAGTATTCAATTAGTTGACATGTATTTGAAAGTAGCTTTCTAGGTCAAGTGATGATATAGACTCTGGAATTTTTTTTTCTTTAACTTTTTTTTAACGTTTATTTATTTTTGAGACAGAGACAGAGCATGAACGGGGGAGGGTCAGAGAGAGAGGGAGACACAGAATCGGAAGCAGGCTCCAGGCTCTGAGCCATCAGCCCAGAGCCTGACACGGGGCTCGAACTCACGGACCGTGAGATCGTGACCTGAGCCGAAGTCGGACGCTCAACCGACTGAGCCACCCAGGCGCCCCTATAGACTCTGGAATTATAATAGTGAAGAAAACAGACAAGAATCTCTTGTTTCAGGAGCTTACACTCTAGCAATGCTTGGAAATTTCTTGCTCCGTACCAGACACTGGGTAAGTTGGCTTCTGTGTTTTAAGCCTCACAACAACCCCATCAGATAGGAACGATTTACACAGTGAGAAAACTGAGGTACTGAAGGTTAAGTGGCTTGCCTGTGGTCATGCAAGTGGGAAATGGTACTGGGATTTGAACTGGGTTACTATCTCCCCAGGGTCTGTGCAGTCATAGCCAAGGCCTCATGGAAGCTTTAAAAGGTTACCATTAATAAAGCAACTGTTTCCTCAAAATGAATACATTCTTCTCTAATGGAATGAAGAAGCGTTTCTTAGGATTGTTTACAATGATGAGCAATCACCTTTGAAACCTGGTGCACTTTCCATCTTCCCATTGCCATTTTCTGGCAATTTTCAGTATATGATTTGAGGCACCGCGGTTTGATTTAGCGGGAACTTTATCATATTTTGTCTCTTTGTCCTTAATTTTAACCAAATTTAACTGAATCAGCCAGATTTCTGTTAACATAGCATTCAGCACTGTCACAGCTTACACAATTTACTGTAATGCTATGTGGCCATATGATCATTGTTAACATGAGGAAACCCAGAAGAGTAGAGCATAGTGACATTTCCTCCATGCATGTTATTTGTCCCTTCACCATGCTTTTTTATTTGACCCTGTAGCCAGTCATTTGAGCTCTGGGAACCTCAGTTTCCACCTCTAAAATAGTTACTAATGACCTTCCACAAAACAGGGCTGGTATGATGATCTGATATAGAAAATGTAAATAAAAAGGCTTTGTAATTTTGAAAAATTATGCAAATTTTAAGTTGCAAATAATTTGAAGGAAAAGGATACGGCATTTAGCCTTCTGCATAACAAGCATTATGCAAGGTCATTATGAAGATCCTTATTTAAGGGAGGAGGAAATAAAATGATAAAGAGAAGTACTTTGCACATAGCAGTCACTCCACAACTGTTAGTTAACTTTATCTTTTCCCTTGATATAAACTGGAACATATTCCTATCTATTTATCTATCCCAACTTTAAGAACTAAATTAAAGGAGAAAAATTGAATTACGTCCTGCTTCTTGAGGGTATAATGTTTAAAAATGTTAAATCCCCTTTTTCTCCTTTGCCTTTCTGAATGTAAGAGTTTCCTAAACAAAAATGTCTAAAAGGGATTGCATTTATTATAGCAACAGTTCCCCTGAAGTGCAACGCACAATACTCAGTTTTGGTATCTAAATCTAGGTCCTCAATGGTCAAAAACAAAGGTCTTGAGGAGAACAGACAGATGATTGAGGTCCTGCTTCTCAAAGACTAGAATGAGAATATGGTGAGAAACACATGACCTCAACATCCTCTACCCTCCTTTCCTGGAGAAACTAGATGAAGATCATGGGTGTTGAGGTGGGGAGATGGTGGTCAGGGCGGTAGGACAGCTCAGGAAAGCAGCAAGGACAGAGAACACTTCTATTTCTATTCCTCATCAAGGATTCTGAAAAGAAGTCACCATTCATGATCCCACGTGCACCTCTGATGTCTTCCCATGAACTTGGCAGAGCAGAATGGCCAGGCACTGGGGAACTTGAGTATCCATGTGGATGGAGTCCATGGCCCCCATCTAGAAGCTGTGGCTAGGGAATTTCTGAGAGGTGGTCACTACAGAAAAGAGTTGGGGTAGGTGGCTTTGTAAAAAGGATTGTGCATTGCTCAAGCTGACAAGAAAATGTGGCGATCGTGGAGTGACACAGGATTAAGTAAGACACAGGCAAGGGACAGAATTAGGCCACACCACAAGTTATATGACTTCAGATTTCAGTCAAGAAGAACAACGGGACAAGTAGCAACGGGTTGGATAAACAGTACTACCCTATACTCCCAAGGGGCAGAGGACACCTCCCAGGGATCCTGAATCTCCCTTCTCAGCAAAAGGTTGCACAGCCTCTTCCCTCCCCCAATATACTAGGTGACTAACGTAGGGAGGGAAAGAAGATGAGAGGAAAATAGCTGAGAGGGTACACATTTCATCCATGGAAGCTAAATATTCCTCCACACTGTTAAAATTATTAAATTAAAAAAACCCACTTTTGATTGGATTAAAAGTTTTCATTTTTTCTTGTTAACCAGTGCACAGAGTGTACACGAAGGAGGCTGGGCTAATTATAGACATAATAAAGAAGTTATTTTACCTCCAAGCATGAGTTGGTGTTTGAGTGACATGTGCTCTCCTGATACAAACATAACAGGGCAGAAGAAAGTAGAAGTACTGGATGGGTGATCGGAGGAGGCCTTTTGGAAGACTTGGTACTTGAGTGGCATTCTCAACAATTAGAAAGACTCAGCCAAATGATCACAGTGGAAAGTCTTTCAGTTGGAAAATGTGCAGAGCCCCTGAGTGATGAAATCTGACCTGGATGCCTTCCCATAATGATGCTTTCTGTTGCTGTCACCAGACACTTTAGAGTGGCCATGTGCATTGAAGTTAAGTCCTTTAAATTAAGTATAACCCATGGTTGCCCTGGATCACATTCCATCAACCACCAGTGTGACCACAAGCTCCATACCCAGCTCTCTCACATGGACCTCAGAACCAGGGACACTTCCATCTCTGGGTACTGCAGCTGATCCTCAGCATTTCCTTCACACCTAACGCTGTGGCTGTGTGCTGGCCCTGTGCAGGCTCCCAGGGCCGGTCATGACCAGAAGACTCCATATTCTGGGATTAGTCTGCAGCCATCCTGGCTATTAGCACACTCCTAACCATCATTGTCCATCACAGCTGGATTTCATGTTGGTTTTGTTTCTGAATCCTGATTTATTAACTATTCACAACTCTTTGTCATCTCTTACCAACTTTTTTGTGGTTTTCAGCTTTGTGTGGATTCTCAGGTCCATGGCTATAGCTGTTCCTAAATATCTTCCCAAGTGTCACCACTTGTCCTTACAAATCTACCATTATTGTCAGTTTTTCCCCATTGTTCACAGCATTCTGTATCTGAGTAATTTCTGTTTTAAAAGTCTAGTTCACTAAGTCTAATTATGGCCACTCCAAAGCTTGAACTTTTCACAAGACTCCAGATTCCCTCTATAAAGTTAAAAAACCAACTAACTAACCAGTCAATCAATCTACCAACTAAAATAACCTCAAACAAATTGTGTGTGTGTGTGTGTGTGTGTGTGTGTGCGCGCGCGCACATGTGTTTGTAATTCAAGCCTCACAACAATCTTAGGAAAACAATATTGCATCACTATTTTACATGAACTTGAGGGTAGGTAAATTGCCATAATCATGAGCTGATGACAAGGATTTGGCACTAACAAAATGTTATTTTAAAGCCCATGCGCTTTCCACCATGGTACAATAAAGGTTTCTACTCCAGCTACTCTTCCAGCATTTTCTTAGTTTGCTGTTCACTCATTCCAGAGTTTACACTATCTTGGTATATTCCTTGTAGTGAGCCCCCCCATGCCCTCATCACTTGGTAGCAATATAACCTCAGATAAATTGCATCATTTTCTTGAATTTTGTTTACCTTATATCTAATATGGAGATAATAACAGCAATAGTTATAGTGAGGTAATACTAGGCACATTAACAATGTTTACTTTTAAGGTCTAGTTGTTGTTTTATCATTGGGCACATGTTCTTTGAAGATTTTACCATCCATGATGCCCCTACATCTCTAAAGGTATGTGATTCCTTTCCCTATTTGCTTTATTGAATGTTACCTTATTATTACAGTTCACTCCAACACTTTACGCTACTCAATAAGTACTGCAAAGAACAGTGGATGTTCACTCTGATATTTTGTAACTGAGGGTAGAATTGAGTGTCCTGTCCAACAGGGTTAATTTTCAAAGGAATAATGTTGTCTTGTCATCATCAGTCTCCTCATAACATAGATCCTGATGGCGGTGATTGTGAGGTGATAGCAAATTAAAGTCTTAGATTAAATAGCTTGACTATGAGTGAAGCAGATAGATAGTGACAGTAAAGGGGTCAAGTTTCTGGACACCCATTATGGGAATACTACTCAAGTCAATAAAGGTATACTTTGCAGTATCAAATGTGAGTGATTCCAGATCCATGGTGTCAACATTTCATCATGTATTTTCTATTTAGAGATAATTTGGAGATATTTGTAAAATAATCTTTTCCTCAATTACACATTTGGAGGAATGTATAATTCTAGTCAAAATAGCCATAAATTGCTACTATTTATACATCTGTCACAATTAATTATCTTTGTTTAAGGATTTATAATATGAAACCATTAATGACATCTTTAATTTGAGGACACATAGGCAATAAAGATAGTGACTTTACATTTGATTCTCAAGAAGTAATACTAATAAAGAAGAAATGTAATCTATTCTGTCATATTAAAGCACAGTAGCTGACTCAAAAACATCCTTATTAACATTTTATATAATGGTTAGGTATGGTTTGCATATAATTTGGTGTGATGGCTGATTACATGGAATCTCAATCAACACGTTAACTCCTGTATCTTCCATGTCTATTAATGGTTCACTTATAATTTCTAGTGGTTTTAATATTACACACATACAAACACATTTTTTTAATTTTTTCTTATTTAAGTTAATGGGATGTATATGGGGAATTATTAAGCTCTATGACCAATTCACACACTGGCTTAACTGTGGAGCCTTACCAAGAACATCATTCAATAAATGGATATTGGATGCATTTGCCGATATTATATATTACATATATAATGTCAAATAATAATGCATGTATAATATTATGACAAATGTATTGAGTTACAGGGGGTATTTATCTAGTCCTCTCTATTCCCCTTTGTCTACTATGATAGTTCCCATTCTACGCCTTTCTAGACTGGTTTTAATTCTTACAGAATTATAAACTCTTTAAGCTTTGAAAGGGAAGTTAAAGGTCACCTAGTTCCTTCTCATTTAAATTTATCATTTTTTTCCTGAAAACAAAACCAAGCAAATAACAGCAGCAACAAAAGCATATCCTCTAGCTAACAAGTTTATGGAAATTGGATGAGGAATTGGGGGAGGGGGAGTCTATGAAGGGAACAATAGCCTTTGCATGGTTACCTTTGAAAAATGTTATTAAGGTTTGTGATCTGGGACATAAAGCATCTGATCTGCATAAAAAAAAAGAGGTTGACATTAGCTGACCTAGAGAAGAGATAAATAGGCAGGGCACATATAACCACTTATGTTAAAGTGCTTGATGGTAGAGTGGAAGATGAAGTAGGAGTCTGCAGAAATACATGTCCCAGACTTACGGACATTACTAGTTGGAAAATAACAGTGCACAATTCATTTAACAAAGTGAGTACGTTTTATCCCTTTCTTCTGAACAGATACAGCTCATGGCTTTAGTAGTGGTGCCTGGTGTTCTGTAAAACTTGAACTTTCTTAATTTGTTATATCATCAGTGTTTCTTAGGAAGAGAGGTACTCTGTGTACTAATTTTCATACACAAATTTGGAAGAAATGTTAATATTGTTACTATTAAAAGGAAAACAATTTTAGATCTTATGCCACTCTAGAATTCTATGCTTAATATTAAGTAAGAATACAAAATGAAATTCTACTATATACCCCTACTATCAAAGGTAAATTACTAGCCACAATCTCAAATATCAAAATATAACTCAAACAATATTCTTAATTTGTGTAAGGAACCAATAAACCAAGTGTGACATTTTATGCTACTAATAGGACTTTAAAGTTCAGTCTTCTTATTTTTTTTCCTTATGAACCAAAAGATAGATTTTGAGTCCCTAATTTGAGTAACACCAATGCTAGTATCATGTAATTAGTTGGGTAGTTTTCAACTGAGCAGACTCATATCAGATTTATAATTATTTCAATCAGAAAAACACTCACAATTGGTGTAACAGAAAAGATGGGGGAAATTTGTGCTGATCTGTATTTCACCCCTGTTCATGGCCAGAGTCCAGGGCTGCTAATTTGGCTTTTCACTCTGTCATATTCCACTTGAACCTTTCTGAGGGAATATCCTATGCATCTGGCAGATAAAAACAGACAGGGACGAAACTAGGACTTGAACTCCCAGTTCTCCACTACTGAAACAGAGCATTGGCTGATAATGACTTCCTAACAATATTAGTGTTGTTAGACTCTCCTGCATCGTTTTGTTGAAGTTTTCTGGCACCAGGGAGCTAAGAATGAACACACAGGACACATTTAATGCTAAAAAGCTATGCATCCACTAAAGATATTTAAAATTCCAAAATGGAATTATATGTTGCACTTCTCTGTGAAACAGAATTTAAATATGCCACTCATGGACAAAATCATGAATTCCATTTTACTTTCAAATACACATCTTTATAAAATTACATTCGGCTAATAACTAAACCTCTTCCATTACAGAGGTATGAAAAAGATGAAGTGCTGGGCTTCACAAATGAGAGGATCCAATTCATCTATGTTTTGTGAATTACTCATGCTTGACATTTGAGGAATTTATACCAATAAAATGCATAATGGATCAAAAGTTAGTAAGTTTTCAATTTAATTTTTAAATACAGGGGTTTTAAAGTGGGGAGTGGCACTTTGAGGATGAGAGGCATTCTGTGTGTGTGTGTGTGTGTGTGTGTGTGTGTGTGTGTGTGTGTGTCTGTCTATATGTATTATATCCATAAATATCTTTCTAGAATCTGCTATTATTATCCAGGACCATGCTTCCTTAGTAAGTTCTAACATGGAAACAAGTGGTATTTCACGGTCAGCAGTATCCCTGTTTTCAGTCAGGGATCAATGAAGAATAAGCCTGAAGCTGGGCCTATATCCTGTGCAATCTCATTATGACATGTTTCTAGGAAATCAATCTGTCTGCTGTTTATTGCACATTTCTCAGATAGATCACATTGAAATTCAGCCCTAAAGTTCTTCAACCCTCATTCCATAGAAAACAGCAACACTGGAACCAATTCCCTGTTAAAAAAAATACATAAATATGTAAATAAAACTGTAGCATATAGATAGGCTTGTTGTTGCTATGGATTCTAAAATATCCATAGAAGAATTCAATTTTCTAAAAATATCCTATAGAAAATTAAGTTCCTAACTAGAAGTCACTTTATTTTTTTCCAAAAAAGAATGTTACAAGTATAAATTTGGCAGGTTTTGTGCAAATTATCAGCAGAAAGAACCATTACTGCAGTACTGTCTGGAGGATGCCACAGATCTGTACTGTGGATGACATAATGACATTAAGGACACTCCTTACGACAGTGTTCAGACAAAGCCATCCTCATTTCCCTATCTGCTTTAGAGAAAATCATATTACAGCAAAGGGACTCCAATTCTTATTTACTTTAAAGCTGCAAATAAATACTAATGCTCTATCTCTTATTCATATGTCTGTGAAACGAGAATGCAAGAGAGAGTTAAGTAAAGTACTTAGTTAATATTTACGAGGGATTTAAATGGAAAACAAAGAGAAAGTCCTAATATATGAATGCTGTTTTCTGCACTTAAAATACTTAAAAATGTGGAATTAAAAATTTTCACATCCCATTTACTAAACCAGCTGCATGCATTCTCCCAGATACTGATTACTTTAGGGTATGCTTTTTCTTTAACAGAGGCCTGAAGCTTCTAGAGCCTACCTTGATGAATGCAAGTTTGTATATATATGCATAATTGTCATTTATCAACACTAATGTTAACAGTGAACTTCGTAAGTGGCCATTAAAAATTCTCAGTAAGGCCTGATTTTTCATTGCAAAAATACTACCAAAGTACCTTTATGGATTTATGTAACAGATGGTAGTACCATCTGGGAGCTAACTTTCATTGTCTAATAGTTTCTTGCTACATTTACATGTATTAGGCATCAACACCCACTTCTGGTTACAATTGTTTTCTTTCCTGAATCAGAGCTTAGTAGAATGTGTTGTGTATAGCTTATTATGCACTGATCTCAGGTGACAAAAAGAAGTAAACAGACTGGAAATTTCATATTGCTAATAATAGAATGCACAGCAATAAAGCGACCTCCATTGACCATTTCCAGACTTGAGATCAGTAGCATTTGTGCCTCACACATTTGCATGAAATGTGTATCCTAAGCAGGTTGGGTCTGCTACTCTGTTCCCTTGTGAATGTAAGCTTGCCAGATGGTTCTGGTGAAACTTTATTTTCTTGAGAGGCTGCATTTAAAGAACACCTGATGGCCTCCAAATGTACCAGAAATTAAACTGCTAGATTTTCTAGTAGATTGATAAAAACGAGAATAAAATGGAGTGAACAGCAACTACCACAGTGCATTACCCTTTTCTTAGGAACACTGACCCTATTCTAGTTCAGTCTCGAGAATTAAGGAACTGATGGGTAGGCCTAGCTCTCTTATTCCACGTATCATGACTAAAGTTTGACTTATTTTTAGTCAAAATGTCTATTAGATGTAATTTTTCCTCCCCGGTCCAATGGATCTAACTTCCATAATTCTCATCATATTGTCATAGTCTGCCTTTTACAATACTATGGTAGCCACCCCCCCCCCCCCAAGAGATGTCCACATTGCATTCCTTGGAACCTCTTTTTTATGTTTATTTACTTATTTTGAGAGAGAGAGGGAGAGCGTGTGTGCGCTAGTGGGGGAGGGGCAGAGAGAGAGAGAGAGAGAGAGAGAGAGAGAGAATCCCACGCAGGCTCTATACTGTCAGCACAAAGCTGGACACAGGGCTCCACGCCACAAACTGTGAGAGTGAGATCATGACCTGAGCCAAAATCAAGTGTCAGACACTTAATTGACTGAGTCACTTAGGTGCCCCTCCTTGGTACCTCTTCATTTGTTACGTTATATGGCAAACAGGAATTTGGAGATGTGATAGAGTAATCACAATGGTCATTCTAAGATGAAGACAAAAAAGTCAAAGTCATGAAAAGGAAACAGGATGATGGAAGCTGAAGTTGGAACTGTGCTTTAAAGATGGACAAGGGACCACGAGCCAAGGGGTGTGGGCAGACTCAAGAAGTTGGAAATGACAAGGGGATGGATTCTCTCCCGGAGCCTCAGAAGGAAAACAGTACTGTAGGCAGCTTGATTCCAGATACTTAAGAATCATTTGGGACTTCTGGCCTTTAGAACTGTGAGGCAGTAAGTTTGTGTTATTTTAAGCCCAAAGTTTGGGGTAATTTGTCACAACGGCAACAGGAATGTAAGGCACATAACCTTAGAGTCTGTGGGCCTTGAGCACTGTTTTCACAGAATTATTGAATCATTTTACTATAGGAATACTCTCTAGAGAGGGACAATTTGTTACTGAGGGAGAGTAAAGGGAACATTGCCAGAATAATAATCTTGGGAAAGTAAGAACGGCTGGAAGCCAGGACACAAGTGGGAGGACTGTATTCAGCTAGGAACAGAGACAGTTGGCTTCATTTTTTTTTTATCTCTAATGATAAGAATATCATAGACTGTGATATCATTGGCTGACAAGCTCTCTTAGTTTTCTTCCAAGCCCTGAGAATGGTACTACTCTCCATCTTTTTCCTAGGTTCATTTTCCTCCATCTTTGAATGTTTCCTATTCCCAATGATCCCATCAACAGACTGCTTCTCCTTCCTCATTAGATGTCTCAATACTCAGACTTACCCTCTTCTAATTGCATTACCTTTGTTGATTGCTTAACTAAAGTGAACACCTTCTACAGCAGTGGTTCTCCACTGGGGACAATTCTGCCCCGCAGAAGGCATTGGGCAATGCTTGGAGACATTCTGGTTGTCACAGCTTGCGGGGGGTGGGGGGAGGTGGGGGGGTGGGGGGTGGAAAGGAGGTGTGCTGCTGGCATCCAGTGGGTAGGACTCAGGGATGGCTGCTAAATATCTTATAATGCACAGAACAGTCCCCAAGCAAAGAATTATCCAGGCCCGAATGCTAATCATGCCACGGTTGGCTGTTGCAAAACCCTGTTTTAGACAATACGCTATTCTTTATGCTATAGCATGGATTTTCCTTTAAGTCAAGCTTCTGGAAAGGGTAGACTCCACGCATACTGTCTGCTCTCCTTACTTCCTATTGTCCCTTTACTATTCCACACTGATTTCAACTGCTATATCCTTATGCTCTCATTTGGGACGACTTTTTCAAGCTCATGAGTTTAAAATATATTGCCAATATGCAAATTATGCTCACATCTTCTTATTTGTCCCAGTGTAACCTCCAAACCTTAGACAAATTGGTCTGTCTGACTGCTAGGCACCCCTATTTCTTTGTTTCAAACACCCTGATGAACGTGTACAAACTGATCTCATCAGTTATCACTGAAACTTATTCTTCCTCCTGCATTTGCCACTTTCTTCCCCTCTAAATTTTTCAAGTATTTGATAGTGTTTTTCTTTTTGTGCTCCACTCATTGCCCCATTGAGTCACTTGCCAAATATGCTTATTCTTTAAAATTCTGTTCGTTTCTTTGTGTAAACCCCTCCTGACCTCTCCAATTACTAAGAGCTGAATCAGATATCTCTTCCTCTGCTCCTTCTTTATGGTCTTGTAGCATCCTCCTGTGATACATCATCTACACAATTTGCCATATGGTATTAGCAATTAGCCACACAGAAATAAAAAGTCTATGAAATTGCATAATATTTCCCCATAAGAACCCAAATTGGATATCTCTTGCTTGTTTTGATACAACCATGTGGGACTTCCCCAACTTCCTTCACAATGTGACCTAAACTTTAATGCCTCACTGTCTCTGTAACTATCTCCAAAATACTGAGGTTCAACTTAGCTCTGTTAAAAACAAAACAAAACAAAACAAAACAAAACAAAACAAAACACCTCCTTAAGTGTACTGTGTAAAATTCCAAAGAGACCCCTATGACCTTTGCTCCCTGGTGTTACTCCTGTGATCATGTTACCTTACTTAGCAAAAGGGATTTTGCAGTTGCAGTTAAGATTACTAATTAGTTAATTTTAAAATAAAAAGATTATCTAAGTAGACTTAATCTAATCATGTGAGCTCTTAAAAAGCGCCAAGTTTTCTCTGGCTGATAGCAGAAGGAGATGTCAGAGACGAAGCATGAGGGCTTCAAGTGCCATTGACGAAGGAGTGAGGAGGGACCAAGAGAAAGAAGGCAGGTGGCCTCTAAGAGAAGACAGCGGCCCCCAGCCCCCAAGGAAACTGGGACCTCAGACCTATAAGCCACTAAGAACTGGATTCTGCGAAGGACCTGGATGAGTGTGAAAGATTCTTTCCCAGAGCCTCTAGACAAGAACTGAACTTTGCTGACATCTTGATTTCAGCCTTGAGTGACCCAGTCAAATTCAGACTTCTGATCTAGAGAACTGTGAGATAATAAATGGTTGTTGCTGTAAATTGCTAATTTTGTGGTAATTTGATAGGCAGCACTAAAAAAAACAAAACAAGGAAGGCCCGTCTCCCTCCTCCTCAGCAAACGAATCAGTTCTTTTTCTATACGGTCGTTCAAATAGCTATTATGATTTTGACACAGACTTCTTCTTTAACCTCTAGCTTTTAAGTCCCCTAAAGGTAGGCAGTGTGTATTATTTACATAACATCTAAGGAATAAGTAAACAAATGAGATTAAAAGAATTCATGTGACAAATAATTAGTCATACTTTGGTTTGGCTCTCTGGATATAAATGTTTTATAACCTTTAGCAGTCAAATCAAACTATCCAACTAGCCTGCAAGAATGGACTCAGCCAGACGCAGGACCCCTGACAACCTACTTTGATATAGCAGTATAGTCTAATTGGCAGCTAGGGGAAAACCAGGCAGTTCTATAATATGCCATGGGGTACATGCTCTTCTTGAAAGAAAAAAAATCTCAACTACAAGAGAAAGATGAGAAATGTTTGCCTTATCTAAAGCATTCAGTCAGGACATTCTACTGCAATATATGTACCAGAATTCTTATCCTTCAAGAATGGACTGTATTGTTTTCTATATGCGAAGATTTTGCTTGCCTGGTAAAGAGCCCAATCCACGATCAGCAGTCCACTTCTAAGAGTAATATAATTTGCAGTGTCCCCTTCAGTTTTGATACCCCAGGATATAAATTGTAAAAGACGTAGGAATCAAAGATGCCTCCTTTATTTCCTTCTGCGTATCAAATACTCTGGCTACTAGTCAATTCAACCTGTAATTTACAACTCAATAGTGAAAACAAAAGACTAACTAGCTGAATGATTTTGTTTTAACTACACAGATTCAGCACATTAAAGAATCTCTCATTCTACACTAGGTCATAGCAAAATGTGAAAGAACCAGATGGACTGACCCAAGTGTATAGAAGAATTCTGCTTGACACAGTGTACTACTTGCAATTCTTTATATAATACAACGTGATTTGCAAAATAAAAATAAAAGCTTAATGTTCGGTTACACACCTATGTGTCTGACTCTATAGATTACAAACGTGAAAAAACAAACTTGGTAAAATAACTTTAAAGGAAAGCACTTTAAGAATAGCATTGATTGCACTTACTTTGAGAGATCTAATTATTATATTCTTCCAAATTATATGAGTAAAGTTGAAAGAGAAAGGCATAATTCCTCTGTCTTGAAGGGTACAATCTATGTGCCAAAGTTTAAAGTTAACTCATGATTTAATTATCTTAGCCTATGTAAGAGGAAGATTACGTTAAAAAAAAAAGTAGATATCACAACAAACCAGTAAGTTATATGCTTCCTTTACCAATCACCATAGGATTTCACAAGAGCATAAATAAGCTTATGTTGTGCTAAGCTTTGAGATTTGGTGATTTGTTACTTGTAGCAGCATGCTTGATCTAAAGATGGTTGAGAAAGTAATCATGAGTAAATAAGTAAATGAAAAAGAAGATTAAAGCAGAACAACAAACTAGTGCTCTCACTATTGCTCTTGTTTTTTATATTTGGTATTTGTGTACTCCATTGAAAATATGAAAATCAATGGCAGTGCTATGGTTTTGTCTCATGGTTCTTTTTTGAAAAGTTCATTTCTTCATCTCTGGTGCCTTTCTAGTAGTTATATTCTTGTTTTATTTCTTTACGTAGAAAGGGGATGTACCTCTTTTGATAAAATACTTAACAAATGACAAATTAACAAAGTAGATGATTATTTTAGCTCAGGGCAGAGTGTGTACATTTTCTTTAAAGGCATATCTTCAAAACCATTTTAAGGGTTTATATACTTGTAAGTATTATTCTATTAAAAGAACATTATTTGAAATAGTAATATTTCTTCCTGGCCAGAGACCCATTATAATTTGGTCTTCACTCTTTAAAATGCTCACTTACCTGCTAATTGAATCTCAACAAGGCAAAGCTAAATGAATCTCAGAATCCAGAATTTAAACAAAAGAGTGGCAAATAAACCTTCTTTTAAATCTTCTTTTAAAAGGTTGATACTCTATTTGTATTAGTTTTCTCAAGTTTAATAACCTTGTTTATTGGATGCTACTTCGGATATTGAGTTGTAAGTATCTGTGGAAGGCCCTAACTCTTTAGACTCTTTAGAAGGCATACCACCACCACCAACAACAAAAATCCATTTTTTTGCCTTGGGCTTTGGACAATGCATTTTGAAGTCCACTAAGGAAACAACAATAAAATTACTTACATAGAGAGCAATCAATACTAAAAATCTTATACATCCTATGGTATTGTGAAAATAATTTAACCTTATCATTTTCTTTCTGACATATCTTATATCTAAGCGACTTAATTCCCATTCAGATTGATGAAAATGATTGTCTTTTTGGTTATTTTTAAAGACGACACATGTTAAGGATTCAACTTTCTTGAGTATATTTTAAAATTCCTTGAATTTACTAAGCGTACCCACTGATTTGTTAGATCTGCAATGGAAAGCTACAAGTACAGGAGTGGGCAGATTATGATTTTAGAAAGGTGACAAAAGCAGAATTAAATGAGGGCAGAAATCTGTTTTTTTTTAAAGCAAAAATAGCATTATATATTGCAAAAATAACACAATTTCCATTAATCTACATACATATTTATAGTCTTCTTTGAAAAAGCATGCTGCACACACCTCTTAGAAAACTCTGACAGCAGAAGACTGTCAATTATGTAATTTCAAATAGCAGCTCAAATATTTTGCAACCTAAAGCCATACGCATGGTGAAAAGAATAACATGAATGAAAAGGAAACTAGAAAACAGAGCCATGTAGGTTTGAACAGGGCAGTGATGTAAGACTCTGTGGGTCTTCAAATAAAATTGGAGAGGGGGGCAAAATATGTGAAATAGCAGTTGTATCCACCTGCTTGAAGACACAGCAGTGATGGAAGAAATGTTTTGTTGATATGGGGAAGAAAAAAAAAGTAATTATAATTTGCTCTAGGAACCCTAGTGAAAACGTGCCTGCTTTTGTGAATATTTTCTATGAAGAGGACAGAAGCAGAGTGACCTCAGTGGCAGCCCTGACAAGTCACCAAGGCTAATTAGCTGCTGTCCTGTCAATAGGTACAAACCATAGCAGGAGCTGGGGGCTACAATAGAAAGTTCCTTCAGCCAGGGTGCCTGGGGCAGAAGGTGCTAATGACACCATAACCACATCCAAGGAGGCCTTCAAACAGCACATGGTCTCATGAGAATTTTGGCATCCAGGAACACGGAAGGTGCTGGCTGACAGCAGAAAAAAAATTACACAGTAGGTTTAACAATAAAGCATGAAGTAGAAACAAGGGACACATTTTCCCTTTTGTCCAGGTCATATATCAAAGAAGCAGGAAAAAAAAGGCTTTCTTAACTATCTGGAAGGTATTCATTTTTTCTAATAGAATTACTTATCTTGGTTGAATTTGTAAAGAAGAGTGTCAAGCCTCTTAAATTTCTTTTATCTTCTATGTGCTTCTTTTTGTTTAGATTGAAAGAAAGTGGTCTTTCTTTGAAAGAGGCAATCACCCTAATTTGAGGGTTCAGACTGCCCCTAGTTTCTCTTTAGCCTGTAAAATATAATCAGCATCAGTGTGTAAATGTCCCTGATACTCCCACAGACTTTTTAGATTGTTTTGCAACTTACCTCCTTATATGTGTTCAAAGTGGATAATATTTCTATGGTTTATATTCTAGATTCAAATTTCAAATGTTAAACAAAGGGGGAGGGGTCTTGGTGATGACACATTCTCTCAAGTTTTTTAGCAACTTAAGGAGCCTTAGGTGGCTGAGAACAAAACTGCAATGATGAAAGAGGAGACAGGATGCATGAAGAGGTATTTGCAATGAGGATGTAAGGAAGTGGAAGGAGAACCATTTTCAGAGTCAGGTCAATGTGAGTTTGGATACAAGCTCCTCCCCTAGACAGTTGAGTTTGGGCACATTGCCTATTTTTGTCCAGCTTCCATTTTCCAAACTGTAATGTGGGGTTAATAATTTAGATCTCTAATATTGTTTTTTGAATAAAATTACACTACAGCTTTGCAAGCTCCTACTGCCTGGACTACCGTACTCATTTGATAAAATTCTCTAAAGGGAACTCCACTTACTCTACAAAAGAGATAATAATGTTTTGCTTAGTTATGGAGGAAGTTGGTGACCTAGGACACAGTTAAGAAAAGAATTTTCTTCTTCCCGAGTTTGAACAAGGGAAATATTCCCTCCTAATTGGGAGCATTTATGTTTCTGCCTAGATTAAATTCTAAGATGAGACTCATTAGCAGAAAGAAGCAAAAGGAAGAAAGCATTGAGAAAGAAACATGTAGAAGATGCAGTTCAAGTTATTAAGATGCTCTTTCCTTGTTCTTTTTAAAGGACAAGAAAAACGTCTTTATGCTGGCATTTATTTGGGGGAGAAGGAGGATTCCTGGACTGTATTCACAAGAGTGATGATGAAAATAGGATGCTGAAATAATAGATTCTAAAATTAAATTACTAGGAAAATAAATTCTGAGGCACAAGGCGAAAAAGTAAGGCAGAAAAAGAAATCTCTATGTGTTTCTATCCTTCAGTTGGGGTTTTTATTCAAACATTTATTTGACAAAAATTTATTGAGTGTTTACTATATGCCAGGAACTGCTGTTTTAGGCACTGTGGATACAGCACTAACCAGAGAGATAAAAATTCTTGCTCAGATGGAGCTTACATCCTCAGGGAAGAGGGATACAAACAATGAATAAAATAAATAAACAAATGATATATCAGATAGTGATAACCGCTCTGAAAAAAATGTAAAGCAAGGAAAGGATGGGGAATGCCATGCTGGGGGTGGGAGCAATCATTGAAATTTTTAATAGAATGATCAGAGAAGGGTTCACTAATAAGGTACAGTTGAGTAAAGACTAAAGGAGGTGAAGGAACATGCTATGCAGATCATTTATGGGTGAACTTTCTAGGCAGGGGGAACAGACAACAAATTAAGATCAAGTACTGTAGACAGAAACACACCTCCTATGCTGGAAGAACAGACAAGAGGCAAGCTGTGGTCAGAGCAGTCAATGAAGAAGGAAGTGGCCAGAGCAGTAGTGATGGAGGCGGAAGGCCAGGACTTGTTGGGCTTTTAGGTCACTCTAAGTAGTTGGGCTTTTTTGTTGTTGTTATTTTGTTTTGTTTTGTTTCTGTGAGTAATTTAGAACTATTGGAAGGTTCTGAGACACATGCTCTGACTTCCATTTTAATTGGTTAATATTGGCTGCTTTGTTTTGCAGACAGTAGGAATTAGGAAGTAGTAATAATGATGATGATGATGATGATGATACTTTACTAGATACAAACTGAAGAAGAGTCAACAGGATTTGCTGGTGGATCAGATAGAGTTGTGAGAGAAAGAGAAGAGTCAACAAAATCCAAGGATTTTCTATGTAGGAAGAACATTCGATTCATTATCTTCATTTAAAGTTAATAACTAGACAGTTCTCAAATAATTATGGTATATATTTCATCCTCTCAATTTTATGTTCCCATACCTCCTATTACACAATTTCAAAATTTCATTTAACCATTACCCTAACTAGGCTTTGTTCTTCTTGAAAACAAAGAATGTGAATTATTCATTTTCATTTTCTTGGGACCTGATACACACTGTGTGGTTATGGTAGACATAGAATCAATAACACTTTTATTCATTTTGCCCATCCACCATCTGAATCCATTTTTAGGTTGTTGGAATACTCTCATCTAATGAGTCCTGGTTGACATCAGAGACTGTCTGACTTACAGAAGGTAGAAATGTTAAATATTTGTTTCCACAAACTCCCTTGTGTCTTGGGCCCAGACTCTTGTTCTGGGGTCCTCCTTACAGAGGTATCCACAAAGAGCATATCCCAGAGAGTCAGTGCACAAATGCAGGGAACATTGGAATTTTCTTCTCTCAGCTGCCCTTTATCAGATTAATGGTGAGGTATGGTTTCAGGTGTAATTTTGGCTGCCTAGGCCAATGCTTGGTTCTCTAAAATTGTCAACTGTTCTGTGAATTACCTAATATCCTTTTATGAACTTCCTTTTTGCCTAAATAAGCCATACTTAGCTTTGTTACTTGGAATAAAGAACCATCACCAATGCAATGCTCAATAATCATTTAATGAAAGCATGAATATTACAATCTACTTTAAGAAATGCATTACCTTACCCTGAGATAGAATAGAATAAAGGGGCTGCAATCCCTACTTCTTTCTTCCTGTTTGTCATTTGCAAAATATGGAGGAATATACTGAAGAATAAAAACAGGTCAGGTGAGATTTGATAGGAAGCAGATGAGAGGTAATAGAAACAGTTTCTGATTTTTGGGTCACTGACAATTGAGAACCTGCTAAATAGTATGGATTCTTTCCATATGAAATTGCACATAAGCAAAAACTCAGACATTTTTCATGAAATTTTAATGAGATCAAATGCTTTGGCATCTTCTCTCTGTGATACAATTTTATATAGTTTCCAATAACACATTCCAAAAGGTGATATACTACACTGAATCTATTCTTAATGTGCTACTTTACACGTTATTAACATGACTATAATTTCAAATTTGTAGCAAATACAATAATCAGTTTCATAATAATGAAATTGCCTTTACATACTGTGATATTCCTAGAGAGAAAGTAAGCCAGGAAAACAGAAACAGTTGAATTTCTCTGGGTACTATATGGATACAAAGATATTAATATTGTAAAAACCCAAAGATAAGCACAAAGTTTGAAGTGCTAAAGTAAGGCCAAATGATTAATACCAATTAAAAATGGATTTTAAGAATTATACAGATTATTAAAGATCATCCAAACTCATGTCATTATTTTATACAAATGGGTTTCAGAGAACTTAGGTAGATTGCCCAATGTCACCCACCTAGTCATTACTTACAGAGGAATATCCTTTCATCACATCAGTTGTTTTAAACCAGAAAGCATCATATTACTCGTTGTTCAAAATGAAATGTTTTAGCCAAACCCATGCCAATCTTCTCTAAGAGGAGCATGGCTTGAAGCAGTCTTTTGTTATTAATCTGCAATAATAGATTTAACATTTTTTAATTTTATTTTTTGAGAGGGACAGAGTACAAGCAGGGGAGGGGCAGAGAGAGAGGAAGATAACAGGATCCAAAGTAGGCTCCAGGCTCTGAGCTGTCAGCACAGAGCCCGACGTGGAGCTTGAAGTCACAAACCTTGAGATCATGACCTGAGCTGAAGTCAGTGCTTAACCAACTGAGCCACCCAGGTGCCCCTGCAATAATAGATTTAAAAAATAGTCTCTATGTGTTCAGGTCTAAGTGTTTTCAGATACCTTTTCCCACTCAATCTTTCCATTGAGCCCCTGCCGAAAGTACTACTGATTAACTCTATTTTACAAAGGGACAAATCAAGGAGTGGAGCTGTAAGTAACTTGCACAAGAAAATAGAATGGCAGAGCCAGAACTTGAACCCAGAGATTTTTGACAACAAAGCTTGCGTTCTAAGTCACTATACTCAAAAACCTTTCAATTTTAAAATGTTATATAGTTTAATAGATTTTATGGTCTATTCTATTTTCATATTTTTCTTGCCTCTTTTCTATAAAATGAGCTCTTAGATAAGAAGAAAGTGATTGAATTAAAAAGCCTTTTGTCAGTAAAACATCTTTTACTGACTTCTGTTATAGTTTGGTTAATCACAGACATAAATACTATGCAAACAGTTCACAAAACAGAAAAACTACTCAAGATGGCTCTCTTGACTTATCAGTACACATGGGCTTAGCCTGTGACTGGCTATTTAGAAAATTCGTCTAAGCTACTGAGATTTCTAGAATTTTAAGTGACATGGAAGCATAGCAAATCAAGAGTTTAGATCCTTCTGGGGTTATGCTGGCATCAGAATGGTGAATAGACTTCATTTCTCTGGGTCAATGCAGATTGATTGGTTGTGATTGTGTTGTGCTTGATTAGCAAAGTCTAAAATGGGCACAGAAGGGGAGGTGACATCACTAGAGTCATGTGTTTACTATTATGTATAAACCTTGTGTCAGTCATTTGGGCTTTACCCGTCTACAGCAAAACTGTAGTCCTTATGCGGTAATAGGAACTTGTCAATCTGTAGTTTGAAGGTGTTTGAAATAATTGGTTTGATAAATGTATATAGCACATGGTACAGTACCTGACCTATAATAATATATTCGATGAATACCTATTATTATTTTCATTATTTTAATTTTTTAAGAAACATTTAAGTAAGGTATAAAACTTTATTGATTTCTAACTTTTTTATTGATTTCTTACTTTTTTATTGGTTTCTTATTTCTACACTTCTTATATAACAAAAGTGTCTGCCATTCAAATTCCCCACTCTGTCCACAGAGGAGTACTAAATGTATTTTTTTTCTTTAGAACTGATGCTTCCCAGAATCTAGTGATTTATGGGACATTAAAGTAAGCCAAGCAGTTGACCAGTTTCCTCCTATAGATTCCAACCAATTGCAAGCAGACACAGAGCACCACATAACAATCTAGATACAGTATTGACTTTTTATTGGTACATCCAACAATGGAAAACTTGGGCCTCCTACCTCCATCCCCAAATGGACTACTGCAATGGAAAAGTTCTGTCTGAGCCACAGACAGACAGGGAGCAAAGGGAAAGGCAATGCTTTGAGGAAGACGCAAGAGAGAGCAGGAAAGAGGGAATGAGAAAAGAGAGGGAATTAGAGTGAGAATTACAGAGGACCACTTTTTTACTTTTAGTCAAAGGAAATTCCACTGATTTTTGGGGCCCGGCCCAGTGGTTGCCAGCTTCCTCCATATTGCCAACAAGTAGTAAATCCCTCTATCTCTCCTTCAGGGAATGCTAAGTAGTAGAAGTATTAGTAACATTCACCTTAATATCATTCCCTTCTGGACAGTGGATGAAATGTCTCCTTCCCTTATGGAAATATGAGATGAAGGAAATGTGCTCTATCCCAAACACAGCCCACAGCCTACAACTTTAGATATCTGTATACTTACCCTAAGCCAAATCCTATTTCCTTAGTCTCTTCTCTTAATACCTCTAAATCAAATCACATGCCACAGACTACAGAATGCACACTGCAGCTGACCGAGAGTTCCAGTCTGTGTTCATGCATCACTGCTGACTCCACTTCCCATAAATCCACAAAGAGCTTTTCACCACTGTCTTTGGGAGCCTAGTCCTCCTTCTGTTGCTGTTTTTGCCTTTATTACTCTATCCCCTCTCCTTATGCACCACCCCCTCCTCAAGCATTCAAATCACCGAACTTTCATTGCACTCCCCATTACACACTTGGGTGGAGAATGGGTACTTTTCTTTACTTGAGTCAAACACGTGTATTTAAATAACACATGTAATAAGATCTTCAGAGGACATTAGAGGATGTCTCCCTGTAGGAATTCTTGCTAATTTGGATGTTTTTTCGCAAAATTTTATATTATAGAGGGTGACTGTAGTGACATAACTAAACCTCTGAGTTTTGCTCAATGGTTTTATTTACAGAAGGCTGAAACTGGCACTTTGTCATTACAGATTCACATTCGAAACAGGCTGAGCAAGCTGTAGTGTTATGTGCTTTGACGTCACAGTTGTCAATGCACTGCAGGTAAATTATAAAGTGAATGGCAGGCTTAACTAAAAACTCTCTCTTTTTTTTTTTTTTTTTTTTTGCTTTCTCCCCAGGAAGTGATAGTCTTATCTTAATGGTTCAGAAATTATTTATTTGCTCCTATTAATGTAAATAAATCTATGTCTTCATTTCTTAGCTTATCACAATGAAATTAAAACTCAGCTTTTTTTTTTAATTTTTTTTTAACGTTTATTTATTTTTGAGACAGAGAGAGACAGAGCATGAACAGGGGAGGGGCAGAGAGAGAGGGAGACACAGAATCCGAAACAGGCTCCAGGCTCTGAGTTGTCAGCACAGAGCCCACGCAGGGCTCCAACTCACGGACCGTGAGATCATGACCTGAGCTGAAGTCGGACGCTTAACCAACCAAGCCACACAGGCGCCCCAAAACTCAGCTTTTAATAAAAACCAAAACTCTTAGCTTTAAATGAAGAGCATTTTTCCAATATTAAAAATGCTCAGTGCCTAATGAACCAATGTTTTATTAAAACAAAACAAAAAAATAAAACAAACTGGGAACATATACTCTCTTACGTAGAATCTAAAATCTCCTTAAAGGGTGGTTAATTCTTATCTGCAATCTGATGAGGGAAAAGCTAGTAGGACAATGCAGGCAAGTATGGTGCTGTTTGAAAACCAGATTTTTAAATTTGGAGGAAAGATTTACATTTTCTCATGTATGATTGTTTAGGTGAGAGGTGGCTGGTGAAATCTGTATGACAGACATACTGACATACTAACACAAGTTTAAGTTTAATTTAAATATAAAACCGGTGGGGCATCTAGGTGGCTCAGTGTCCTTTAAGCCTCTGATTCTTCATTTCCACTCAGGTCGTGATCTCACGGTTTGTGAGTTCAAGCTCTGTGTCAGGCTCTGTGCTAAGAGTGTGAGACTGCTTGGGACTCTCTCTCTCTCTCTCTGCCCCTGCCCTGCTCGTGCTCTCTTTCTCTCTCTCTCTCCCTCAAAATAAATAAATAAACTTTAAAAAAATACATAAGAGGGAATAAAATGGAAATGTACTTTCATTTGCCTGATTATTATATAAGAATGTCAAATAATTCAAATGGATCTATATTTTTAAAAATAACGTTTTCTTTGTCAAATCTGCCAATGCAATTTATAACATATGCTGCAACTAACAATTCATGAATCAAAGTGGTGATCTAATCTAATAATTAGTGATGCTTATAAATATTCAATGGGAACACTACTTTTGCTAACTGGAAGAAGCAAAAGGTTATATTTTATGACAAGATATAAGAGTTGACTAAGTTTTAGAAATTTATATTTTAGAAATTTTAGAAATTTATAAACATAAATTTATATTTTATATAAAAATAATTTATATATTTATAAACTTAGAAATTTATATATCAAAACCTATATATATATTATATATAGGTTTTGAGCTATAGGTAACAATATCCAACAAAAAAGCTTAAGCAATAAAGATTATTATTCTCGAATAAAAAAAAATGCATATAAAAGGAGGTACAGGGTCAGTCCAGAAGCTTAAAAATACACATCCTCTAGTTTTTTCTGTAATTCTTTTGACTTTTTTTTCTTTTTTCAGTTGCAAACTGGCTACAGAAGCTCCAAGCATCGCATCCTCACATATCAATATCTAAAATTAGGGACAAAACTGGGCCTCTTTTAATGCATCTTTCTATTTTTCCCCCCAGGGTACAAAATTAAAGACCCAGAATGCATTTCTGCTACTCCTGTTGGCCAGATCTAGACTGCATCCTCCATCCTTTCTTTCAAGGAAACCAGGAAAACAACTGTTATGCAAACAGGCTCTCAGAAAGGAAATGGGTGTCAGGTTTATGCAAACTATGGGGTCCACCAGAGGTAAACTATGGTAGTTATGAATGTAGTCTGGTCAGACTTCCTGGGTTTGAATCTGGCTCATCCATTTCTAACCTGTGTGATCTTGAGTAATTATTTAACTTCCTGGAATTGCAATTTCCTCACCTACATAAAATGGGGATAAAATATTGTCTCTTTCAATTAATGTGAACTATTACTTACAAAATATTTGGTGATAATTTATGTAGTAAAATCTACTCTACTAAAATTTTGAATCTCTTTAAGTGACTCTTCAGAGAATTAGAAAACGAAGTACACTAATTTTTTAGAAATGCAAAATACATTAAAATAGCAAGTGAAATTATATTGGTTGGTACTTAATGGTCTCCATAACTGATTAATAGCTGTGTTAGACTCAGGAAACTCCAAGGCATTTGCTCTGTCATCCTCCACCCCTTATAACAACAGAATCTGGGTATAGGACCAACTGACTTAGTCTCCACTTGGCCTATGAGTACAAAGAAAATACGTACTCATTCAGTGTCCCTGAGTCAGAAGCTAGAATCCTGCCCCAATTTCCCAACTTCATATGATGTGTGTGTGTGTGTGTGTGTGTGACATACAACATGCAATATTACAGATCTTCCTTCAACATTGAAATAATTCCACTCCAACACTGGAACAAAAAACAAATAATTAAAGTAGAGAGATTAATTCAGCAGGGAAAGAATCCTAGTGTGGGTGTTGGTAGTTATCAAATAATAATTATTTGTTGAGGACCAACTGTGAGATGTTACAAAGAAGTATAAATTGACTTCTGCCCCCAAATTGCACCTGGTCTAGTTGAAGATTCAAATTTGATATGCAACTAAATCAATGTAGTGCTAAATTCTATTGTGCTGAATCTGGTTGCAGGAAGTTCGAGGAGTCAGAGATTAGGGTGAACCAGAAGCGCTGTACAGGAGGAGGTGAGGGAGCTCCAACTCTTTCTCAGATGGGAAAGACGAAAAGATCAAAGGCTTCAGAGCATGGTTAAGGATGGTTAGGTTCATTGGCTAGATGGAGAAATAAAGTGGAATGTTTATTTTGAGAAAGGCTGGATTGAATTAATTTTTACTGAGTGCCTACTATGTGCCAAGACAGTGTTAGGTAATAAAGATGAAGGATCCAGTTGGAAATGGTCCCTCCTATCCTCAAGCAGGTAGACTGAATGGCTGTGTTTGGAGTAAAGGAGGAGGGAGGAGGTAGATAAAAACATTTCATGGGGATTAGTTAGTAAGTCCTATCATTGCTTATTTATTGATATTTATGAATTAAGAGTCCTCTAAAATAGTTATAGAACATATGTGTTACATTTATATACTTTCCCCTAATATACAGTGAAATAGACTAATCAGAGCAAATATACTTTGAAAGAGCATCATAATAAAACCCACGTGATAATTGGCTTAGTTTATGTTTATTTTCCATTAGAATATCTATCATATTAATAATAAATGTCAATATGCTAATGAACATTTTTTTATACATCACCATGTGCTAAGCACTCTCAAAAGTGATTTAGGGGTACCTGGGTGGTTCAGTGGGTTAAGCGTCCGACTTCAGCTCAGGCCATGACCTCATGGTTCGTGAGTTCGAGCCCCACATGTACAGAGCCTGCTTGGGATTCTCTTTCTCCCTCTCTCTCTGCCCCTCCCCACTTGTGTTACATGTTCTCTCTCTCTCTCTCTCTCTCTCTCTCTCTCTCTCTCTCAAAGTAAATAAATAAACTTACAAAAAAGTGATCTAAACTTATTATTTTAACTTTGCAAGAATTTTATGGAATAGGAATTCCAGTACTTTTAATTAATCGATAAGGAAACTGAAGTTCAGCAATGTTATATAACTCACCTAAGGTGACAGAGCTGGTAAACAGTAGAACCAGTGTGTGAACAGTCTAGTTCCAGAGACTGTCCTTTTAACCACTACTCTGTTTTTGAGCTATAAAATTTATTTTTTTCAAGTTCATTTACTTATTTAAGTAATCTCTACACGGAACATGAAGCTTGAACTATGACCCTGAGATCAAGAGTTGCATGCTCCTCCTATTGAGCCAGCCATGTGTCCCGGATCTATAAATTTAAAATGAACACACAATCCAAGTATTGCATCTTTTCCGATATATAGTTCATCCTGAAATTTTAGAGAACACAGTTAATACATGACTGTTTTTCAATAATGTTTTCTTCATTTGTTTAACTAAAATTTGTTTTTTTTAATTTCACATTTTAAGATGTTTTATAAGTATGTCTATAACTTGTGATCAAAATCTTATTTTCAAAGTGAGTATATATCAAAGTATATTGCAGTTTTTGCCTTTATTGGGTGATATCAAGGATAACAGAATCAATTTTACTGTAAATACAATGTGTGAAGAAAGATGTTCAACATCAATGCTCCAGTCATTCAGCCTGACATTTCTTTGTGAAGTGGGCAGAAAATTAAATTGCCTCAAATTAGAGAAGAAAATCACACACCATGAAGAGTAACATGTGCAATGACAGTTGAGGTCATGCTTCTACTGATGTGTGTGTGAATTTTACCATATGAGTTTCATTGATGGTAATGGGAATTGTGCAATTGCCCTTCTTAATGTGCTCTGAATCATTACCCCTTAACATCCCCAAAATATCAAAAATTTCCTGGCATTTTATGTTGGTTTTATAGTATGACATTGTTATTATATATTTGTTTGAAAAACTGAAGTTGACCTCTTAAGTTTCGTTAGTTTTAATTTTTAAGCTATTCTCATCTAACCACCCCTACCCCCAAGCAATGTTCTGATATTCTAGATCTTGACTCTTTTGAATTCCTCTAGGTTTTAAAGTGAGCACTAAACATTGGAATACATTAGTCATTATTTTCACTATACAAATTTTCACAGTAAATATTTTTTGAGACCTATTTGAGACCCCAGTGTACTCTGCTGGGGTACTTAGTAAAAAAGAAGATAAATTAGATGCCTTGACTTTAAGCAGTTACTAGTCTAGTATACAAGGTAAGAAATGTATGGCAAGTCTAGGCAATAACTAAGTCAATATATTGCCTTCATGAAAATTAACAAAAGGGCTTTGTACTTGGGATAGAAATAGGTGAATGCTCAAGGTCTAATAAGATTAGAGAATTTAGATTTCACCTCTAACTTGCCCTTTGGTGGGAGGAAGAGGGAAAAGGTCAATAAAGGTGGCCTTTGCAAACTCAGTAAGTTTCAATACCACTCACTATGAGCAAGGAAGCACAACGTTAACTGGAAAAACTACACGTAAAGCAAGTAACAAGACTGCCTGGCATGTGGTAGGCGCTTGATTATGAATTGCCTTGGGAATTTAGGAGGAAGGAGAAATCTCTTTGAACCAGAGATAGAGGTAATTTCATTAAGGCATCATAAGTTAGGATATTAAGGTATGAGGGAAAGACATTTCAAGTCAAGGAAGCAGAGTAATAAGGAATGAAGGCAGGAAAACAAGTAAAGTTCAAGAACAGATCTTGAACGGGAATACAGTATTACCACTGGGGGTTTAGAAATGGGTGTGGGCATTTTTGGTTGTCACAATGATGGAGAGGTGCCATTGGAGTTTTCTGTGCTAAAGTCAAGGATTCTGTAATCAGTGTCATCACACGGAAAAATGTCACCCCTCCAAAAATGCTAAAAGCACTCTAGTTGAGAAAAAACTGGAGGATACAGTTTACAAAAGGAAGCAGTGATAAAGGAAGTTGGAAAAGTGGGCTCCAATATCACACTGGACATCAAATGCCATGCAAATAAATGTGTCTTAATAGGCAATGGGAAGTCTTTGAAAATTTTGGAATTGAAGAATGATATGATCAATCTTTGACAGTGTTGAGAATGAGTATTACGATTCAACAAAATAAATTCAGTATTCCTTGGCAAGGTGATTGAGTTGGGGGAAAACTGGCAATGGGGAGGGAGGGAGACCAGTCAGGAGGACTTTATAGACAGAACGGATAGGAGAGAAATGATGGCAATGTCAATTTCTCCATGGAAGGAGGCTGAGACTCCAATACTTTACTTATATTCTTTTCTTCTGTAGGACAACTCTTTTCTCTTTTCCTTGGAAATCATTAGCTAGTGAAACTTTCAAGTTTTTCTGAGGGTTTAGTGCCTGGGAAGAGTAGAAAATTCTATCTAATCTTTCAAAGCCAGAATTTCTTCTACCCCAGTCTTCAGTCTGTCACAGTAACATTGCCTTGGGGGAGATAGTGGGAAAGCAAGCATCAGAAATGCAATTTCAGCAGCACACCTCACCCTGATTATCAGTAAAAAGCAAGCACACTGAACTGCTTCTCTGGGTCTACCTACCTGAGGTTGTCCGTCAAAACTGACAACAATCCAGTTCATGATTATGAGCTGCTAGCCCAGAAATACTAGGAAGTGATAGAATGGCAAGCACACACACACGCACACATATGCAAACATGCATGTACCCACACACCTACTCTTGTTACACCTGTTTTCCCCTAGAGCAAAATATAGGGAGGTAGCCAATTTATGATCTTGAGAACATTCATAGATCTTATATTTCTTCTTTTATTTATCTTTAGGTAAAAACTCAAATAGATGAAGACTGTTGTTTTTTTTTTCCTGAGCTCGCTTTAAAGCAAGAGCTGGAAATGATGGACACACATGGGCAAGCACACTGGCCAGCTCTGTATAGAGGACACTGATGGCTATGCAGAGAGCATGCTGTCAGAACCAGTCACATAGCCATTTCACATTCTTGAAAATGCTGTTGTGTAACTTCTCAGATGGGTGTCTGTAAAAATCACTTGATGTGTGTCATGTTAAACACACTCAGCAATTAATTGCTGTCCAACTATGTAAATCACAATGTTCAATAGGTTAATTACACATTGTTTCAAAAAGGATTTGCTATTTTCTCTTTTCACTCTGCTAACTTTTAGGTCCCCACTTACTTTTGTGTGGCCTTTTGTCCTTTATAGAATTCTGTAGTCTCTACTTATTATTTTCCTTCTCAATTAAAGAAAGGCTGTTCTACATCAAAAGTTGCAGACTCAAATCGACAAACTTAAGATAACAGGTCACAGAGGAGGCTGTAGTATACTAGGCAGAGCATGCCTAACTAAAAATATTCACAATTTAACAATCTCCATTCTGGACACACACCATGTATGTGCTGACTGTACTGGGCCCACAGATTGCAAGCTTGAGATCCCAGACCATAATGCTTCCTTCAGTCCGTTACCTCTTAAGGAGACTCTCCACAGCACAGTCAATGGAGGGTTCTCTTTGTTGGTTATACATAGTGTCCCCTGATGCTGGAACTTCTAAACTTCTTTTGTAAATTGTGGGGGTGATATGGTTCTTGTTTCAATAGGAAGGAAGCACATGCCGGTGTCCGTGGTACTTTTTACCAAGAACTGGGCTTTGTTCTGGATTCTGAATGGGCTTCCTTGTCTGTCAGATAACCAAAGGGAAAGAAAGGATAAGGAGTAGAGACTGGGAAACTTCTTGGATATCAGCTGGCTGTCAACTTGCTGGCAGCTTACACAAACCCACAGCAGTAGCCAATGTGCTAGAAAGAAATTTACAGCCACGGGCAGAGTATGGTAACCATAATCTTGAGCACATACATTATTTTCTGATAAACTTATTCCCTGAAGCACAGTGATATTTCCCTTAATTAATTTTAGTTCCATATCTAGCCATTTGTTAAACTCATTCTGCAATTAGTTGTTGTCTAACTAGGTGTAGGAAAATCTTCTACAGGTTAATTACGTGGTGTATAAAAGAGGATTTTCTATGTCCCATTTTCTCTGGGTTGCCTGTTAGATACCCATTTATTTTACCAGTCATTTATTATTTTATAAACTATTATTAAGTGCATAGTCATTCTTTACATAAAGAAAAAGTAAATAAAACCCACCCTGCCACTCATTCCCAGTATTAAGAATAATCTCTGACTTTGATAAACGAGGCTCAACACCAAAGAGATGTTTACTAAAGAGTAATAAGGATTGTGCCCACTTGCTGCTGCACCACATAAAGAAAATATATATTAAAATCTTACCATGTGCCAGGTACTCCTATATCTCTCATAAACTGCATAGTAATTCTCTTAACAACTTTTAGGCATATTTTCTTAATACAGGTGAACAAAATCTGTAACAGAGAAGTTATAGAACTTCCGCAATTTCACAAAACTGCAAAGAAAAGACTCAAGACTAAAACACAGATCCCTCTGGTTCTACAGAACACTGTTCAATTTCAAAATATCCATAAATTATGGATTCTCTCATTAACTAGTTTTGTCTTTCCAAAGCCAGGCAACTGGTCTGATCTACTTTGTCTTCCATGAAATTGCTGGGTGTAGTGTTATGACAGGTGCTCTTGTATTATTTTATTTCCATGTACCCATGCCACCAGCGTGGGTAACTGGAATTGGAATCAACAGCAAGAAGGCTCCGACTGCTTCTCACTCAACTGAAGGGTTGCTAAACACACAGAAAATGGTACCCTCAAAATTTGAGCATTTTGGGTTACTTGCTTATTGAAAAACAACCTTGGTATTAAAGACATTCTTTCTGCAAGAATAGAATAATTGAAGATATATTCAGAGATGAGCAATCCTGGAAAGATAAAACCTAAGAATACACAAAAGCTCACCAAGATCAGAGACCCTGGGATTCAGAGCATCTGTATGGGCACACTGCAGGAGGAGGCATATATAAGTACAATTCAGTGTGTCAGAGGTTGGTTCAGGTAGGGAGCTGCTTATGCACAGAAGTTCTGGAAGTGCCTCTCTGGGAGGGAAATGAATGGAATAAATGAGATACAGAAGTTCTAAGTACACATTTTTGGTCAACTACTCTTCTTTTAAAACAATTTGTTAGTATCTCATTACCTGACTTCATTCCCTCAGACAATTTCTGAACAGTGAAGTGAATTCACAAACTTAAAATAACTGAAGAAAATCTTGCTTTATATCTACATGAATCAAATGAAATAAATTCTTGCATTCTTGAAAACTGTTCATCATCCTTCATCTGAAAACAGCCATCTGCTTTAATTTTGTAAACAACCTCATCTAAAAGTCAAAGATTAAATTATATTTCATTCCTGTTACTTTTCCTTCCCTAGAACATGAATATAAAATACAATATTTGTTTTCAACAATTCTTTAAGGAGAGCTAACTGAGATCACGGAGCTGGCTTAAGAATTTCTTTACTGGGTCCTGATTAATATAATTCTATAATAAAAGTAAACACAATTCAAGAAATCCTAGACTTCACTTATAATCTAGTAGGGCTTATTTGATGATACATCAAATGTAATTAGTTACTATCTAATATCACCATATCTACAGGAGATTGAAAAATAATGTTTCATAATGATGAAGTCATCACTATAAAATCCTCTGTGCCTTCTGAATCTTCAAACATTGGATTATATTTAAAATAGCTTGAATTGTGACTGTTATTTATGACTTTCTAGCTTCTGGTTTTAGCAGAGACTCTAAGAGGTAAATACAAGCATCTGACACGTACACAGGCAGCCATACGAGAGAACAGGAAAGAGGTTACTTAGGAACTAGGTACATTCGAATCTTACGACCAATTTTGTATTTTCTCTAAAACTCTATAATGTAGAAAATGCCTAATGAACCAATGATGCAGACAAATTTTTATGGTATAATTTCAGGCGAGAGATTGTGTGAAACACAGGTGCATATATAAACCAAAATTATAAATTCTGAAGAGAGGCCTTGTCATTTCAGTTTACTGCTGTACCCAGGCTTAATACCCTGAATGACACAGAATAAGGATTCAGTTAATATTTAGTATTTAGTGGTAATGAATACATGATTCAACTGATGCTGGAGAATGGGAATCCAAGTACTTCTCAGAGTTTTGGATTCATGCTTTTTATAGAGACAAGATGCCTCTGTGTTTAGAGCTCAATTATTCCTTCCAACACTACTATTTTGATTAAATATTTCAAAACAAAGTGCTAAGAGAAGATCCTTTGACCTAAAACCCATTTAAACTCTATTCTAATTGGTAGGCTCTAGAATCTGGAAAAAAATCCATTTCAATTATTTTCTTAAACATGGCACCTGCAACATATATCTGAAACACAGTGTACCCTAATTTCCCCTAAAATGCAATTCAAAGTTCAATTTATTTAAAAATATAATGTCTGCTTTCTTAATAAAGTGGAGGCTTGATTCTCCCAGTCTGATATTTCATTTATCGAGCAAAGGAACATCAGGCATGATATTCACTATTAACCTTCCCTAACTAAGACCTAGCCCAAATGAACAATACAGTTTCTAGAACAAGGTTCTGGCATGAATAAGAAGGTTGATATATAACTGTGAATTGAGGAGTACATGAATAGTATAGAAAAAAGCTGTCTAAAACAATATAATGTGGCTTATAATTTCAATAACTATATATAAAATATATAATATATATATGAATTACAAATGAATAAAAGCAAGCTATGAGTCCAGCTGAATGAACACAATATCTGATTTACTTAGGGCTACAAGAATCAAAGCCGACAGAGAGATATTCTGGCAGACCACTTCCCATTCTCACTATATGTTTTTTAATGTTTGACTTTAGGATTTCAGATCATTTTAGATTTAATTGGACCATAGGAATTCTCTTTATGCATACTATATGGTTTTGTTACTCTTATTATCATGAAGTAACTACAATAAAAACAAACCGGCTTTAGTGCCTATAAATGTCCTTCGTAAATATCTATATGCATCCATCTATCTATCTCTTTCTCTACCTAATTATTGTTGTTATGTTTGGAATACATTAAATTGACCTATATGAAATGATTCCATTTAAGGCTGAATGAAGTAAACACAATATTATAAAGTGGCTACACCAAGAATCTTACCAATGAGTATAAGATGTTCCAGGAGAGCAGCAGGAAATTATTCTATCACTGTGACCAACTCCTGATAATATCTGGATTGAATTTTTCTCAATTACTACTTTATCTATGAAGTGAGATTCTGGATACCAAATTAAGCACTTGATCAAATGCTGTTGCACATCCAAAATTGTTTTCTGGAGAAATGAAGCTGCCTATTGACACCCTTGTTTTGAGGTGGACTAGTCCTCTATAAAGTGTCTTCAGTTTCATGCTTGCCAAGCATGGCAGTTGCTCATCTGGTTTCCAAAGCATGTACCTTATCTTCTATGAGCAAAATGAAGGCCAAACCTTCTAGACTTTCATTATGTAGTACAATCCAGAATCTCTGCTCTTCAATTTCTAATTCTTCAAGTTAGAGAAGTGATTTTTAGGGAGCATTATCTAAGAGGCACACAGTCCCAGAAGCACTCAAAAATTTATTATCAGATAAAGTTGGATCACATTTGCTTAGCCATTCAGAATTTAACTACATAGAGCTGCATTCTAATGTGATAGCTTCAGTTTGTTTCCAATGGTTACTACAAGAAAAAAAAAGTTTCAAATCTAGAAATGTATTTGCTATAATTACTCAGTATCTGATATGGAAATAGGTAAAATAAATATATCACTATATTGTTACTATCATATATACAAATACGTAATATAGGATTAATTAATTTTATTCGATAACTTGAAAATTATCTCCAGGAGGTTAGTATATTATTATACTACCAATGTGAATTCTGTGAGTAGTATTTTTTTTTAATCTTATGCCTCTTCCCCAACTCAGATGGTTAGAATGTTCCATACTCATTGTATCAAGTAGTTACCGACATTAGAAATAAGATTTAGCTATTAGATTTTGAGTTTCAAAACCCAAAAGATATGGAAGATTGCACAATGAGTAAAAGAAATTGTTCTTCCTATCTCAGCTCCCTCTCCAGGGCAACATTTCAAAGGGCTAGGAAGAGAAAGAAAAGTAGACACAAAAAAGATGAATCTAAATGTTTTTGACATCATTGAGAAAGGGTGCTTGCTTTACGGATGCCCACAGAACAAGCCCCATTGTTGGGAGAGAATGACAAAATTTTCAGATGAATTGAGGATCTCTAAAAGCAAGATCTGACGGGGCATGTGGGCTGAGAGCAGCTCACAGAGTTCTCCTTAGCCTAAAGCAGTACAGAGAAAGCAAAATTCCTCCAGTGAAAAATTCACAGAGAGCCTGCAGGCTTAATGCGTCCTTGCCATGAGGACAAGGAGGCTGCAGTGACAACCTGCAGGGACCAGTGACCACAGACCAGACAGAAAGAAGGAAGTCTCTGTGCGTACCGGCAGGGATAGCTGATGACACTAAGGGCCAGATGGCCCCCCACCTGGCATTTTGTAGACATAGTCCTGGAGGAGAGTCGGTTAGGGCTGATTGAGATTGAGTTTCTGCCACTTGATGGAACTGGGGCCCCAAATACAAATTAAATTCAGCTAGAACAAAATGTAGAAAACTGGGTTTCTTGCATACTTGAATACCTGTGCTTATACACTGAGATTTCTCTCTGCTGTGTGTCTACAAATGACATATAGGACAATTCCTATTGATCAAATATTGCATTCTAACTACTGTATTTACATAATATACCTAATTATTTTAGTTACCTACTACTCTGTTTCTTAACTAAACTACACATCATAATTACTTTATTCATAGATTACCCTTCATTCCACAATCATGGTATATATTAAAATCTACTATGAGAATATTTGTCTACTCTATCCTGTGTTTCCTTTCTGCTTTTTTTTTTTTTCTTATCCTCCCCTTAAGCTTGTCAACAATGATGGCGAATTTTTACTGGAAATAATGTATTCTTTTTCTATATGATAACAATAGTTTATCAATCTCAAAAGTATATTCAGTTAATGGCCTTCCCTTCTCTTACTGTTTGTGTGTCTCTTTATTTTGGTTTTAGTCACTATAATTCTCAAGTCTGTAGTTATATTGTAATTGATTCTGATCAACATTTCAGCCTTCCCAATCCACTCTTAGACCTATTTCTTAACATTTTTTATCTGATTAGACCAGATACCACATGGCTGCAGATTCTAAATTCTGAACCCTAATTTTCCTTAATATAGTGCAGAGTACCTTAATGGTACAGCCAACTCTGCTGGGGGCAGGGGGGCGGGCCTAAGAAAACATATCCATTGCCCAAATACTCGAACATATGGCAGTGGAAAGGAAAGAGGGGAAGAGCAGAGGATGGGCTGCAGTGAGGCTGGCTATTCATACATACAATGGTTATATATGCCAGAAGAAATTATAGTTCAGTTTAGTGGTTTAGATCCATTTTAAAATTATATAACAATAATTATTATCATTATAAATTATTATTAATGTTCAAACTGAGTTTTGATTAGTCCTAAATTGTATGAATGCATACTTAATTTTTAAGTAAGTTTCTTCATTTATTATAACCATCATTACATTATGCATTATACTATTTGCTATAAAAATGATGAGATAATGTCCTTACTTTGTATCTAGTTACTTTTAAATTTTAAGAAACATTGGCTTTCTAAAGCATAATGCAAACGAGAAGGAATGAGAGGGTTAGCTAGTCTAAAATTTATTTTTTCTATTCTACACATAAATTTTAATATTTGCAAGATAAATTATTCATGTTTCCCCCTACAGATTAGATGTGAACAGTTTTCTACCATGCAAATATATCACATTCCTTTAAAAAAAAATAGTCTGTCAGTCCTGTGAGTCTTGAATAGAAGACAATGTGTCCTCTGACATCTACTAATGGACAATGATCACAGACTAGTGCAGGTGGGAAATGCTATTTCAGGGTAATAGCTCACACCTGGAAAGGTCTATTTTTTCTCTAAGATCTTTTTACACAGCAGTGAAAATAAACTAATTAGGTCAAAGCGTCACATTGGGACCCATGAGCTTTCATGGTCTCTCTCTGTTGTATCCCCACAAGAGGCAACTGTCCAAAGGCAAATAAGCAATAAATTCCAGCCAGAACAGGAGCTCTTGATTCAACCATTTCTCCTTTTAGTGTAACCACCACTGTGTTTCATTGCATTTGAATTCATGCATTTTTCACAAAGGAGAGAATAGGTATAGAGGAATAAAGAAGAGGAGAGAAAGAAAAGAGAAATCAGGAAGCAATGGTGATTTCTACAACTATAGCCTCTGTTCAGAATCAAGTACCATGAGACCCTGCTTAGGAGAGAAGGTTTTCACAACCAGGGCTCAGGAGCTAGATTCTTTGGCTGCCCCAGGCATCTATGGAAACTATGCTCAAGGCAATGGGAAGTCCAGACGAGGACACACCTGCTTTTATTCCTTTGATAATTTCACCCACAGAACAAAAGGGAGGAAAAAAAAAAAAAAAGACCAGCAAGGACTTATCATCTTTCCTCTGGTAGATCCTTTCTGTGGTTTAGTCAGACTCTCCCTGGAGGCTCTGCCTCACAACCACCTACCCTTAGAATAGAGCTGGGGGATCTGAGAGAGTTAAGACATCCAATAGTATTGGACTAATTTTTACATGTTTCACCAGTGCTTCTTAATGCAATGAAGCAAGTTAGGCTTTGATTCATTGAGGTCCCTTAACAAAATATTTTCTGGCTATTATTTTCCATACTTATAATTTAGGCACTTAAATTTTCCATTCACTTAACAGATGGCTTATTGATCATCTATGGCACACATACACTGTATAAAATGTAAGGAGATGCAAGATTGTAAGATGATTGATTGTAAGATGTAAGATTGTAAATGTAAGATTTAAGACATTCTATGCCCTCAACAGTGAGTAAATAGTAGGACACACACTTACTCTACATTTAACACAGGCTTAAAAATATATTTCTTTAAAAAATATTAAGTTAATAAAACATAATTTTAAAATTAGATAGTCAATCTCATCACTCACTCTAACATGTCTTATATTCATGCTTCTTTACATATTTTACCTGTTTACAAAAACTATGCTCTTATATTTTAAACTTGTTATACTGTATAATTTCACATTTGCTCTTGTGCTTAATACTGACCTTATTTTTGATGATTGTAAAAGTGCCATCATTCTTCTATTGTTTAGAAGTAGGTTAACTGTTTTTTATTAATCATCATTTCATTCAATAGTCATTTATTGAGCACTTAGTACATGTCAGGCAATAGTGCTGATTGTCAGGGATACATTGTGGTTTCTACTCCTAAGGAATAATCTAAGTAGGAGACAGACTTAAAAACAAAGGATTAAGTACAGTGAGATGTGTGCTCATAGATCTACAAGTAAACCACAAGGAGTTTACTTAGGACTAAGAAGACCAAATAATAGCCTATTTGATATAGTTCAAACCAATATAATGTATATGGAGCCCCTGAGGATAGGAGACAGGCAGGGCTTGAGAGAAGACATAATATTTGGGCAGAATTCTGAAAGAAGCTTTGGATTCATACAGTACATGGGCAAGGAGGGCAGTACTGCTCCATCTTTGTCTATCTTACTTCAACTAGGGTCACGATACCCTCTCAGCATTAACCATGACTCATCCCTGTAATCACACGCAATAAGTGGTCCCCACTCCCAATGAGGAAATGCAAACATCTCTAGGAAGGGGGAGGAAAACATTTTAATTTGAAGAAGCCTCTAGATGATGGTGATCACTATCCCCTCCTCTTCCTACCCAAATCCCCTTTCTACTATCTCTGAAGAGTCACAGCTAGAGGTGGGAGACCTACTCATCCAGTGTGATTGAAGCCCGGAGCAGCAACATGGGGAGTGGGAGGAGACTGAAGTGGAAACACAGGTAGGATCCAGACTGGGAAGGGCAATGAGAGTCAGGTTAGGAGGTTTGGCCTTGCAATTGATGGGGGACCATAAAAGGTTTTGAAGTAGCATAGTGCAATGATTACATTTGTACTTAGAAGAGGACTGACAAGGAAGGGATTGCACATGAGACAAATAACTCTCCAACAGAGAGACAATGATGTTCAAGCTAAGGCAAGCGTAGAGGTGTTTTCCTTTGTTAAAGTGATCAGGAATGGTGTTGCTTGGAAAAAAGTTATGACTATTTTCATTTCTCTTAAAATATATTTTCAATTTACTTCAAGTGCTGTGAGTGTAACACACATATATGTATGTGTACAATACACACATATAAAAGGTATGAATAGTACTCCATTTTATGACACGCCTCTCTAAAACCGAGTATTACCCATGCCATACTAGCCAAATAAGCCCACTGATATGATATATACACTGATAGGATGCTTTCTTAGGTTATCAAGAAAAATGTAGTGTCTATGTCAATAGTTCTAATGTACATATATAGTTGCAAACACATCTGAAAATGCAGTATGCAATTCTTGGCAGTCTTTATAGAGTCATTAGTATACCAGGATATATCTTGAGAGGAGCTGTCAGGATGAGTGAAGTATGAAAATACCTTCTCACCTGGTAACTGCTTGGAAAAAATCCTGGTATTTATATTGGGGGACAAAATACTAAAGGAACAAGTATAGACTATCTTCAAATATTTGAGGGTCTGTCAGAGTGAAAATGTTAATGTTTGGTTGATTCATAAGACATATATAGGATGAATGAGCATACGTTTATTGCAGTTAAATGTAGATTCATCCTGAGGCCATGTATTTTAGGAATTAGAACTGAGCAACAGAGATTTATTCTGTTGTATGAAGTAATAACCCTCTTAACACTGCATATATCTAAGCTCTCAGGAACAGTTGGGAACAGAAGACTCTGTGTGTGTGTGTGTGTGTGTGTGTGTGTGTGAGAGAGAGAGAGAGAGAGAGCGAGCGAGAGCGAGAGAGAGATTGTTAAAGTGATCTATCTTTGATATCTATCAACAGAAATAATTCAAATGCAGTGCCAGATAACATCAAAGTACAAGTCCTGGTTATTTATGGTAAATATGAAACTTAGGGTTATGGGCAACAAAAATAATGATGAGGCAAAATAAGCCAGAAGGTTTCCTTCCCCCAAAGTCACTGGAGGACTCTTCTTTCTCATCTGAGATAAGGACTGGAAAATGATCCATTCCCTGATTTTGAAAAGGCAGGAAAGCTTCCTGTTCTTGCACTCATTCCTTGCCCACTGCAGTCCACTGACTACGTTCAACAAGTTCACCATAAGCAACCGCCTTGATGGAAGGGAGTACCTTTCTGTCCTTACCTAATTGAATCCTCTGCAGTCACTGACACTTACCACACTCCCTTCTAAAAACTAGTTTCCCTGGATTTTCAAAAAAAGTTGTTTTTCCACTCTCTTCCACTGGACTCTAAGCTCAGTGAAGGCATGGGTCACATTTATTTTGTTTATTTCTGTGTACCTAGCTTTCAGCATAGCATGGAACAAAAAGTAGGCTTTCCTTGTCATTCTCCTTTGTCAGTCCATCCTTCTCTATCTGGCCTATAAATACAGGTTTTCCTAAAGCTTGCTTTTTTTTTTTTTCTCTTAAATCAGATAGTGATTTCTTCTTATTTGTTCTTTGACTTGATGAATCATCTTCAGGATGAACACGTATCCACACATCCAATAATATATCCACATATCTAAACACATATCCAATATCCAAGCTGATATTCTAAAGCTTTAGATGTTAAACTTTTTGCTCTTTATAACCTTTTGGACACTTAAATGAATGAGGAACAAAGAGTTTTTATTTATGTGTCTTGTATTTATTAATACTTAGTATATTAGCTATTAAGCCAGAAATTTTTTAATTCCTTAAAAATAATAGTAAAAATGTAATTGGTAATTGCCTATTTAAAAATGTTTTTATGATAAATATCTTAGTAAATAAAAAATTAGTGTAAGGTTGTGGTACATTTTTGTACATTGTGGTACATATTTGTAAATGTGTGGCTTAATAGAAGACAGTTGGATACTCATACCCACATTCAACCTCTTATGATATGCTGTTTTGGTTGAAGTATATTAAGGAAATAGATGGGAAAGGGATTAATATTCCAATAACCTTAGTAGGAATTATGGATACTTGTCTTTGATATTACACTAAAATTTGGCAGGCAGTAGAGGACTAAAAGTTGATTTCAATGTGAAATCTGAAAACAGATTGTTATGGACTGAATTGTATCCTCCAAAATTCATATGTTGAAGCTCTAACCCTAACCCCCAATGGGACTGCCTTTGGAAACAGAGCTTTGAAAAGGCAATTAAGATTGAATGACTCACAAGGGCGCAGCCCTAATCTAACATGATTGGTGTCTTTATAAGAACAGGAAAGATACCAGGGTTGTATATGCACACAGAGAAAAGGCTGTGTGAAGACACGGTGGCTAACTGTAAGCCAGGGAAAGACGATTCAGGAGAAATCCTATCTGCCGGAACCTTGATCTTAAACTTCCAGCCCTTGGTTCTATGAGAAGATAAATTTCTGTTGTTTAAGCCACACAGCCTGTGGCATTTTTGTTATGACAGCACTATCAAACTAATACATAGATCAATGAAATTTTAGAACTCTGTAATGTTAAAACCCTTTCTATCTTTCTCTTTGAGTGGATCATATATCCATGCATAATTTTGAAAAATCATCCACAGGTCATTTGGAAAATACTGATTGAGATACAGATTTTCCAAATTTTGACATAATTCTTTATAATAAATCAAAAGTCATATTTTTTAAAATTATCATTATAATCTCATGAAGACTGTCTTTATTGGATATCAAGCTTACAGTGGCAGATGCTAGTTTTCCAACTTTTTTACATTTACCTGAAAACTTGAATTTTATTATTGTCCACAAATGCTGTCACTGGTTTTCCTTGAAGTGAGGGACTGATTGCATTCAATTTCAACATGTCAGCCAGATAACGAGCAATCATGATTTGTCTAGTGGTTGTTCTCTCAGATAAAAATGGTGCACCTTGAAAAAATTGGCTAGTTCAGCTTGCAACTGAGACAATCACATAAGTATTTTTGTTTTCTTTTTTCCTGAATACAATCTGTATGTGTAGCAAGTTCTTTTTGTGTACTTCCCATTTGCTCACAAGATTATTAAAAAGATAAGTACCCAAGGATTGACATTTGACATTTGATGAAATTAGTATTTTATTGGCTTTTAGAAGTTTTGTTTTGTTTTGTTTTTCTTTTTGTAAGTGAAGAATATAATTACAACTGACTACGGCTAAACTGCCAAGAGTCGTCGCTGGCATGGCGTGTGCACTGTGAGCAAAAAGACCAATGCAGTGGAAAACAGAAAATAACACCTTAGTAACGTTATGAAATTAGAGTTGATCGTGTAGATTCTCAGAAACATTCTGGGAGCCTTAGAGGTCTGTGGACCACACCTTGAGTTTGGTTCTTCCATAGAAATCTCACATTCAAAAGATCCAACATTGAGCTAATTTTCTTCCCACTTAGGTCTGAGCCTCTTTCTTACTCTTACCTTGTTGGTAGGTACTCCCACGTACCTATTTACTTAAGACTGCAATCTAGCATCGTCTCAATTCCCTATTCTTGGGTTTTGTGATGGGGAATCAGGATAAACAGAGGGTAACAACAGTAGAGGCAAATCAGAGGATTTTTATTTAACTCCACCTAACTGTTCATTCTTTGTCATTTTCACATATACATCAAACTTTACGATAAAGCAAAATAAATATTCACTTTCTTAAGTATGCTATTCTTTCTCTTTAGACTCCTAGTCAATGCTTATGTTATCCTCTCTGAGTGAAGCATTCTTTTCTCCTGATATTCATTTCCCACTCCTGCCCTTTTCATGCTATGGTCTCACCATAGGTAACACTTCATCATTGTCTGATTCTGCTCCCATAGCATCTTTTATCACAGCATTTATTGCAGTATATTGGAATTGACTGTTCCATTGTGTGTGGCCTCTGTTGTATCTTAAGCAATACGAGGGCAAGTACTGTTAGAAGTTGTCACACAATCACCTAAGGCAGTTAGCTGTTGGTGTGGTTTTATAGAATTTTAATTGTAGAATAGATTTGTAAAAACTGAGTTGATATACATAATATAAAATGTCAAGTTGAGGATGATAAATATGCTTTGTTTTAATGCCCTTTGTTCAAGTGTTTATAGTATTCAAATTGAAAATATAGCTCTGAGAATTTAATAGGAGTTGTTTTATAATTACACTGTTTCCATTCCCTAAACTTTCAAATAAGATATAAACCAATTAAAATACCTAAAGCTTGTCAGATTTACCTTATAATGTAGCTCATTGTTATACAAAATAGAAACAGGAACAATTTTATGATCATACAAAAGGATACTATTGCCACAGAAATGTATAGTCTTGAAAGACTTTCAGACATGTCAAGGAGTGAAAGGAGAGCTAGATATAGGGATCTTTCTCAATTATTAGATAACTGTGTTATCTCTGCTGAGAAAACAGTAGAAGCAGCAATGGAGTAAAAGAATACTCTAGTAGCAAACAACAGTTGGATTTTTTAATTAAAATACATCAATATTATCTTTTTACTAGAGTTAAGCAATTACTTGATATAAACTTTCTTATAAATATGGATAAACATTTCTCACTTTTTTTATATTCTTAGATTTTAATTTTTGTTTCTCATATAAAAATATGCATTTGCTTTCAGCTTTCAATACTCCAGTCACAATTCACTGCACTGGATACCAGAGCTTTGGCATTGCCATAGTAGTAGGTGAGTCCTACTACTATGTCCTTCCCATTTGTAATGGTTAATGGTCTGAAGAGCTTTCTCATGTGGAGACCAAACGTGGTTAGTCCAAAGCTCAGGCTAAACTTCATTAAGAGGTCCTGGTGGGCTGAATTATACTTGAGTGTGCAGTGTGGTCCAAGGGGCAGACTGACGTGGCTCTGCTCACAGAAGGACATTTCTGAACATGGCAGGGGCTGTGAGAGAAGGGGTGGAGAAATGAATCATGTCCCATGCGTTAGGAACTCTGGATCCACATGGGGTTTAAATTTGTATGAAATATTGACAGATGCTGGTTGATGACCAAAACAGTAAAATGACACTGACTTAGGAAAAGGAAACAGGAAAGAAACTATTAGAAATACACTTGGGGATTTGCCCCAAGACCATTCTCTATGGCAGAGAGAGACTCTGAAGACTTGAAAAAAACATGATGAGCTTAATATACCAATCTGGGCTTTTTCCATATCCTTTAGGTGCACTTGACAATGAAGACAATTCCTTTGAAGATTTTGTCACTGGCAGAAGTAATATGTAATAAAAATGCAAGGAAGACTTGCAAACAAAGAGTAGACCACCCCTTACAATATTCTCTAAAGGGAGTCAGTCATGCATTCTAAAGTGGCAGGAAGTATGATGAAAGCATTTTAATTTAGCTTTGTTACTTTTTAAGAGTCAAACCCAAAACTGACCATCAGAATTTTAAACCATATTCCAATGTTATGTAAGTCTCTTAAAATACGGAGAAATCCTAAATTGTTTCTTCCATCTGATCTGTGTGAAATGAACATCTCTGTCTTTTAAACATAAGAGAATGTTATGAAAATTAAATTTGGACAGTATTTTATATTTTTGAGAGTTAAAATTTAAAAAAATACATTAAGTTTAAGGAAAGATATGTCTAGGCAACAGAATTTAATTTTTATTTCTTCCTTTTATTTAGTGAAGCATTATCATTGCACACAAATTTAAATATGTGCTCTGCTCCTTTCAGATGTAGGAGGTATCTTCTTATTCATTTTTTTTTAAATATGGTCGATTTCTTTTCACCATATCTAATGATTTATTGTTGCTTATAGTTCAGAAGATCACATTCAAAACAAAGTTCCTCATAAGAACCACACAGATTGGTCTGCAAGTAAAATATGATTTATACAAAGAAAACCCACAAAAAACCCACACAGCTGGCTGTCCCAGAGAGGTGCAGAGATGGGACAGAGGCTGCAGGCTGCCACAGTTTCTGAAAAGAAGTAGGAGGAGGGCCCAGGTGGTGACTAAACCACAGACTTGTAACAAGCAGTTCAAGAGTGCCTCCAATATGATGCAGGGAGACCTGCAGGGTCCAGTGGTCCCTGTCCTCCTCCAGGATGCTCCGGGTATCCTTAAACTTACTGGTCAAGAGCAGGAACTGACCCAGCAAGTCACGGGACATCAAATTGCAGAGCTTCCGAAACTCGTGATACACTTGCTGCATGCTGACCCCAGGCCATCTCCGGACACTGAAGAGGAGGACGAAAGGTTGGATCCTGGGGTAATCTGGACCAGAAAAATTAATGTTAGGGACCCGGGCTTGGATAAGATTCACCTGGTTCACACAGGGAGCCAGCTCATGGATACAGCAGAAAGGAGACCTCAGTCATGGAACGAGCACCCTGCACCCTCCATAAGAGCAAGTGTGTCGCTTTCAAAAGAACTGATTCAAATCTATCGATCACAGCCTTACAGGGGTACTCAGTCTCAGTGTACAAGTTTCACACTTGCTTGCATGAATAATCATTGGCCCAAAATTTTTGGTAGGATTCAAGTCATTGTTTAGGACTTCATAAACTTATAAAAGATTTGACACCCTTGGGAAATTCACTTCCTTCCAGATATCCTTTGTCACATTGTCCATATCGATGAGAACAGGTTGTGGATATTCAGCTTGAATTGATCACGTTGTGGTTTCCTCACTTTTCCCACTATTATACCCTGGTCTCTCAGTCCTGTCCAGATGTCAGGGATGGCCTGCCTCAGCACCAGCTGGACCTCAAATGCCTGGAAGCCAGCAATACCAGGGAGAGTCATCCAGTTACCCTCCTCCACCAGGTCCAGCCACCATGTCACCTCATCAATCACCACCTTGATCCAGTCTTTATCCAGAGAATTGCAAACTCTCCAGTTCCCAATCAGGATGTTGTGTTTAATGTTCTTCTTCTGTTCTTCATTCATATAAGGGATCCCATTTTGAGAAACTTGTAGTCGAAGCCATACTGATTTATATATAACAGTTATATATAAACAAAGAAGTTCACAAGTATTATTTTTAGGACATTCCCTTACTTCTAAAAGAAAATTGACAAGTTCTAAAATACACTAAAAGGACAGGAATGGAGAATGTAGAAGAGAGAGGAAAGTAGAAGTTGTTGAAATTTAGAGGAAATTTTTTAAAATTTTTAAAAATTTTAAAAAAGAAAAGTATCAGTTGAACTGATTGAGAAGATAAATCTGCCTATTCCCCCACAAACCAGGTATAAACATAATCTGGCATGGCACCAGGGCCAGGATTAATGTGCTTCCTGTATGTCTATGAAAAGAATAATGTAACTTTGGTGAGGATATAGTCTAGAAAGCATTCCCATTCTGGGATTTTGTAGCATGCTCCTGGCACAGTGTTGTTATGCTAAACAACAAGGGGAGAAGTTGAATAGAATTGCGTTACAGAGGAAACCCTGTGACAGAGCATCAGAATGGAAAATTGGCTCAGTATGAAGGTAGCTAGATGGACATCAGTGGTAGCTGCCTATTATATAGGTGATGTTGGCACTGGAGTCACCATGAAGGCAGGATTCATGTGTTTATTTCACTTAACTGACTGAGCCACCCAGGCGCCCCTTTCATGTGTTTATTTCAAATACTTCATCACTGAATGTCACATTCCTTAACATATTAATTCCTCAAAAATAGTTACTGATTGAATAATGTTGAGAAACACTGTCTCAGCCAAGCATCACATAATCTGTGGCTGTGGCAAGGTGTGTGTGTGTGTGTGTGTGTGTGTTATATCTTGTGTATTCATTCCAATATCCCTTTGCTAAGTGGCAAGATGTTCTGTATAATGGGAGTGAGTAGGGCGAGACGTACTTCTAGTAACCTACATAGAGGGGGCGAGCTAAGAAATTACTGTTTATTACTTCATTTTTTACTCCATTATATGCTCAGTTTGTACCTGTTATATAAGTATAAAGATAGCAGAGAAGACCATAAATAAGAGGAAAAGGCATATACAGATTTGCAATACAAAAAAAACTAATTATGTAAACCTTTAAAAAACAACAGAGAGGGAGAAATGATTCTGAAGTTTCACTATAAAGATGGAATCAATTTGTTCCCCTTTTTAGTCAACTCTGCCTTGAAATATTTTTTTCAGGCCAAATCTGTGATAGCAGCAGATATTAACTGTGGAAATAAACTAGAAAAATGCATGTTGCACTAAAGGACAAATATAGCTAGCTCTGTCTCAAAGCTGTGGAGAAAAAATGTCCTTCACTAATTTGTCTCTAGATTAAGGGGTAGATTAAACTTGATTTCACATCTATTGTCAAGTAAGTTAGCAATTTAGTTGTAACTTCATTTATTTTTATGCCTTTTCTTATTTTCCCAAGTAGCTAGGTTCAGATTTTTTACATGGGGCTGATTTGTGGACTGTGCCCATTAAGTAGAAGATGAGGTCAAATCCATCTGTAGGAAGACATTATTTATTAGAAAGGGGATCTATTTCACGAGACATTGTAGGAAACTGTATAGCTCCAGATTAAATATATCTTTCTTTCTATGGAGTCTCTTCTTGGCTTCCAGAACTTGGCTGATAGCCATTAATAGAAATGAATGTGACCAAAATACCTCACCACTTTAATTTGTTGTGATTGATCTGTATGGCAGTGCTGATAACACCATCTTAATTAGCTGCAGCAAATTGTATCTGACGAACCATTAGATAACATATTCATTCTTTCCATAGAGGTCTTATGCTGAACCAGATTCTTTACATTCTTTATCTCATGTATTCTTCATTCAGTTTTGCCAAGTAGTAAATATTATCTGCAATGTGTGGATGATAACCTTAGAGAAATTATTGACATGCATGGGATCACAATCCCAGCAGTGGCAGTGTTGGGACTTGAATTCCAAGGATCTTTCTGAAGCTCCTCTTCTTAGCCACCAAGCTACAGATAGTCAAGTGTATGTTGAAATAATACCAACTTGTCATCAATATTAACATAAGCTGTAACAGTTTCTCACATCATAGCTAGAGCCAGAATTTAGAGGAAATAGAGTAATTAACCATTTGCTGAGTAGTCTATAACATAACATAGCTTTTCAGTATTTTTTTCAAGTGAGAAGAATTGGGGAAATGTTTTATAGTTAAGCCTAATACGAGCAGGCAAACTGGGTTTAAAAGGTTGTGAGAATTTATATATCCAAAATTGTTATATCTTATTTTGTTCAAGTTGGGTTAAAATGCTCTGGTAGGAATGAAAAGTAAAATCACTAAAAGAAGCAGTTTGGTTTTGATAGAAAGTCAAATTTTAAAATGCCAGCAATATGTACCAGAACAGGAAGGGTTAGTAAACAAGGCAATAAAATGTATCATTTTGTTATAAGAGCCAGTAATGCAGCCTGAGTGTAATGGGTTCTTCCAGAGAGAGAAATATTCCCTGCCTGTCATGGAGGGTAAAGGAAGACAAGTTAGCCCGGTTTCAACTGTGTCCCATCTTAAATAGGGTGATTCTTGTGTTCAGACCATGTGAAAAATCTACAAGCAGCATTATGGGAGAAATACAAACAAACAAACCCAGGCATCAATTTCACTGTGATCTATGAGATTGATCTTTAGGAGGGTAGTATGTTCTTATTTTTGCGGTAAAGCTGAAGGTTTGGTCTGACAATATACATCTGACATCTCCAAAGAACTGCCTACCCCAGAGCCTTGCATGAAATCCAATTTAAAAGGAAAACCTTTTAGATAGTACTGAGCCAATGAGTAAATCCTATTCACCTGCAACCCTCCCAGTGGTATGCCCCCATGTTAGAAAGAAGCACTCATAGGATAGTTGGAGGGGCCAATGAGGCTGATAGGGAGAATTTTCTAAGACAGGAAGGTAAGTAAATGACTACCCTTCTGGTGGAGGGGAAGTACTTGGGGGCAGAGCAAGTCAGAAGTCAGACATCAAGGTCTCCATTTAGAATCAAAACAATAAGGTGGTGAAAACTGACCAGATGAGTTTGGGAAAGTCTCACTGCAAGGGATTTGTTTCTTTCTTCTCCTCTAGGTGTAACCCATAATGACTGCAAGTTGCTGAGGGAAGTCCCATATTCAGCAGGGCTCTGACATTACGTGGCAGCAGTTTAGAAATGGGTGAGGAAAGTTATCAGTGCAGAATGGAGGCTGGGACAAAGACTGCCTTGCAGAGTGCTCCTTTGCAAACATGGAACATTCTGAGCAGAAGGAAAATAGCAATTAGGTGAATTTACTCTGATATTCTATCTTGACTCCTGACATAGAAGACATCCTCCAAATCTTGCAGAGTCCCAATAGGTATGGGGGAAAAGCTGTGTTGAGAGCCAGAGGACAGCCTTGGAGCTACCTTCAAAACAAACAGAGCAATGAAGTAGCCAAGACTATGAGCTAGAAAGCCCAAAGCAGGGGCCAAACAGAAGAAAGGTCTCAGTCTTAGGTTTTGCCTCATCTGTAAAAGAAGAGGTGAAATACAGAGAACTGGCTAGGAAGGATGGGAACATAATGATTCTCCCCTTGGTTAGTTTCAGCATTAGGGGCTGCAAACACAGAGTGTTCAAGAACCAAAGCAGGGTCAAAAATGCATTAGCAGTTACCAACAGATGCCTACAGAAGAGATGAGACCTGCTGTACCACATGAGGGTGGGGCAGCATAAACCTAGGAGATAGCCCAAGCCAAATGGATCCTTCTCCAATCTCAAAGAATAATTGCATAAATGAAGGAGGGAGAGCATGGGAAAATAGTTCTGAGGGTGACTTGGGATTTGAATTGATTGCATATTGTCTTGAGACTGTTTTGACAGGTTTTGAAGAAGAATAACAAAGGTTTTAAATAAGAAAAGTTTGAAAACCTTATATTCGTTTTCTACCAGCCAGAATGGTAAGGCTCATGAGGATATTTAGATCACTTATAGAACATAAAGAGAGTACAGATTTTGGCTTATCTGCATTAGAGTGCAAAATTTCAACCATGCTACATATGTCAGACCCAGATGAGAGGATCCACCCCTTCACTCTTTTTCCACATTTAGCATTTCATAAACTTAGTAATTTTCCTAAAGATTTTGTAAGGAAGATGCACTAAACAGCCTTCTGCTATTCTGCCATCCTGCTGGATCTCTACAGTAAATCTCCCAGCAGCCACGCCTCTGACATGTGGCCCCCCAACCATGCACAACTTTCGAAAAAGTGACCACCAGTCCACCAGCTCCCACTGCTTTTCCTGAGGGGAGCAGTTTTGTCAGTCTAGCTGGTACTAAGATTGTGGATAGAAAGGTTCTATCTTGCTATCTAAGCTTTAAGTACAATAGTCTACCATTTTGAAACTTGATACCTCGATAAAAGGACACAGCCTGAAATGATAACTTACTATTTGTACAGCTGTCACTAAAAATGGAATGCTGTATGAACTGAGGTATAGGAATACAGGAGGTTGACTGGTTCGGGCCAGATTCATGTCAAATAGTGTTTCCAAATGATGAGCTTTCAATGTGGCTGAAAATTAACAATCACCCATGGATCTTTGGAAAAAACATTCCTAATGCTATCATAGAAATCTGGTCCAATAACATAGTAAAAGGTTTATAACACTTGCACATTGTTTTTCTCACAAAATAGCACTGGATGAACATGCTGAGGTCTCCATTATTCAAAACAGAAACTTGAGTTTCGACGAGGTTGTCATGTATGCAGGTAGGTCACTTGACTGGAAATGCTGGTGTATCCTAGCCACAAGACAAGGGCTTTGTCCTGTACTTTTATTTCTAGGTAAATTGTCTAACCTTTCTGAGCCACAATTTTATCATCTCTAGGATAGAGGTAATTATCTACATTTAGAATTACCATGACAATAGTGATAACAGTGCTCAATTCACATATAAAGGACATTGACATTATTGTTGTTGTTGAGGGATGATCATCACCTCTCAGCCATATCTGACATTAATGAAAATGGCAGGCACTTGAATTGCATAAGCTACAATTAGGATATCTAACAATGTCAAGTATAATCTCATAACTTAAAATGTATTTCGGTGACATATTCATTACTGTTATTGATAGTTTTCTGATAGGTTTGAATACCTGTCACATTATTAGTGATCATAATTATAATTGTAATTGTAACAATTATAATACACTGTTATTGTTATAGCAATATCACCCAGCACTCCAATTTGTTCTCATGTTTCTGCTCTTACATAGCTCATGATTTTATGTATGCCAAATGATACAGTAAATGCTTGATTCCTATGTTTTTAGTTTTCAGAGGTGTATATTTGCAGCAATCAGCTGGAACATGTTTTTTTCTTCCTTTGATTTTTATAGTTTTTTTTTTCAATTTTAATTCAATTTTTCCCCTCTTACCTATACTCAGGCAATGAAAATTTATCTGGTCTCCTTAGTCATCAAGAGACAAGGTGACAACATTATGGATTTTGCTTCACTGTCTACAGTGAAGGTTGATCAGATACCTCTTTGAGATACTACCCCTCTCTTCCTCTTCATTCCAGGTGGATATGTACCTCCTTTGCTCATATTGTAAGCATGCAGTGTCTCCCTGTTGTTCTGAGGTATGACTGTCTCCCAACTAGTTATCTGAAGCCAAACCCATAAAGTATCCTGGAAACTGCTGTTTCAAGAGGAACCACTGTCCACCTCTTCCTCTTTCCCCTCTTTAATTTCTCATTAATTCTGCAAATAATTGTTGAGCACCCACAACCTACCAGGCAATGTTATATTGAGTGTCTTCTATTTACCCACTAACTATAGGAGGTAGTAGGTTCTTGTTTATGAATTCTTTGTTTCCGTTTTCTATAAGTTTTAACTTCTGAATAGATATAAAAATAAGATAGCTATAATATCTACTTATAAAAATATCTTTCTTGCAGTGCAGTATTAATCATTACTAATTACAGAGTAATTATTCTAAACTATGCAGTAACTAAAGGCTTTGCATGAATTGATCATATATAGTTCTCCTAACAACACTAATGCATATTTTTTGTCATAATTTTTAGAAAAGAACCAGATTTAGAGAAATTAGTTAATTCCTTAAGGTCAAACTGTAAGAACCCAGTAAAAAACAGAAATCAAATTCAGAGAACTGGACTTTTAACTATTATGCAAAACTGATGGCTCTTCAGTTCTTGATGCTCTTCCCAGAGTTCAATTAGTAGCACTCAGGGAGAAGCAAAAAATAATAATAATAATAATAATGGTAATGATAATAATAAAATTTAAAAAGCATGCTTCCATTTTTTTCCCCACAAGCAGTGAGAGGCACTGGGACTGAAGTTTATTTAAGCCAACAAAGTTTATTTTTCCCAATTCAGTTTCAAAAGCCTGATAATTAGTGAAATTAATTCTTAGGTTCTGACCATAGGTTGCAAACATCAGTTTTTGATGGTGTTTTTGGTTTTAACTTTTTCTGTGTCCTAATGGGAGAGGATCTATTGGGTTAGATAGACAGAAATACAGTCACAGGTATACACACATAATTCTATGCCTATATATGTGTATGTGCGTTCCCAGGCACATGAGCACACAGAATTGGCATAGGAGAGCATCTTCATCACCGCGGAGTTTTCCAAGTCCCACTCCTAGATACATTAAAATGCCACCTGATGACTAATGTACACATGGAATTCCAGGCCTGTGTGTGTGTGTGTGTATGTGTATTATATATACTCATAAATCTCCCCCTACAGCCATTCCCCACATTGTCAATTAAGGTGCTCCAGTAGTTATGGACCCATTGTGGATTGGCTTCTAGAGCGGCTTCATATTGGATCCTCCTGCTAGTCAGCTGGATTCAAGGGAGATTCCTTTGTACATACAAATGCCTGTAACACGTTGCCAAGACAAATGGGATTTGTCTATATTCTAAATATACTTAAATCTCACAGAAATCATTTATAAAGGGTTTTCTTTTCTTTGACCATTTAAATTTTATTTCCTAAAAATTGCAGAAACCATGGGAGATTCACAGCGTCCCCTTCAGCAATGCATAGCAGATGGAAATCAGAAGCTTTAATAGATGCAGGAGGATAAAGTTGCCCCTCCCTAGTAGTAGACCTTTTATTTCAGGATAGACAGTGATCCAGGTTTAAAAATGACTTGTGGGTGATATATATAGGAAGTACAATATGTTCCAATTTGACAACAGGAACAGTACTTTTTTAGAAGGAAATATAATGCAGGGATTCACTCATATTCAATTATATATTTTTAAAAAGGCAGAGGGATTCAGTGGTACAGTGATGAATTATTTCACCAACGGAGGATTTGGGGAAGGGCTATCTGACTGAATATTCAGGAGAGTACAAGTGTCAATGTAGCCAAGCAAGTGATTTAACTCATGACTTTTTTCCCACTGAATTTCCTGCCTGCTGGAATAAATTAATGCCTTATTTTAGCAATGGGTAGGATATTAAATCAATGGGATCTGTTTAATGGAACAATTAAGTGAAAAAAAGAGTACAGTCGCTGGTGGGGGGTGTGGGTGAGAGACCAGATGGCATTCTCAGTTAAGTTTCAGATTCTCTAGGCCACTGCTTTTACCTGAGTGCCCCTCCTCACTTAATTGATACAGTGGTGAGGTGGGGTCAAGCATCTAGCCAGGCTAAATATAAGCCTGGTTAAATGTAAGCATAGACTGGGGAACTAATAAAAAATACCCATGTCAGGGCCCATTCTAAGACCAATTTCAGCAGAAACTCAGTCGGGAGCAGGTGATGAATGGGTATTTCTAAAAGCCACTCTGTCCAGGGTGATGCTAATAAGTAGCATGGGTTGAGATCTGTTGGTGTACTGGATGTGAAGGTGGACCTTGGTTGCTGAAAGTTGTCTGTTCTTAAGCTACATTTTTCTAAATCACAAGATAATCTCTCCTTAGCTTTTCTCATTTATCAGGTTGCAAAAATAATAAAACGTGCTTATAAATCTTACCAAACACTCCATTTTGTGAAATCATGGCAATTAATGTATGAGCCCCTTTCTTCATTATCACAATGAAGATATAACCTTCTGAAAGGCATCCTTGTTTATATCTAGACAAATGCTTGCTGAGATCTTGGCATTAAGATGATAAAGTTAAGCTTCTACTCTCTCTTAATAGGATTTAGAAAGAAATAGAGAGATTAATATCACAACTGAGATAGAAAGTAGAATTGACCTTTTGTATTAAATGAAGGGCAATCTAAAAAAGTTGTTCTATCTTAAAACAAGTAAAATACTTCATAATCCAACCAAAATCATTTCTTAGATCAGTTTTTACCAAGTGGCTTTTTAGTGGTTTCTTTGAAGTGAATATTTTATCATATTTCTGAAATTTGTGAAAGGCCATTAAAAGAAGTCTAGAATGCCCAGTGTTAAATCTACACAGCAGGACCTAGATACCTGGTTCAAAGAAATTAAGTTTATATCCACCATAAGCCAGATCTTTTTCTCTCTTTGAACTTTGGATTCTGTGTTGTGCTATTCCCACTGACACCGTAAATTAAAGGATAAAATGGTGACTTTTCACTCTGCTTCCCATAATGATGTATTCTTAGCTGAGCTTAGGTGAGAAATTTGAATGTTTCAGAAAACCAGATTGCTTTCTTTCCTGCCTCAGGGACCAAACTGGCACAACACAGGATCATATATCATTCCAAAAAATTTATACTTGCTTACAGTATTAGATTTTGTTTTAGCTTTTTATTTCTTCTCAACAGATTTTTCACAGCCACAATACTGGAGGCTGTTTCTGAAAACTGCTAATTTTTAAAAATAGACCAGTCAACCAAATTAGCAGGATGACTGAGGGAGAACTTTATTAGGGAGTGAACAGCCGTAAGGTTTCAATAAACCTTTTCAGTCATCTGAAAAAATGAAAAGCTTGGAGGGAGGAGGGGGGTGGGGCATGATTAGCTCAGATTTATTTAAACAACCAAGAAAGTAAATGCATGATTTGGTATAAGTCCCTTTGAAATTTCATTTCCATAGACTATTTCTTGCCTGAGGGGCACAATCATTGTATGTGACACTATAGATTTAGCAAGTAGATGTCCAATCTATTAGGGATTATTTATTTTAAAATACTTATCAGGCTCACTCAACCTTTCCCTCATCTGCGAGCTTTCTAAACACCTGCATTATATATAGCTCATTGCGTTATAGTTTTTTAAAAGTTTTAAAAGTTTTCCTTGCTAGTTGAGTCCCTCCAGTACAGGGCTTATGTCTTTCCTTTAGGCCTGGCATATGGTAGGGACTTGAAAAAACATTCACTCAATTGAAATAAGGGCTGCGTTACTCTTTGAAAGTACAATTTCGCTTATTTTTTTAATGTGGATGACTTCCCTGATAGATTGTGAGATTTTCAAGAGCATAGACTGAGTCTAGCTTTATAGTAGGCACTCAGTAAATGCTTATTTCTCACAAAATTGTATCATTATTTTGATATATACTTCGAATTGTTAAACCAGGTTTTATGGGAAACATTTATAGGGTATTGTAAATTTATAGTATACTTCCAAAGTCAATTGCAGGAGACTAATCTTATTTGGAGTGTCAAGGGAGATTTCTTTGAAGAAGTGATATTTGAGCCAAGATCATAAAAACAGATCAGCAAGAGTGGTGGAGAGGGATGTATGTGTGTTGGAGGTGAGGAAGCACAGATGAAATAGAGGCAAGAGTATGTGCAAAGGTCCTGACGTAAATAGAAGGTTGACACATTAAAGAAACTGATAAAAGACAGTGTTGCTGGAGCACAAAGTAGGGAAGGATGTTTTTAAGCAAAAAAAAAAGGTTAATAATAATACTTGCCTTTCCAACTCCGTTATGTATACAAAGAGAGAGCCCTAAGAAAAGATGTGGCCAGATAGGACACTACTGAAGCAGTCCAGGCAAGAGAAAATGGTGGCTTAAACTTGGGTGTGATAATGGTGGTGATGTTGAGAAATGCAGTGCCTCAAACATAGTCGAAGGTAAAATCACCAAGGCTTGCTAACGAATTGAATTAAGCGTGAAAAGAAAGAAGATGGTCAGGATGTCTCCTCTTTCTGGCTTTGTAAACAGATGGATGGTTGTACTTTTCATTAAGGAATGAAACACAAGAGGAAGGCAGGAATGCAATATTGTGAAACTCGGTACATATTGACATTGACATGCTTCTGAACTTCAAGTGGTAATATCTGGAAGACAAATGATGTACTTCTCCAGAGATGAGTAGAGAACTGGGCTAGAAATATAATCAGAGTCATTGGCATGAATGACTGGTTTTGAGCTGAAGCCATACACTGGGCTGAATGGCCTGGGATGAAGTATAGGATGGAAAGGAAAGGGGAGGACTTTCACTGAGCCTGCACTACCCCAACACTTACTAGAAAGAGAAAAATGGGCAAGCAAAGAAAATTGAGAAGGTGGGTGCAGAGACGTAGGAGGAAAAGGATAAAAAAAAATATGATGGTATAGGCAAAAGAACACTACAGTGCTGCAAGAAGGAAGGTGTGGTCAAGCTAAGCAGAAGACCCAAAAACTTCAAGTATACTTAATAACACGCTGGGATAGAGTGGATGGTGCTGATGAGAAAGTCACTATTGAATAGCTCCCTATACCTGTTCACTTCTCTGTATCCCATGTCAAATAGAAAACTTTTACACGTAAGAGGATTTTGTTTTATCTTGCTTAGGTTAGGTTATGTATGGGGAATAAATGGAGGAAGAGGGAAGCTGGGGTTTTATAGAGAATAGAGAAGGCTTGAAATAATCTTTTCAGAGGGTGGGAGACACAAAATGTGGTGGCAATGATAGTCTAGCAGAGGTTAATAAATATATAATAATTACAGTGGCACTAATTTTATGTGCATTGTTATTGTGTCAAGCTGAGCCCAGCTGCACACATGCAGGCCAGATAAAGCAAATAGTTGGCTGCATCAGTGGTTGATGATTTTCATGATCAAAAAGTCAAAGCCATTGGGGCAAGGGAATTTTGGATATTGACATAAACTTATTGACATAATGATCCATCCAATTTAAGCTGGTTAGAAGAAGATAAAAACAGAAGGAAAGAGCAGGAGCAGCTAATGAATAAGGTGAAGCCTATGATAGTGATATGAAGCTGCCTGATATCATGAGAGTATGGCAGAATGATCTTATGGGGAAACTTCCAACATCAATCTGATGAATAAAGAGAGGCCAATAATAGAGGTATCAAGGAAATGGAGGTCACAATGAAGTAGAAAAATAATCATATAGGGAATACTTCAACAATAAAAGTTAAACTCTTCAAAGTATGATGCTTAATTAGTGATTTCTGGAGGAGATAGATTTTGGGGGGACACCTGTAGAGCATGGCTGCGCAACTGGTTGCCCAAAGTGTAGCAAAGAATGTTACAGGACGTGAGGAGGTCAAAATGAACACTAAGCTCTAGTAACTAGAGTATTGTAAGGGTCATCATATGAACGTGTGCCAATGAACATGGTAGGAAGGAGATTGCAGATGAAAATTGAAATAAGTACACTCAACACATCTTTTTTTTTAAACATTTTTTAAATGTTTATTTATTTTTGAGAGAGAGAGAGACAGAGCTTGAACAGGGGAGGGTCAGAGAGAGAGGGAGACACAGAATCTGAAACAGGCTCTGGGCTCTGAGCTGTCAGCACAGAGCCCGACGCGGGGCTCGAACTCACAGACCATGAGATCATGACCTGAGCCGAAGTCAGACACTAAAACCGACTGAGCCACCCAGGCACTCCAACACATCTTAATTAAATGATCCATGATAGCAAAATAGTCAGGGTAAGGGTAATTGAAAAATTGGTAATTATTTTTTCAATATTCACTGGAGACTTTCTGGAATAATCCCAAATGGCTTTTCATCTAGGTGAACACAGAATCATCTGTTTAAACTATTAAAAAACATAATATCTTAAGTTCTCTGTCTCTGGAACCAAATTTTCTATATAAATTAGCTATTAAAGGGATTCTTTGTTATTATTATTTTTGAAAGCATAGTACAATTCTCAATATAAAATTTTTAAAAATACCAGTAATGATAGAGGATGAGAAGTTTTTCTAATAGAGGCTTTTATTCTGTATTGTCTATTTCTTCTCTGGCAGAAAAGAATTATAACCTCATCATCAGATTTAGCACAAGAGGGAAAAATTGAACTTCAGTCTAATAGATGAACTTACTGTACATGTTCTAAAAAAAAAAAAGGAAATTGCTTTAGGAGATATCTGAAACATAATAAATCAGTTTGAGGAATAAAACAGTACTATATATTGTAATGCCAAAAAAAATCCTAGAAACATTGATTTGTCTAAGTCTTCCATAGTAAAAAGAAAAAGAAAAAGTAGCTAGCCAATGTCAATCACCTAACATGAAACATTTATTTAATATACTCAGATAGGAAATATCAACTAACAGACAGTAACATGAATTTCTTTTCCTATCAACTTGAAGAAATTTTTTGGTATTTTATTATAAACCATCGTACAATGCTACTTCAGAATTCCAAGGATAACTTACATTAAACAGGATCAATTGCTACTAATATATAATTTTGATATGTTGTACATGACAGTTTGAAATTATTCTTTCTCTAGATATGTGTGTGTGTGTGTGTGTGTGTGTGTGTGTGTGTGTGTGTGTTAGTGCTATATACATATTTTGGAAAATTGAATTAGTGGTGACGTTATATATCAAAGAAATGTCAAAAAGTAAGCACACATTCTTTTTCTTTCTTTCTTCTATGAGAGAGAGAGACAGAGTTGGGGAGAGGGGCAGAGGGACAGAGGGAGAAAATCCCAACCAAGCTCCATGCTTATCACAGAGCCCCATGCAAAGCTCCATCCCACGACCCTGGGATCATGACCTGAGCTGAAACCAAGAGTTGGTTGCTCAACCAACAGAGCCATCCAGACACCCCACACATTTTTTTTCTAAAATAATATGCAAGGGGCACCTGGGTGGCTCAGTCAGTTAAGCTTCTGACTTCAGCTCAGATCATGATCTCCTGCTTTGTGAGTTCGAGCCCCGAATCAGATTCTCCATTTTCAGTGCAAAGCCCGCTTGGGATCCTTTCTCCCTCTCTCTCTGCCCTCCCCCCCCCCCGACTCTCTCTCTAAAAAACAAACATTAAAAAATATGCAAATGTAGACATATTTTTACAGACAAATTAACCCAGAAAAAATGATGGTTTATTTAGTACCTGATAACTCTTTTGCTCTTTGCTATTTTCCAATAGAAAAGATAATTTATCTAGGGATACCAGGGTGGCTCAGTCGGTTAAGGGTGTGACTCTTGATTTCAGCTCAGGTCATGATCTCACAATTTGTGGGATCCAGCCCTACATCAGGCTCTGTGCTGATGGCACAGAACCTGCTTAGGATTTTCTCTCCCTCTCTATACACCTCCCCGGCTCGTGCCTATGCTCATGCTTGCTCTCTCTCAAAATTAATAAATATTAAAAAAATAATAATAATTTAGGGGTGTCTGGGTGGCTCAGTTGGTTGGGCGTCCAACTTCAGCTCAGGTCATGATCTCACAATTGGTGGGTTTGAGCCCTGAGTCAGGCTCTGTGCTGACAGCTCAGAGCCTGAAGCCTGCTTCAGATTCTGTGCCTCCTCCTCTCTCTGTCCCTCACATGCTCATGCTCTGTCTCACTGTGTCTCTTGATAATAAAATAAACGTAAAAAAATAAAAAAAAATAATTTATCTAAATAAAATATTAATGTTTGATGCTGTAGATAGCTTAACCAGAGTTAACCATATATATCGTTTCAGTAATTCTTGAAAATTGTCAAGAATTACTTGACAAATAGTACTTTACCATTCCATTGGATTGTTCAGCAGATTGCTCTTAATTACCCACTATCAACTACATCAATGTTGTGAATGTTGAATCTTCCATTAAATATCTTACATTTTAAATAAGTATTCTTTATAATTATAGTAATGGGAGGTTGGTGCTAGTAATCACAATTCCTACTCTACCTGTATCACATCAAATTTGTTCCGCAGGCATTTCATGCTTTTTCATTGGTTGAGATTTCATGGAACTAACAAAAAGCAGGGAATTTATGTTTAACATATGAATGCAGAACACATGATCTGGTGTAAAGAAATACTGGCAAAGCTTCTGGAGAAGTTGTAGATTTCAAAGCGCTGCTGTTTTAGTGTGACCTAAAGAATCTTAAGATAGAAGCATTAGGAGGTTGGGCTGACATTCCACAATATTATTTTCTGCCAGGAAGCTAAACTGATGGAGTTTTCTGAGAACACTCATTATGTGTAGAAAGCACAATGAAATATATTTCAAACACTACAGCTTCAGTGAATGCATTGTTTTAGAGAAGACTAGCAACACAAAAAGGTTTGGTGAACACACAGGTGGAGACAGGGTGCAGAGCTCAGGGATAGAGTAACATGAGCCATATAATTATTTTAAGGCATAGAGGAGAAAACCAGAAACTATAGAGAAGGAAACTATGTAAGAGACAAGAGGGGTGGTGCAGGACATATATCATATGTAAATTTTTTAAAGGAGCATATGCCACACATATGAAAAGGAAATGGTACACTAAGACTTTAAAAACAAACAAAAAAACAAAAAAAAAACCAGCAAGAGCAGAACTGGGAATAACCCAGTCAAAAAACAACTATTATTTATTTCCAAGAGAAAGAGATCCAGTGTTAAAACTAAGCTCTTATTGGGGCGCCTGGGTGGCTCAGTCCTTTAAGTGTCCGACTTCAGCTCAAGTCATGATCGCATGGTTAATAAATTCGAGCCCTGCATTGGGCTCTGTGCTGTCAGCTCAAAGCCTGGAGCCTGCTGCAGATTCTGTGTCTTCCTCTCTCTCTCTGCCTCTCCCCTGCTCATGCTTGCTCTCTCTCTCTCCCTCTCAAAAATAAATAAACATTAAACAAATTTAAAACTAAGCTCTTGCCAATTCAAGAATTCTGGATTTAATCATTTATTTGTTGAGCTAAATGTGTAACTTCTTAGTGATTCAATAATAAAGTTTAGCCATAATGAGATTAAGTATTCCTAAGTCAATACATTTTCACTTGTCTCATGATTGAGCAATCTTACTGAAACATTCCTGCGAAGATCCTTTAGGACCACATAGAGCAAAATAAAAATAAAATATAGTATAATATTGTTAGAAGTAAAACACATTAATCCAGGTTTACCAAATAACTGTTTGGCTACTACACAGTACTCAGGCAGGGATAATTATGTCTATGTATATCTGTTCAAAGATGCAATTAGTTACATGATTTCAAAAAGCCTATCTAGGTAACTTAGGAGGCAACCAGTAAATGAAAAAGAGATAGGAGTCGCAAGGCCCAAGCAATGATACATCTTTTGCTACTTACTATTTCCATAACATTGGGAGAGATACTATATTTCTAATCCTCAATTTCTTCATCTTTAAAATAACAATTAATATAACCTGTACAATACATAATACAAAAATATTTAAAAACAAATATTAAATGTAATTTTCTTGCCAGTATATTTTCAAATACTGCCTAGATGTCTTGATTCTCTTCTTTATTTTTCTACAGGGACTTTTCTTTCTGTATACTTCACCCAACTTTTTTATCTCACACATATACAGTCACACCCCAAAAGTGGATCTGATGAGGCTCTCATTGCCTAGTCTCCAATTTATTTTCCAAACTTGATAGAGAACTGTACTTATAACAGAAAGCTTTCTTATTTTTAACTTCTTTTAGTATTGTTAAATTTGAACTATAAAGCATGTGTTAAAGTCACCAATATCTGTGTCTGAGGAAAAGTTAGGAAAAGTTCTTGAAAACAGTGATGGCAAAAAGGTTAAGCTAGTCAACAATTACCCAGGTTTCAAGTAAAACAAAAACCAAGAGATATGTGCTTTTCCCTGTGGATATTGTCTTGACAGTCTTCAAGGATAATGGGCAACTAGAAATCTGAATTTAAAAATGCCACATAGAGGAGCCAAAATGGTGGAACACCATGGAAGTTTTTTTGTGTGTGTGTTTTGCGTCCATGAAATAAATGCAGCCAGATCAACCCTAAACCATCCTGCATACCTAGAAAACTGATTTGAGGACAGACACAACAATCTGCACAACCTAAACCACAGAACTCAGAAGGTACATGGAGCAGAGAGGTGAACTGGGGGAGAGAGAAGCTGCAGAGGACAGGCAGCTGCTTTATCTTGGAGAGAGAGGATGGAGACAGGGGGAAAATTCATGAAAACACCCCCCCGCCACCAAAAGCAGATGGAAAGAAAGTGGAAAAGTGGAAACAGCTGCAGGGACTGAATGACAAAGAGAGAAAGTAAAATGATGGGTTCAAATTCCACTAAGACTATAAACGGGGACAGCACAGAGTCTGAAACTCTGCAGCTTGATACCTGTGGTGCTCTGGTGAGAAGAGTGTATCCCCAGGAGCAAAGTGAGGTCTGGAGGTCCATGGGCCACAGGAGAGAGGTGGTTCCCTGCTGGGAGGACATTTGGTAGCGGCCCTGTGGCCCCCCACCAGGCAAAGGTGCCAGCAGACACCAGAGAATAACCATATTCGCTGGTGCTGGAACATAATTAAGAGTGAAGCCTGGAACCAGATGTGTGTTGAGATTTTCCATAATCCCTGAAACACTGCTGCTACATGATCGCATGAACTTTTTCTGGGCTGGGCCGGCACCCAGCTGCAGTCTCTGGTCATGAGCAGCAGCACGGTCCTGTGAACATTCCTGGGTGCAGCCAGGACCTGGCCATGACTCAGTGAGGACTTCTCCAGGAGGATGTGAGCAGGAAAAAGTCACAGTCTCTCAGAAGTGAAGGGTCTGGAAACACAGCCACATCTGAGATAAAACTCAGGAGGAAGGTACTGCCTGGCAACCTGATGGCTTGGTCACAGACAGTGTAAAAGAGGAGAGTAGACAGAAGCTGGAGGCAAAAGACAGGTGCGTGATTGCTCATTGGGGAGAACAGAGTCCCAATACTAGAGACTGGTAGGTGGGAGACACTGTTTTCACCCCTCCAGGAAATGCACATACACACCTACAAGCGCCATGTCAATCCACCCCAGTAAGCTAAGCAGCGCCATTGAGTGGCAAATAGAGCCGTTATAGTAAGCCCTGCCCAAGTGTGCAAACCTCATTCTTCAGGAACACAAATCCTCTGTCTGCTTAGTTTATGGACTATAAAGTGCTTCACAGTTTGACTTTTAGAGGAAAATGATGTAATTTCAATCATATTTCAGTCTGTTCGCTGGTCAAACTATTCAATATTCTTTTTTTCCCTCTTTTACTTGAATACAAAAAGAAGAAAAATGTTATTTTTATTTTTATTTTTATTAAAAATATTTAATTTTTCAATACTGTATTATTTACTTTTTTGTGCATCTGTCAAATTCTATTTTACTTCCTTCATTTCATTTTATTATATTTCTTTGTATTCATATTTTCAACTTTTCAAACATTTTCTTTTTCCCTTTTTTTCTCTAATCTATCAAGCTCCTTTCAACAACCAGACCAAAACACACCTAGCATCTAGCAACATTTATTTGATTCTTGTGTGTGTGTGTGTGTATGTTGATTTAATTCTTTAATTTTAATTTTTTTCCTTATTAATTCCTTTTCTTCCTTCAAAATGACAAAACGAAGGAATTCACCCCAAAAGAAAAAGCAGGAAGAAATGAAAGCCAGGGACTTAATCAATACAGATACAAGCAAGATTTCTGAACCAGAATTTAGACTCACAATAATAAGAATACTAGCTGGGGCCGAAATAGATTAGAATCCCTCTCTGCAGAGATAAAAGAAGTAAAACCTAGTCAGGATGAAATAAAAAATGGTATAACTAAGCTGCAATCTCAAATGCAGGCCACGGCAGCAAGGATGGATGAGGTAGAGCAGTCAATCAGCAATACAGAAGACAAACGTATGGAGAATAATTAAGCAGAGAAAAAGAGGGAGACTAAGGCAAAAGAGCACGATTTAAGAATTAGAGAAATCAGTGACCCATTAAAAAGGAACAACATCAAAATCATAGGGGTCCCAGAGGATGAAGAGAGAGAAAAGGGGTAAAAGGGTTATATGAGCAAATCATATCAGAAAACTTTCCTAACCTGGGGAAAGACACAGACATCAAAATACAGGAAGCACAGAGGACTCCCATTAGTTTCAATAAAAACCAGGCATCAACAAAGCATATCATAGTCTAATTCACAGAATGCTCAGGCAAGTAGAGAATCATGAAAGCAACAAGGGAAAAAAAGTCCTTAACCTACAAGGGAAGACAAGACAGATCAGGTTTGCAGCAGACCTATCCACAGAAACTTGGCAGGCCAGAAAGGAGTGGCAGGATATATCCAATGTGCTGAATTGGAAAAATATGCAGCCAACAATTCTTTATCCAGCAAGGCTGTCATTCAAAATGAAGGAGAGATTAAAAGATTCTCAGAACAAAAATTAAAGGAGTTCGTGACCACCAAACCAGCCCTGCAAGAAATATTAAGGGGGACTCTCTGAGGGGAGAAAAAACAAAAACAAACAAACAAACAAAAGCAACAAAGACTAGAAAGGACCAGAGAACACCACCAGAAATTCCAATTCTACAAGAAACATAATGCCAATAAATTCATACCTTTCAGTATTTACTCTGTCAATGGACTCAATGCTTGAATCAAAAGACATAGGGTAACAGAATGGATAAGAAAACAAGATCCATCTATATGCTGTTTACAAGAGACCCATTTTAGACCTAAAGACACCTTCAGATTGAAAGTAATGGGATGGAGAACCATCTATCATGCTAATGGTCAACAAAAGAAAGCTGGAGTAGCCATACTTATGTCAGACAATCTAGACTTTAAAATAAAGACTGTATCAAGAGATGAAGAAGGGCATTATATCATAATTAAGGGGTCTATCTACCAGGAAGACCTAACAATTGTAAACATTTATGTGCCAAATGTGAAAGTATCCAAATATATAAATCAATTAATCACAAACATAAAGAAACTCATTGATACTAATACCATAATAGTAGGAGACTTCAACACCCCACTCACAGCAATGGACAGATATCTAATCAAAAAATCAACAAGGAAACAATGGCTTTTAATGACACACTGGACCAGATGGACTTAAAAGATATATTCAGAACATTTCATCCTAAAGCAGCAGAATCTTCATTCTCCAGTGCAAATAGAATATTCTCCAGATAGACCACATACTGGGACACAAATCAGCTCTCAGCAAGTACAAAAAGATCAAGATGATACCATGCATATTTTCAGACGACAATGCTATGAAACTTGAAATCAGCCGCAAGAAAAAATTTGGAAAGGTAACAAATACTTGGAGACTAAAGAACATCCTACTAAAGAATGAATGGGCTAACCAAGACGTTAAAGAGGAAATTAAAAAGTATATGGAAGTCAATGAAAATGATAACATCACAACCCAAATCCTCTGGGACAGAGCAAAGGCAGTCATAAGAGGAAAGTATATAGCCATCCAGGCCTTCCTAAAGAAGGAAGAAAGATCTCAGATACACAATCTAACCTAATGGCTTAAAGAGCTAGACAAAGAACAGCAAATAAAACCCAAAGCCAGTAGAAGACAGGAAATAATAAAGATTAGAGCAGAAATTAATGCTATCAAAACCAAAAAAAAAAAAAAAATGGTAGAACAGATCAATGAAACCAGAAGTTGGTTCTTTGAAAGAATTAACAAAATTGATAAACCACTAGCCAGTTTGATAAAAAAAAAAAAAGGAAAGGACCCAAATAAATAAAATCAAGAATGAAACAGGAGAGATCACAACCAACACAACAGAAATAAAAACAAAAATAAGAGAATATTATGAGCAATTAAATGCCAATACAAAGGACAATCTGGAAGAAACGGACAAATTCCTAGAAACATAAACACTACCAAAACTGAAACAGCAAGAAATAGAACATTTGAACAGACCCATAACCAGTAAAGAAATCAAAATAGTAATCAAAAATCTCCCAAAAAACAAGAGTCCAGGGCCATATGGCTTTCCAGGGAAAATTCTACCAAACATTTAAGGAAGAGTTAATACCTATTATCTTAAAGCTGTTTGAAAAAATAGATATGGAAGGAAAATTTCCAACTTCTTTCTATGAGGCCAGCATTACCTTGATTCTAAAACCAGACAGAGACCCCACTAAAAAGGAGAACTGGATACCAATTTCCCTGATGAACATGGGTGCAAATATCCTCAACAAGATATTAGCTGACTAGATCCAACAATAAATTAAAAAAATTATTCACCACGACCAAGTCAGATTTATACCTGGGATGCAGGACTGGTTCAATATCCACAAAACAATTAACATGACTTATCACATCAATAAAAGAAAGGACAAGAACCATATGATCCTCTCAATAGATGCAGAGAAAGCATTTGACAAAATACAACATCCTTTCTTGAAAAAACCCCTCAAGAAAGTAGGGACAGAAGGATCATACCTCAAGATCATAAAAGCCATATGTGAACAACCCAAAGTTAATAACATCCTCAATGGGGAAAAAACTGAGTGCTTTCCCCCTAAGGTCAGGAACAAGACAGGAATGACCACTCTTGCCACTGTTATTCAACATAGTATTGGAAGTTTTAGCCTCTGCAATCAGACAACACAAAGAAATAAAAGGCAAACAAATAGTCCAGGAGGCCAAATTTTCACTCTTTGCAGATGACATGATACTCTATATGGAAAACCTGAAAGTTCCACCAAAAAACTGCTAGAACTGATTCATGAATTCAGCAAAGCTGCAGGATACAAAATCAATGCACAGCAATTGGTTGCATTCCTATTCACCAACAATGAAGCAACAGAAAGAGAAATCAATGAATTGATCCCACTTACAATTGCACCAAAACCCATAAAATACCTAAGAATAAATCTAACCAAAGAGGTGAAAAATCTGTACACTGGAAACTATAGAAAGCTTATGAAAGAAATGGAAGAAGACACAAAAAAATGGAAAAAGATTCCATGCTCCTGGATAGGAAGAACAAATATTGTTGAAATGTCAATACTACCCAAAGCAATCTACATATTCAATGCAATCCCTATCAAAGTAACACCAGCATTCTCCCTATCAAAGTAACACCAGCATTCTTCACAGAGCTAGAACAAACAATCCTAAAATTTGTATGGAACCAGAAAAGACCCCAAATAGCCAAAGCAATCGTGAAAAAGAAAACCAAAGCAGGAGGCATCACAATCCCGGACTTCAAGCTATACTACAAAGCTGTAATCATCAAGACAGTATGGTACTAGCACAAAAACAGGCAGATCAATGGGACAGAATAAAGAACCCAGAAATAGACCCACAAATGTATGGCCAACTAATCTTTGACAAAGCAGGAAAGAATATCCAATGGAATAAAGACAGTCTCTTCAGCAAGTGGTGCTGGGAAATCTGGACAGCGACATGCAGAAGAATGAACCTGGACCACTTTCTTACATCATACACAAACATAAACTCAAAATGCATTAAACCTCAATGTAAGACAGGAAGCCATCAAAATCCTCGAGGAGAAAGCAGGCAAAAACCTCTTTGATCTTGGCCGCAGCAACTTCTTACTCAACATGTCTCGGGAGGCAAGGGAAACAAAAGCAAAAATAAACTACTGGACCTCATCAAAATAAAAAGCTTCTGCACAGTGAAGGAAACAATCAGCAAAACTAAAAGGCAACCGACAGAATGGGAGAAGATATTTCCAAATGACATATAAGACAATGGATTAATACCCAAAATCTATAAAGAACTTATCAAACTCAACACCCAAAAAACAAATAATCCAGTGAGGAATGGGCAAAAGATATGAGTAGACACACTTCTCCAAAGAAGACATCCAGATGGCCAACCGACACATGAGAAAATGCTCAACATCACTCATCATCAGGGAAATACAAATCAATACCACAATGAAATACCACCTTACACCTGTCAGAACGGCTAACATTAACAGCTCAGGCAACAACAGATGTCGGCGAGGATGTGGAGAAAGAGGACCTATTTTGCATTGTTGGTGGCAATGCAAGCTGGTGCAGCCATTCTGGAAAACAGTATGGAGGTTCCTCAAAGAATTAAAAATAGAACTACCCTATGGCCCAGGAATTGCACTACTAGGTATTTATCCAAGGGATACAGGTGTCCTGTTTTGAAGGGACACATGCACCCCCATGTTTATAGCAGCACTATCAACAATAGCCAAAGTATGGAAAGAGCCCAAATGTCCATTGATGGATGAATGGATAAAGCAGATGTGGTATACATATATACAATGGAGTATTACTCGGCAATCAAAAAGAAGGAAATCTTGCCATTTGCAACTATGTGGATGCAACTATTGGTTATTATGCTATGTGAGATTAGTCAGAGAAAGACAAATATATGAATTCACTCATACGAGGACTTTAAGATACAAAAGAGATGAACATAAGGGAAGGGAAGCAAAAATAATATAAAAACAGGGAGGGGGACAAAATATAAGAGACTCTTTTTTTAAATTTTTTTAAACGTTTATTTATTTTTGAGACAGAAAGAGACAGAGCATAAATGGGGGACGGTCAAAGAGAGAGGGAGACACGGAATCCAAAACAGGCTCCAGGCCCCCAGCTTTCAGCACAGAGCCCAACTTGGGGCTCGAACTCACAGACTGCGAGATCATGACCTGAGCCGAAGTCGGACACTCAACTGACTGAGCCACCCAGAAGCCCCCATAAGAGACTCTTAAATATGGAGGACAAATAGTGGGTTACTGTAGGAATTGTGGGAGGGGGGATGGGATAAACGGTAAGAGGCATTAAGGAATCTACTCCTGAAATCACTGTTGCACTATATGCTAACTAACTTGGATATAAATTTAAAAAAATTAATTAAAAAAATGCCATATATGGTAGCATCTAAAACATGAAATGCATAAGAATAAACTTATGAAAATATGCTCAAGATATTTACATTCAAAAATATAGAATATTGCCAAGAGAAAGTAAAAATAACATAAATAAGTGTTGGGGTATACCATGTTCATGGACTGGAAAACATAGTATTGTGAAGATGCCAGTATTCCCTAAATTGATCTATATAATTAATGCAATATCAAAACTTCAGAAGAAATTTTCATAAAAAGTTACAAACTTAATCTAAAATTTACATGGAAATACAAAGGGCCTATAATAGGCAAAATAGTTTTCGTGAACATTTTGAAAGAATTACATTATTTCATTTAAAAATATAACATAATGCTATAGTATGAAAAACAGCATAATGATGGCATAAATACAGGCATATACATTAATGGAACAGAATAGGGAGTCTAAAAATGGACTGATAAACATTGGTCCAATGATTTTTAACAAAGAGCAAAAAAGATAATTCAATGATAAAGGGTGGTATTTCCAACAAACAACACTATAACAGCCAGATATCCATATTCAAATAAATAAATAAACCTTGACTATTTACCTCATGCCATATAAAAATAACTAGAAATGGGGGCACCTGGGTGGCTCAGTTGGTTAAGCATCTGACTCATGATTTAGGCTGAGGTCATGATCTCAGGGTTCATGAGATCGAACCCCACGTCAGACTCAGTGCTGACAACACAGTGTTTGCTTGGAGTTCCCTCTCCCTCTCTCTCCGCCCTTTCCCCCCCCCATACTCTCTCTCTCAAAATAAATAAATAAACTTCAAAGAAAACTATAAATGGATATTAAACATAAGAGCCAAAAGCATAAAATTTCTAGAAAAATATATGATATCTATGAGACTTCATGTTAGGCAACTATTTCTAAAATAGGACAAAAGCAAAAGTTTTTATTTAAAACTTTTTTTAATTTTTAAAAAGTTTTTATTTATTTTTGAGAGAGAGAGGGAGCAAGCACAAGCTGGAGAGGGGAAGAAAGAAAAAGGGAGACACAGAATCCAAAGCAGGCTCCAAACTGCAAGCTGTTAGCATAGAGCCTGATGAACCGTGGGATCACGACCTGAGCTGAAGTTGGACACTCAAGTGACTGAGCCACCCAGGTGCCTCAAAAAGTAAAAGTTTTTAAAGAAAAAAATGATAAACTGTAGTTGATCAATATCTTAAAACTTTGCTCTTAGAAAGATTATTAAGAAGATAAAAAGGCAAGCACAGACTGAGAGAAAATATTTGCATACCATATATATGGTGAAAAAACAAGAAAACAAAACACAACAAAAAAACTTGTTTCTAGATTGTATAAAGAGCTCTTACAACTGAATAACTCAAAGACAAACGACCCAGTCAAATTAATGGGTAAAGATCAGAATGTCATTTCAACAGAATACAATATACATAACTAACAAAAAAAACAGAAACCAAACAAACTGTGATAAGATGCTTAAAATGGTGAGTCTTTATAGGGATGAAAATTAAAGCCACAGTGAAACACTACTTCACACCCATTAAAAAGAATAAAATCACAAAGGTTGGCAATGCCAAGTTTGGTTAAGGGTAACTATGTTATAACAACTGGATCTTAATACACTGTTGGTAAATATGCAAAATGACAAAAAAATTGGAAAAGCAGTTTGACAGCTTCTTATGCAGTTATACATAAATTTATCATATCCAATAATCCTAAACTTAGATATTTTCTGAATGGAAGTGAAAACGTGTTCACAAAAAATGTGTTTACACATGTTCATAGCAGTACAGTATGTTAGTATTGACAATCCAATGACTATCAGCTGGTGAATGGATAAACAAATTGTGGCATATCCATTCAATGGGAACAAACTATTGACACAACAGCATGAATATGTGTTAAAAACATTATTCTAAATTAGAGAAGCCAAACACAGATGATTACATACTGTATGATTCCATTTATATTAAATTCCAGAAAATTCTATAATGATAGAAAGCCAATCAGTGGTCACCTGAGTGTGGGTTTGGTGGAAGGAACACAAAGGAACTCTGGAAGATTATACAAATACTCTCTATCATGACTGTGGTAGTAGTTAAAAGACTATATACATTTGTCAAATCTCAACAAAGTTTATCCCTAAAATGAATGAATTTTACTGTTTTTACCTCAGCAAAGTTGATTTCTTTCAAATCTACATAGCAGGATATAGAGCAGGAGGACTAATTATAAAAAGTTCTAGTGTTAGTCACCAGAAGAACTCCAGGTTAGTAGTTGCTCTAAAAATTTCGAAATTAAACATAATTGGAAATTACGTTTATTGAACACCTACTCAAAACTGGTAGTGTATAACTGTTTAAGTTACCATAAATTAAAAAAAAATTATTCATTTGATTTTAGCTTTTTTATGTTGTGGCACTGATAGGAAATAATATTTTATGTTCCAATAGGGTAAATGGATAAGGCTACTAAAACTAATTGTAACAGGTTTGTGGACTATAGACCCCCTAGTCCCCACATGGGTTAGCCCTAAAGCTTGGGAGTTCCTACCTCAGCATACCTATACCAATGACTACCACATACTATTGGGACAAGAATTACTTAATATAAGTCATCATAAGTTGGTTTTGTTTTTAATTTTTTTTAATGTTTATTTATTTTTGAGAGTAAGCGAGAGAGACAGTACAAGTAGGGGAGTGACAGAGAAAGAGGGAGACACAGAATCTGAAACAGGCTCCAGGCTCTGAGCTGTCAGCACAGAGCCTGACACGGGATTCAAACTCAGGAATGGCAAGATCATGACCTGAGCTGAAGTCGGATGCTTAACCAACTGAGCCACCCAGGTGTCCCCATCATGGGTTTTTTTAAGTGCTTTACCTATACTGTTTTATCATCCATATTATCCCATGAGGTAGCTTTTATTTTGTAAGATATTTCATATGAGAAAACAGAGACTCATAAAGGTTAAATATCTTGTTTCAAGTTCCTTCCCAAGAATGAGGCCACACTATAAATACAACTTAGACCTATCTAAACCCAACATTTCATTCCACTCTGTCACAGTACTTCCCAGCAGTAATATGCCTTCTAAATTGGAGTAAGTCATGTATATTGCCTCAGTCTTGATTAAAATATGTAGCAATGATTCTCAGACATATGTAAAAAAAGGAGCAGATGTATTTGCTCTTAGCATGGTTTTCCAGGCTTTTCCCTCTCAGGAAACACGTATAAGGTAGGTCTGACATATCATTATCTTTTTTTCTTCCCCTAACACTTTCTTGCTCTTGTGTTTTTGGGCTCAGTTCATGTGATTTAAAGAATCTACTTAGTGTACATTAAAGGCAATGTGTTTTATGGACAGCAATCTTCAAATATGTATTAGGGAATTATTTGGGAAAAGAAACCCATAAAATAATGTCAGTAAGAGAAAAATAGAGCACTCTATACATGATTGTGCTTCTCAGTGAACAAGGACACCTAAGTTCCTATGTGTGTGCAGGCTAGGGGCAATGGTCACAACAAACTTGTGAAGAAATGAGAAAGTCCCATTTTGAGTAGAACAATGATAGGGTATGTACAACAATTTCTTTTTTTTTTTTAATGTTTTTATTTTTGAAAGAGAGACAGAGCGTGAGCAGGGAAGGACAAAGTGAGAGGGAGACACAGAATCCAAAGCAGGCTCCAGGCTCTGAGCTGTCAGCACAGAGCCCGACACGTGGCTTGAACCCACTAACCGCGAGATCGTGACCTGAGCCGAAGTCGGTCACTTAACCAACTGAGCCACCCAGCTGTCCCTGTATAACAATTTCTTTTTTTTTTTTCAACGCTTATTTATTTTTGGGACAGAGAGAGACAGAGCATGAACTGGGGAGGGGCAGAGAGAGAGGGAGACACAGAATCGGAAACAGGCTCCAAGCTCTGAGCCATCAGCCCAGAGCCCGACGCGGGGCTCGAACTCACGGACCGCGAGATCGTGACCTGGCTGAAGTCGGACTCTTAACCGACTGCGCCACCCAGGCGCCCCAGAACAATTTCTAATAACACGTTTGGATAATGCTAATTTTGATATCTTTCTGTTGTATATTCATTATTTTTCCCAGGTTATGTCCTTGGTGGTCCTCTGTTTTCACTATAAGGTCTGTGTAAGTGTTCTCATCATTCCTCATGTCTTTGCATGCTATGTTGTTACATAGCAGTGAGTTTCAAACCTTTACCTCTAGATCAGATCTCTCTTCTGGGTTCCAGATATATGTTTAAGTGTCTTCTAGATATATCACTCTGTATGTACCTTTGGGATCTCAAACCCCAAACCACCACAGTTTGATTTCACTATTTGTCTTCTTGCACTATTCCTACCCCTTCCCCATTTTGCCCTTCCTTTTGTTCCCTAAATTGATTAGTGATGTTGCTTTTCTCTCAGTTTCCATAGCTACATACTCAACATCCATTCTCGACTCCTTTTTATCACTTCAATCATCAAGAATTGAGGATTATATTTCTTTTTTTGTTTATTTTTGAGAGAGAGAGAGAGGGAGGGTGCACACAAGTAGGGGAGGGGCAGAGAGAGAGGGAGACACAGAATCTGAAGTAGGCTCTAGTCTCTGAGCAGTCAGCACAGGGCCCGACCTGGGGCTCAAACCCATGGACCATGAGATCATGACCTGAGCTGAAGTCAGAGGCTTATCCAACTGAGCCACCCAGGCACCCCAAGGATTATATTTCTTAAATATTTTTGAGGTAGACCTTTTTTGTCCATTTCTGCTGCCATTGCCTTGGTTCAGGCCCCCATTTCTTAAATGACAGATTACAGGAGTCTCTTGGATTGTCATTGGGATGACCTTTCAAAAATATAAATCGGAATATGACAACTTTCTTCCTGTAATTCCTGTAACCTTTCCTTGGCCTCCCATCACCTACACAATAAAAAATATGCATACACTGGAAAGTCTTCAGTATGACTCTCTGGCTTCATCTTTTATCTCTTACACTGTCATATAGTGTCCTTCAATAACATCAAATTACCTAAGCTTCTAGAATACACGAAGGTGTTTCATATACCTGTGCCTCTATCAGGCCTTCCTGGAAGGCCTTAGCCCTTATGCTTCTTTCTTTACCTTTCACTTCATGAACTTCTGCCTTTCCTTTCAAAGGTAGCTTGGACATCACTACTCTGTTAATGCTCTTACTTTATATGCTAACTATGAATATTTACATAGGACTTAATATGTACCAAGTACTCCCAAAATGCTTTATATACATTAGCACTTAATCTTAATCTTAGCTAGCTGAAGTTGGTTATTACTTTCTCCATTTTATGGATGAAAACATTTAGGTACAGGATGAGCAAGTACTTTATCCAAGGACACATAACTGGTTAGTAGTGAATCCAGAATTCAAAGCCTAAAGATTCAAATCCAAAGTCCATGTGCATAAACTCTACAGTCTTATTTTTGCATAATCTTATTATTGCATTCATCTGAAGGATGTTACACTAATTTTTGGATTTGTTTATGAATACACTCTGAGCTCTGTGAAGACAATGTCTATTTGTACTTTATCTCTATATCCTTATGCTTCAAGCTAGTGTTGGTATACAGTAGAGTCGAATAAACTTTCAGTTAATCAAACATTTGTTTCCTTCCTGTTCAACAGCAATCAACACTGGTGTTTCCTAAATTTTGTTCCATGTACATTTATGCTGTAGGATGCTCCACAGAACAAGTATTTCATAATCAAATGAACCTGGGGGCTCATCTAGCCTATATCCTCCTCTTGGGATTTCACAATGCATATTAATAGATTAAGGGCTCTATGAAGGCCTAGTATAAGGAAATTTGTTTGCTTTTTTTAAATTAAGAATTTACCAAATATACTGAACTTCCAAATTTCACTCCTATCTTTACCCACCCCCAGGTATAGCTATCACATCTGCTGGAACTTTTTGAAGTTTTGAAGACCGGGTTCTGGGAAATACTGCTTTTAAAGAATAAAGTCAAAATCACTTAGCCAGACATTCAAAAGCCATTATATCCTGACTCTAAGCTGATCTAGTCAATCTACTCCCTACATATACCCTTCATATATCCATACTCACTCTTATCTAAGAAATCATTCTACTTTCTTATCTCTCCACCTTAGCTTTGGGCATTTCTTTAGCCTAGAATGACTCTCTGGCCCTAACTCCAGCCTTCATTACTTGGCTCAGTTCTAATCTTTGGATTAATATGTAGCTCATCTCTGCAGTGAAGTAATCTTCTCCTATATACTCTTTTAGCAATTATTCCCTAACCCATTAATTTTGCTATTAATCATGTACTACTTTGTCACATATTTCTACTTTTGATTAGAAAGTTATTTAAATTTTTAGCATGCATATGTTTTGGCTCCAAAATAAAATCTATAAACTCTAACCCATCCCTGAATTCTCTCCCTGTTCACTCAGTGCAGTACATATAAGCAGGCACATCATAAATGGTTGATCTTTTGCTACTGCTTCCAAACCAGCAGAAAAGATTGACTAAAATCATAAGTTTTATCATATATTAATGCAGTGAAAGAGAACCTCAAATGATGGGTTTACATATTTTATATTGTACAAACTAAGTTGATTTTGAGATTCCTAGAAGAAATAATATATATCTTAAAGATATCACTTTGAATTTTATTTGTAATGATTATCCTTTACCAGGAAAACAGAACTGTATTTAAGAAGTAAAAGTAAATTTCATCTATTATGATTAACTATTGATGCAATAGTTACTTCAGCAGATACCTTGAACCTCTCTGATTCACTGGAGTGAAAACAAATTACATTACAATATTCTGTCTGTGATTAGAACTGAATTCTAACGTAGCTCCTTTCTACCTCCTCCACAAGACAAATGCACCTACTAGAAAGCACATAGCTGAAAAATTAAAGCTACAAACAAACAAATTTTCCTTCATTTTTATCACTGACCAATACCTACCATACCATGACAGAAACCAATAAACACTTAATGCAATTGATAGTCTCAACTAGCATATGGTATTTTCCCAGGAACTTTCTGAATGTCTAAACCACTACCGTGAAAAATGTCGACTACTCCTACTTCTATTCTACATTTAATATGTGTCATGATTCTGCCTTTAGGAAGACAAATTAGTCATATGATGACAAGTAGTTCAGTAACTACCTGACAAATCAGATGGCTTTTTAAAAAATTTTTTCTCTTAATTTTGATTCTGAGGTGACATTTAATGTTAGGAATCTGGCAGATATAACCTTACAAATGCATGCATGCATTTTGGTGCTTATTTTTTTATTTGAAATATTTATGTAAATATTATGGAAATGTGTTATTTCTTTAATCTCACATAAAATTATGCTGTATTTTTGGTAAGTCAACAGAATAAGATGCCATCTTTAAGTGAGATGTATTTTCCATCACTCTCTCTTATTTCTAAACCTTAGTTATATCTGTATCAATCCACACCACTCCGTAAATCTGGACCTGCCCAGTGATCAGTCACTCTTGAGGAAATGTCAGGAGAAGACATTAGGGACTCACCTGGGATTCACCACGCTAGATATCTAGAGTGACAGGCTTTGTAAAGTTGGCTTGAGGTAGCGCATGGGAAATGTTAACTTCAAAATTGAAAATAACAAATGATATACTGGACTCACTTTTACACAATTTTATTACTTGCTTTGGCCTTTAAAATACAAAAGCTTTACTAGGTATTTTTATTTCCGGTCTTTTTGAAAAATGTGGATGCTTTGCTTTCTCAAGACGATTTATGAAATTTAGAGAGGTATTTAAATTCGAAAGCCAGCAGCTCTTCTTCAAAAGCTTTTTTAAGTGCATCTTTTTAACTGAAACTAAACAACATTCAGATTTTGTTAAACTCTTTCCCAAGGGGGTTTTCTATACAATCAAATATGTATTGGGAGTGAGTGAGTTCACTTACATAGAGTTACAATATTATCTCATCTTTACACATAGAGAATGAAATTCCTGACTGTATCTGCAGTTCCTATCACTATGCTTGGCATTTGTTACTTGCTCATTCAATGTTTTTGAGTAAGAAGGAAGGGAGGGAAGAGGGAAAGAAAGGAGGGGGATACAAGAGAGGAAACATTCAAAAAGGGTTCTGAGAAAATCAATGCTAATAAAAAAAGAATCCTAGAATTCTTTTCCTATACCACACATGTCAAAAATGAAACTAAGAAAGGTTAAGAGTAACACAAATTCTTATTGGCTGCGCTGTCTAGAACCTCAGCCTGAGTCACAGGTTCTTTCCCTTCCTCATCAGATATTGCTTCCCTAGGATATAAGAATTGACAGGGAACAAGTACTTCTTCCCATTCAATGTATTAGCATACTTTTTCTTTCTTTTTTTTCCCCCTACAAAGTCCATGAATTTTTCTCATTTTCCTTGCTTTACACTATTTCCTCATCTTTAAAACATGTTTAGAAAATTTTACAAGCTATAAACAATTTTTTTTATTAAGAGATGCGACAAATGTAGAGATATTCAATGTGCGCTGTATTCTACCAGCAATGCTGTAAAGGTTAGAAAACTGACATGTGCTAATAAGACCCATGGCACTGATGAGAGGCTCTGGTGCCATCTAGTATCTTAAAATCCTCCCCAGGGTTCATTACTATGCCATGTTGATCATGTCATTTTTAGTAAATTCAAGAGTGACTCATTCCTGGCTGACAGGTAAGTGCAGATACTGTTATGCTACCTCTGAAGCCCTGTCAGTGAACCTGTCAGAAAATAAAGCAGAGCATACTTATTAGAAAAACATAAAGGTCCCAACTTTCTAGTTTTTTGTCTTAAGATACTGAAATTTCCTGTATGCTCTGCTGAAATAAGTAATAATCAGGGTCTGAACAAACAAGCTTTACAGAAAAAAAATCATCTTTGTAGCTTCACACAAAGGTTATATTATCTTTTTTGTTTATCTTGGAAATAGATATTTTTACTTTAGTTTCAAAGATATGCAAAAACATCTTAGAGACTCTTGTAAAAAGATACTGATGTTTTCATTTATTTGTAGAAGAAAAATTAAATTGTCTATTTTCCTAGACAGAAAACAATCATTGTTTATATCTGCACAAAACTATTCTAAAATGTCCCTTTGGTAAATAAAATCTTCAATGTAAGCATTGCTATGTAATTATTAAGCATAAGTTGATATGTAAAAGATGGTATTATTTTATGTTGCTTTCAGAAAATTAAAATTCTGCATATGGCATTGTTTTCTATCACAAATCTTACTTAAAAAATAATTTATTCCATGTTAGTGACTAGATTATTTGGGTAAATTTCTGAACCAATCCGTGGCTGTAATCTCTTGAGGCATCTTCTTACCTAGAAGCTAGAAGTATCCTCCACACACCCATGGCTACAAATCTCTCTCGCAGGGATGTGAAACTGGGATTCAGATATGATAGTTCAGTTTGGGTTAATCTCTGGAAGGAAAAGCTTGTAAACTCTTGGGTGTTTGGCTCAGCCATCTTGCCATATGGACAATGCATTAGACAAAGCTAATGGGTAGATAAAAAGAAACATGGAAAATGTGAAAGAGACAGAGATGAAAGAAGGGTGCACACCATTCCCTGAGCCCTGAGGTCCTGGCCACTTCCCAGTTCCTGCAAACAATCACAATGCCATTCTGTATGCCTTGCTTTTCTGAGACAGTTTATTTCTAATCAAAATTACTCCCCCCCCCTTTTTTTTTTTTGCTTTGCCTTGCTTTTCTACTTCAGCATTCTTGAATTAGTTTCTGTTACTTATAAATAGAGTCTTATTGGGTACTCAGGTCTCAATTGTTATTGGTGGTAAGGTGTGTGTTTACATGTGAAATACGAATCAGTACCAATTAAGTTTTTGTTGTTATTGTTGTTTTTAAACAAATGTGACTGTCAGAAATGAGGGTCCAATAGAATGGGACAGACTACAGATTAGCAGACTAGATGAGCAGATCCAACAGGTTAGGCCTATCAGGGAAGATGTCTCCAGATGTCAGTGGATAAAATCCTGCAAGGTAGAATATTTATTCAGGGAGTTTTACACACAGCTGGTTCATGAAAAGAGAGGAGGAAGAGAGGATATTCTGCAATATCATAGCAGAGATCCTACCATGGTGATTAAGGTCTAGAGAAAATATAGTATTTAAATTTGGGGCTTCTCTGAGGTAATTTTTGGATACAATTACAGGTATTCTAATAGGGGCTGTCAAAGTAAATCAAGCTACTCAAAGTCGGTTATAAAACAGAATCTTAGTTTCAAGAAAAAAGTTAAGTTCTCTTGTACCGTAACCCAGTGTTCCTGATCAGAAGTGACTTTGCCCCACTGGAAACCATTTGGCAATATCTGGAAACCATTTGGCAATATCTGAAAACTTTGGAGAATCTGAAAACATTTCAATTGGAGTAGGGGTTTGTTAATGACATCCAGTGGGCAGAGGCCATGGATACTTCTAAACATCCCGAACTTCACAGGACAGCCCCCTACGATAAAGAAAAATTTGGTCCTAATGTCAATAATGCCAAGGTTGAGAATCTCTGCTTAACCAGTAAATACGCTCAAAGTGGAATTTTTAGATACGTCATAGTGAATCTCCAAACTCCATGGATCTCATCCATGGAATTAAATTAGTTTCAGATTAATGAATACAGGTTGTGGAAAGGGAGCTTATCTCTGATTGAGTCAAGGTCAACGTCCCAACTGGCACATTCATTCACTGTAGTTATTTTTATAAACTATATTCTTAGCATGCATCTAGCCTACATATGTGGCACCCAACCTAACTGTATTTCAGTAGCCTCAGAAGCTTTTCAGGACTGTGCTTCTTGAAGGCTTAAAGCAATTTTACCATGACATACTAAGCCAAAATACAGGCTAGGCACCATGATCTGTTTAACTGTAAGGCAGAGCAGAAGGACTAAGATAGGAGCACCATATATACATTATAACAAGAATATTGCAGTAGAAGCAAAAGCTTGTAGGACTTCTAATTTGTTATCTAATAAGATGTGAGGAGTGAATATAAACTGAAATAAGCGAATGGATCTATATAATTTCGTTTTTAAAAGGAAATGCAGGAAAACATTGCTATGTCAGTATAGAAGTATTTTATCTACCCTATCTCTACATTAGGCCTCAGACTGGGTAGCTATTTATACTTCCCAACAATTATGAATGATGCAAAGTTACAGAGAAGCACGCTTCCACACATTCACCCACATACGGGAATTCAGCAATGTTGTTTGACTGACTTTCTATGAAACATTGTAAGAATGCCTCTCTTTGACTCTAGTATTAACTGTTTCAGTTTCCTATTGCTGCTGTAGCAAATCACCAAAACATAGCTTAAAAAAACACCAATTTATCACCTCATACTTCTGAGAGTCAGAAATCTGAAATGAGTCTCACTGGGCTGCATTCCTTCCTGGGGCTCCAGGGAGAACCTGTTGTCTTTCACTTTCCAGATTCTAGAGGCTTCTCATAATCCATGACCCTCTTCTATTACCCAAACCAACAATGATGTGAGTCTTTCTCAGGATGCTATCTCTCTGTTTCTGATTCTTCTGCCTCCTCTTTCCCATGTAAGGACCATTGGTCCAACAGGATAATACATATAATCTCCTTATCTTAAGATCTTCTCTTTTCCATGTAACAGAGCATACTCACAGATTTTGGAGACTGGAATATAGACATCTTTAGGGAACATTATTCTTTCCACTAAACTCTCTAAAAGAGCATTTTACAAATAAGTAGATACAGCTTATTAAGCTGTATTAGTCACAGAATTGAGATATGGCATTTGAAAGGGAATAATTACATTAGACATTTAAACAAAGATTGTAAGCAAAAACTTGAGGCTTTAGAAGAGTTTCATGAATCTTGTAGAAGATTCACTTATTAATAGAATCTATCTCCTAGAATATTCACAAAACAATCGAAATTGTAATTTAGGAATGAAGGAATCTCAAGATAACATTACAGTATCAAATAGCTATTAATTTTATTGTTATCATAAGATTAAGTGTGGGACTTCTAATTTTATTAATCTTTGGTATGTCACAAAATGCTCCCTACACTCCAGCTTGCCACTCTTAAGAATGCAATTCTCTATCAAAAGCTGCAAAAGGTAAAAATACTCCTTCCTACATTGGGAACAAAATCAAAGCGAGGGCTCTAAAGGAGAGGGTGAATACTGCGATACTGTAGGTGATCCTTCATATTGGCAATGAAGAATTCTGAGATTACATTTCAAAAGATACGGACAAACTCAGGATCATCAATATCAATAATAAAGATGATCATTTTATAAATTGAAGTTACCCCTTGGAAGAAGCATGCCTTTGCCTTTGACCCACATATTAATTTATTAGTAATTTAGCAGAAAGTGCATAAAAAAAGCACCTAACTGCTTCACACATATTTAGGAGAAAAAATAAAAAATGACCTAAGAGTAGGTCAGTAATGCATTTTTTCCACGAAACCAAGGGATTTCCATCATATCCATTCTATATTGACATTTTCATTTTGAGAATATCACAAACACTGATGCACATAATGATGCCTCTGAATAGATTAAAAACACACTCAACTTATTTCTTTTAAGAAGTCAGAGAAATAAACCGCATATAAAAATGCTTATATCCTAAAATAACAAAATGATAATTAGGAATACAATGCATCTTTTATCCCTGAAAAGGATTTTCTTTTATTCACAGTACCTAGTTATTTAGAGAACAAATATCAAACAAACAAAAACAAGCGAATGAATCTTCTCTGAGGTACAAAGAGCTCATGAATTTAAATAACAATTTAAAGCTACAGAGTGATATTATATGGTATAAATAATTGTAAACTCAATTGTTAAAAAATAGGGAATGTGAGATGTGCATTATTGAAAAATAAATGCAATATATCTTATCTATGTATCCATATATATGTAGGTGTTCTGTGTGTGTGTGTGTGTGTGTGTGTGTGTATTCCTGATCTAACCAAATGTACTTTGAGGTTTTCGAAGGCTAAGAGCATATCTACATTTCTTACATCCCTCACAATGCCCCAACAGTTACTTGATCTTTATAGTAAGCAATATGGTTTCCTGTTTACTGCATTCCCTAGTACTGAATATTGACATTATCAAATATAACAAAGTGATGAAAGGACAAAGAACTCTAACACAAATTTTTTAAACTACAAATCCACTCTTATCTGAGTTAGGCATATTCTATATTTCAAGTAATGCTTCCCAGCTTTATTTACCACATTCATCTAATTAAACACTGTGGGCCTAGAGGAGTGAGCACGGATTCCCTAACTCAACAATCATATCCTAAGAAGATTTTACAAAGCACTTCAATGAGATTAAACCTCATCCACTGCAAGCTCATTAGTCTAATAATTTAAAATATGTACATTATATAAATAAACTCCTTGACAAAAGATAAAGTACATAAAATTTTTTAAACTGCAGGTACATTGTGAGTCCCTGGGAGCATTAAAAAAAAATGCTGAGATTTATTTATCAAAGTTTCCCTTTTAAGCAACAAAATGAATCATCTTTGGTTGAAAATGAACAATTTCACTCTCAGGTACAGTAGCATGTGACTAATAGCTTTAAAATAGCAACCAGCTTTGCAATAACCAAAGAAAGAAATTACTGCAGTATTAATTCACATAATGTAGCTGATTTGATATTGCCTTCTCCAATCTCTCACATCTTAACATAAAATCCACCATACCCTGTTACAATTGAGGGAAAAAGAAACTATTAATAAAATGAACCCTCAGTACATAGAAAATAAACATTCATGGTTCTTGAAAGCTGGACTGCATTAGGTTGCTAAGATCACCAGGCTGTCCTAGCTATTCCTTGCTTCCTGTGTTCTAGCAGCATCCATTTTGTGGGGATGGGATGCACTCGGGAAGCTTCCTTAATTTAGTTCCTTTCATCTGAAGATTTCAAAAGCTTTGCTGATGGCTATTATTTACAGTCGCTGAATAAATGGGAGCACTGAGCCAATGGGAGGCTATAACCATTCTATAAATGAATTACAAAGCAGTAGAATCTTGTTAAAACAAGTCGGGATGTAAAATATCTTAGGCTTTCTGCTCTATTCTGAACCCATCGTCCATTTTTTAAGGCAACTTTCTCAATTTTTTTTAACTTTTCTCTTACATCCTTAGATGAATAATGACCTTGCTTGCTTATTCAGACACAGAGTCACAGGACCCTAATTATTTAAAAAAATCTAGGCCTGCTGGTGTGCTACCTATGTGGGTATAGAGAAAAAGGTGGGAGGGATGTGTATGACACTATGACATGCAATTTGAATATGTGGTAGGGTATAAATTGTACAAAGGGGAAAAAAGAGAAGAGAAAAATAAGTCTTTAGACTGAAAACTGACAGGGGAATAAAGGAAATCATTATAGTTAGAAAGTTAGACTATCTAAAGCAGCAAGTCTGTAACAAAATAATTTTGGACAGAAGGCTACTAAGAGACAGATGAGGAGAGATGTGTGCAAGAGGCAGAAACGTGTGGTTAAAGATGGGAACTGAGGAATATGGCTCCTTATAAATACAGTAACATTTTTCATTAATGAAATGTCTATGAAGGCTTTTCAAAGTCATGGCTCCCATAACCAGGCCAATCATTTACATCCCCTAAAGAGCATTCATAAATCAACTCCCATTGTGTGCTTCCTCAGATACTGATTTATTCCATCTGGCTTTAATCAATCTAAACAATATTTTTCAAAGATTCTGTGCTGAATCTGAAAGTATAAATGCTTTAGAAGATCTAAACTTCCACCATGGCCAGTACCTAAAGAAGCAAATCCACTCTGGGAACAGAACATACTTTACTAGTTCCCATCCACTGACACTGAGAAAGTTAACTTTTTTTTTAAGTTTATTTATTTATTTTGAGAGAGAAAGAGAGAAAGCGCACATGCATGCAAGAGAGCACATAAGAGAGAGAGAGGGAGAGAGAGAATCCCATGCAGGCTCTGCACTCAGCACAGAGCCTGATGTGGGGCTCAAACTCATGAACTGCTAGATCATGACCTGAGCAGAAATCAAGAGTCAGATGCTTAACCAACTGAGCACAAAGGCGTCCTGAGAAAGCCAACTTAAAATAGGAACTGAGGAAGCAAAGGGTCCGTCCAGGTATCTGAAGTCACATTCAAGACTGTTTCTGCTGTCAGTGTGCCTGCATGGTCTGTATGTTTGAGATGCCATTCCATTACTGGCCTAGATTTTGCCCCCTGCTTTTTTCTTGGTTTGAACTCTTGGATAGTGAACCTAGTTGCAGCCCAGCTGGAACCCTGCATCCTTTATCTGTATCCTTAGGTTGTCCCATAGTCTGCCCACATTGCCAAGTTTGTCCTTCTATTAATATTGACCTCACGACTCTAACAGGCACGGAATCCGAAGAAGTTTGAGTAAAGCTTTCACCAGTATGTCTCAGGCTTTCTCTTACAGAGCCTCCCTCCTCATTCACTCTGGCTCTGTCAATTCAGAACCAGTGAACAAAGGTTAGTGATTTTGCTGAAGTTTACATCAATCAAGAAGAATTCTTAATAACATTGATGACATTCTATTCATGTTTTTAAAGAATTATCTTTGCCCCTGAATCAGAAACACTGATGTCCTTGTTAAGACGCACATTCTCAGGTTGCATAACCTATTGAGTTAGAATCTATGTGTGTAGTAGTAGTAAGGGATCTGCATTTTAAAACTAAGTTCTGGAAGGTAATTATTATGCACATTCAAGTTTGAAAGTCATTGAAAAACACAGGGGCCATTTAATTAAATAATTATTTACTCAATTAATTGATTCCATAAACAGTTTATCACCTTACATGTGCTAGATACTCAATAGGCTCTGGGAGCATAGAGATGGTTTGAAAAAAATTATTTCATTCTATTTTTTTAATGTTTATTTATTTTGAGAGACAGAACAGGAGAAGGAGAGAGGCAGAGCCAGAGAGAGAGGGAGAAAGAATTCCAAGCAGGGTCTGCACTCAAAGTGCAGAGTTGGATGCAGGGCTCAATCCCATGAACCATGAAATCACAACCTGAGCCTGAAACCAAGAGTAGGACACTCCACCGACTGAGCCACCCAGGTGCCCCAAGAATGTATTTCATTCTGATAGGAAAGACAGACAAATCAGAAGATGATTGCAATAAAGCCTGATAGGGGCTATGATAAATAAACACAGGGCTCTCTAAACTCATGGAAGGGTTGCCCCACTTGGTTGTGGTGAATCTGGAAAGTTGTTGTTTGACAGCTGTGTGCTTGGATGACACAAGTTTGCTTTATTGAAGTGTCAGTTGCTTGCTGTGTGTTTTATAAAATGTTTCTTAAACATGGCCTTATTAAATTTTTAATTTATGTAATTACCTAGGGATAAATTACCCTAGTGGCAAAATACACACAAAAATTATTATGTGAATAAGAGGAATTATAAAAACCAAATCTTTGAACTATATATACACTGTTTGTTGCTAAGTTTTTCCAGATGTTGAGTTACATAAGGTTTTAGCAAATATGGGCTATTTTAATACAATACATACAACATTATACAAAGAGTTAAGTTTTATGTCATATCACATAAGTGACAAGACATCTAATATTTAAAGAATAAAAGTAAAACCCAAGTTTTTTTTCAAGCGTCAGAAGCCCATAGTCATTGATTCAAATAATATATACATTTTTTCTCTAATGTAAACACTATGAATATACCATAGACTCTGCCCTGAATCCACTGTGTTATAAGGGAGACAATATGGTGTGATAAGTGCTTGATAGTTACCACTGAACCAAACGTGCTATTAAAATATCAAATATCATGTGATATATAAATATTTAAAATATTGTGCTTGGGGCACGTGGGGTGCTCAAAGTGTCAGATCTTGATTTTGGCTCAGGTCATGATCTCACATTCTGTGGGTCTGAGCCCCAAGTCAGGCTCTGAGCTGAACTGTATAGAGCCTGCTTAGGATTTTTCTCCCTTTATCTCTCTCTCTCTCTCTCTCTCTCTCTCTCTGCCCCTCCCTCATGTGCTCTCTCTCTCTCTCTCTCAAAATAAACAAATGAACCTAAAAAAGTTCAAAATATTGTGCTTATACTACTACATATAATGTAGTATAGCCAACACTAAAGGGAATACAAGATGAATACCCCTATGTTGAGGAAGCTGGATGAGACAAAGGCATTTGCATTATAATTTTAGTTAAAGTAAGGTAGATATCAAAAGGAAGTACAAACAAAGAGCTCAAAATCCAAAGACAATCCAAAGACTCACTTTGGATAGAGTCATAAGTGAAGGCATCATGGAGGGGAGGAGAATGAGATGACTTTATCACTGCCATTTATTAAATGTAACCATAATAACAACAATCTTCATTACTGCTATCACTTACTGAGTGCCTTCTATTAAGCAGCCATTTTACTAACCGCTGGGATAAGGTCTTATTTAATATCCCCATATTTGAACTAGATGTTACTCTTCCTGTTTTACAAGTGAAGAAACTGAAGTTAAAAAAGTTTAAACAATTTCGCCAATTTTGCCACGTATTTTCTGCCATATTGCCCTGCAGCCCTGCCCTAAGGACTGGACCTCAGTACAGACAAATCTGTGAAAATAAAAAGCATATTCAGATAGATTATGGTTTTCAGATATTTGGTGTTATAATCTACTAAAAGGATCTAATGAAAGCATGTAGTCTTTCTCCCTAGAAAAGTGCTTATAAACATTATCGGCTTATAGTTTTTAAAAGTATCCAGGAATCTGAGATGACAATCTGCTGAAAACTATAGATCCTCATCTCTGAATTGTTGTCCATGAAATCAGGGCATTCATGGGTTCTCTGAGGTCTCTGGAATCTTTTTACCTCAGGATTGGGGTCTCAGCAGAGGACAGGACACTAGACACATAAAATCAATTGGGAAAGGAGGTTATTCTGTGATGTTTCTTTGCAACCTCAGACCATTACCCTCCTCCTACCTCTTGAAGCAGCACATCCAGTGGACATGATTGTGCTCCTTTCCACGTCCACTGCCACTAAGACTTGGCTGATATCACGTGGCATATTTCGTTGTTTTCTTTCCACCAGTTTCTCTTTCACTCTGCTCCCTACTCTACTCTGCCATAAAAGTATTTTTCTTACATAAGCAGGTTGCCGCTCCTTTATTTAAAAACCTCTTCTGGGGTGCCTGGGTGGCTCAGTGGGTTGAGTGTCTGACTTCGGCTCAGGTCATGATCTCACGGTTCTTGAGCTCGAGCCCCGTGTGGGCTCTGTGGAACCTGCTTTGGATTCTGTGTCTCCCTCTCCCTCTGCCCCTTCCCTGCTCATGCTCTGTCTTTCTCTCTCTCCAAAATAAAGAAACATTAAAAAAATTTTTTAATTAAAAATCTGTTTGATTTTTACACTAATTTCCAGCACTTCTTAACAAGGTATGGGTTCACTTCACATTCCATAAGATGGACCTCAACCTCACTTCTCTTTCATTTAAAAAACAAATAAGCAAATAACTGTTCATTGTCTTCATTATATAAATTTGTATTGGTTTATTTTTATTTCTTCCCTCACTTTTCTATAAACTCCTGCTCATACTACTAGAGCTAGCTCAAGTATGATCTTCTCTGTGAAGCTCCACCAACTTCTCCACTGACTAACTTGTATAACACTTTGTTTAGGCATCTCTGGCGGTGACATTTGACAGAAATGGACCTGCTTTATGTAAGTATGTTCTGCACAGGTGCAAGGCTGAGGCCATGGCTCACTGACCCTTGTATCCCAGTCATCCAACACAGTGTCTAGAACATACTGTGTGTTCAGTAAACAAATTTTTACAAATGTGAATGACTGATGAATGAATGATCATAGAAGTTTCATATTACTTCTAGAACAGTTTTCACTGTATATGTTTTCTACTTTGCTTTTACAAAAAATTATTAGTGTTCACTTTCAATAATCACTTCCATCATGTTACTGCAATTATTTTATTGTTAAAGGAATACACACACACATACACATGCACACACACATATACACAGTGTGTGGATATATATGTATATATACATACATATGTATATGTATATATGTGTATAAGCTGTTCAACCTCTTGGAAGCAGCAGTTCAGTTTTTAGAAATTTGTCCATCATGAATAATTGTATTTAATTATTCAGCTCTAATATTGTTTAGTACAGCAATTTTTAAATAGATAAAGACTTAAGATATCTATAATTTCTAACCAGCATGACAATATAGAATACTTAATCATATGGGGAAATGTTAATTACACATGGTTAAGTGAACACTGAATTACAAAACAATATAGACATGAGGAATGACAGATATTTGACTAATATACACATTGTAAAGTCTAGAAAGACAGTCAAAAGGAAGTAACACTGGGGAAAAAATTAGAAAAATAAAAGAAAAATGAAGGAAATCTTTTAAAATTAAAATATATCACATAATTAAAACTGGTGTTAGATATCATTCATATATTTGATAATAAAATCAATTTAACATCACTTTAAGTAGATATTTTAAGGATACACAGAAGTGTAAGCACTAATATAAGATTTCCACTACATATAAAGGTCTTAGAAATCATGTCATGCTTCATGTTTTCCCTGATCTCAGCTGAATAATTTAATAATTTTAAAAAATGAAGGGTAAAAGTATCATTTTATTCCTTCCCATGTATCATATTTTAAGGTCAAAATATACCTAACAGCTTATAATGCAAGGACTGTCTGCAAATATTTAAGAATCATTAAAATGTGTAATAAGTATGGGAAAGATGTAAAGGTGGCCCCTATGCTTGCCAAAATAGTTTCCTTTATATGTTCCAAAGCAAATCATGTTTTTTAATGTTAGAGATTTAAAATTGGTTATTTTTTTCCCAAGCACAGTATATAAAATGTGTCTGTGTGTGAAAGTTTAATGAAAACATGCCCCACATGCTAACATGCTATAAAATAATTATCAACGTATGATAAATGTTGATTTTTATGAGAGCTCCCAGGTAACTTCAATTACTAATAAAAACACATTAATACCATTTTATTCATTCATTCTTCCATTTATTCATTCAGTAACGTGTGAATAAGGGCCTAATATGTGTCAATAATGTGCTAAGCTTGCTAGCGGCCAAGACACTTTCACTACCCTAAGGATCCCAAATTGTAGCTGATAAGCAGTGCCAAAGAAAATATAATCATATATATTTATAAGGTATTAAGGAAACTTATGTGGGTGGGAGAATGAGTTAGAGAACTTGAAATGAACTGGACCTTAAATTTGGAATTAGGCTGAGCTGATGGAGAAGAAAACAAGTGGACCCAAAATAGGGAGCAAGAGCAGAGGCGGTAGATGCCAAGTAAATAGATCAACAGAAGTGATGACTTAGCTGTTGATGAGCACATTTTAAAGAAACTGAAGAGCACTGTTAAACTTGGCAAAATATAGAAACTACTTGCAGTACTAGAGTTGAGAGCTTCAAAGTCCTTAATTTGGACAGGACCATTATAGAGGAGAAAGATACACATCCTTCGGGATTTCTAATTTTTATTCTGTATTTTGTAGTTATGGTCCAAATACCTTAAATACAGCAGTGGAACAGGGAAGAAATAACGACTACTGACCGGGTAAATGGAGAGTATGTTGAAAACACGTAGTCATATCTACCAGGGACAGTAATAATATTCTTGGATCTGTCTTGCATCTTATTAAAATGACATTTTCTACTTTGGTGAATAAGTTTAATAATAAAACTACAAATTCAACTTGACTTTGCCAATATTAGCTGTTAAATGGGCACTCATATTGGCTAAGGTGTATTCTCTCTCATGATAGTGCAGAGTTAAGGTGATACTTTGTTTTTTCTTCTATGGAGAATTAAATGTACATGTAGATATAAGGCCTTCATTCCTAGGAACATGTAGATAAACTAAGAAAGAAAATCAGATAAGCAATGCAGGAACAACTCAGGAAGATTAACTTAAAGGAAATTGAAAATAATTAAATGTCGATAGCTTGGTTTTCCAAGCGCCTGGAGGGACATGCTAAATTCTGATAAAATAAGACAGTAAAGTCATTTAGCAAGACAAGTTACTCAGAAAAATAACAGCAACAATAGCCACTCATTTCTGATCTGCTGTATAATATGATCATGACATTCTATAGTATGTCAGACATGAACTTAGAGGGTTCTTGTGTTACCATTCTGCCTCCCTACGTATGACCAATGGCTCACATTTATTAAACATAAAGAAATCATTTAAAGAGTTCTATCAGGGGACACACACACACACATGCGCGCATACACACACACATTAACTTAAACTACTAAACACTGAGTAGTATTAACTGAATTGGCTGTAAGTCACAAGTTTCCTGATGTTAACAAGAACTCACAAATGATAATCAACCTAACTAGTTAAAAACACAAATGCAGTGAAAAATATAAACTCAACTCAGTTGACTATTGTTCTATTTAAATGAAATCATAGAATAAAGTCTTATTATTAATCCTAACATATAACTATTACATCCAGTCCAAAAAAGTAAATCGTTTTGAGTTGTTCCAAGCCAAGTTAGTAGGGTGACACGAGCATTAAATCTAAAATATGCTTCTTGACCCTGAGGATAAAAATCAGTAAACTGTTAGTTAAGGCACACCAGTTGATTCTGTGAAGCTTCACAGTCTCACATAATGTCCTCAACAATTAGGAGGAAAAAGCAATTGATCTTATGATTAATTTGAGCAACACAGAATGCACATTTAGGTTAAAGAGTGAATACTGGGTTTGACATTGACCAATTTAGCTATCTACATGGATCAAATTAAACAAGTAATTGCCAGCATGTGGATATCTCAGACTGTGGACTTCTATCTATTAATCTGACTTTATTTGGAAGTTCAGCAATTAAATTTCAGGAAAATATCTATTTTCCGTTTTCCTCAATATATGGATAAAATTGTAGGATTTGCTTTGCTGGAAGTCCTAAGTGAACATAAAAGGTAGCTCAAAGTAAAAGGCAATTTACTTATATAGAGAGTGTGGTGAAGAAGGAAAAAGTGCAATTTCTATGTCATTGGAAAAATTGCTTATTCAATACTCCAAGTCAATGTCAATGTTTCTACCTTGAAAATGAAATAAAGAGTCAAAGAACTGGAACCATTTTACTAGTTAACATTTACTTACATTGAGTTGTATTGAGTTTGAAATTAAATATTAGAATAGTTACTGAAAACTGCCTCAAATATATTTACTATGTACAATGTAAAACTGTAACTAAAGAACATGGGGTAATCTTTTAGACTACATTAAAGATTTTTAAAGAATACAAACAGAGTCATATTCTTTCAGAGATAATGTCTCCCTCATTGATATGTGAAACAAGAAGTCTCCAAGAATAAACTCATCAATAGCTAAATATGTAACATATAAAGATTTGAGGAGTTGTCCTAAAAGAGTTTCAACAACAAGGAATCTACACTTAGCATCGTTAATTTGAATAGCAAAGAATAGCACCTTTCTGACAACCAAATACCCAAAGAAGAATCTATCTGCTTCCAGCAAAGTTAAAAGAAACTCCTTTTTTTCTCATTCAGCCAAAGGCAGGTAAAAGCAACATTAATCTTTGAACATATATGACCATTTATTTGATTTCGGTGGTTTAAGTGGTGACTTGACCGCAGGAAGTTCAGATAATCACAAGTTCCTTCCATTTCTGATTATTTTTCCTAATATAAATTCACTATAGCATAAACTTAGAATAATTATTTATGCTCTAAAAATATAATGGATGATCTACCTATGTTAACTTATTACTTACTCTCTCTTACGAAGTCGTATTTTTTGAGTAGTTTAAAAAAAGTTGCTTCCCTTCCAAAAATGTCACCACTTTGAAGTGTAGAGTGATTAGAGCATTTTATATCTTTGGTTATTAAACATAACAGAATTCCAAGAAATTTCTCAGAACAAATTTCAAAAAAATGTAAAAATAGAAAGTAATTGCCCTTAATTCAGCCAGGTTGCTTAATGGCTTTATCTGGAGATGTTTCAATGAGGTGCTGAGAAAATCATCACATGAAACAATTTGTAAGTAACCTAAGCACCAAAACAAAGTAATTGGCCTGAAATTTCTAAATCTTAAAACTTTATACATTTTCATAATCAAATATCATAGGATGTATGATGTTTAAACAAACTACAGTTTACTAAGAATACATTGGTACATGATAAAGAGGGAAGAAAGTACACAAAACATTGCAGACAGCATGTAAAACTTTTTAACAATACATATGTGCATTTTGCCTGCTTAAAAAGGAATGAAAAGTCAATGCATTGCTAGAAGATACTAAGAAATTCTTTCTGAAGGTATCTAAGAGTTGAAGGTAAAGAATTTTGAATGACTTTTTGATGCCAATTAGATAGAAGAAACTAATACAGTATTTCCTCTGAGCCTGGCACTATGCTAGGCAATTAATAAATTGGTATCTGATAAATAAATTTAGTAATGTCCCAATATACAAAGTCAATGTACAGAAATCCACTGCATTCTTATACACTAATAATGAAGCAAGGGAAAGAAAAATTAAGAAAGCAATCCCATTTACAACTGCATCAAAAATAATAAAGTACCTAAGAATGAACTTAACGAAGGAGGTGAAAGACCCCTACTCTGAAAACTATAAAACACTGATGAAAGAAATTTAAAACAACACACACAAAGGGAAAAATATTCCATGCTCATGGACTGGAAGAACAAATATTGTTAAAATGTCCATATTACCCAAAACAACCTACAGATTTAATGCAAACCCTATCAAAACACCAAAAGCATTCTTCACAGAACTAGTACAAATAATTCTAAAATTTGTATGGAACCACAAAAGACCCTGAAGAGCCAAAACAATCTTGAAAAAGAAAAAGCTGGGGATATCACAATTCCACATTTCAAGTTATATTACAAACTATAGTAATCAAAACAGTATGGTACTGGCTCAAAAACAGATACACTGATCAATAGAACAGTAGAAAGCTCAGGAACAAACTCAAGATTATATGGTCAATTAAAAGAGACAAGAATATGCAATGGGAAAAAAAACAGTCTCTTCAACAAATGGTATTGGGAAAATTGGACGGTTCCATGCAAAAGAAGGAAACTGGACCACTTTCTTATGCCATACACAAAAAGAAACTCAAAATAGATTACGGGCCTAAATGTGAGAACTGAAATCATAAAAAAGCTAAAAGAGACCTATAGACAGTCATTTCCCTGACACTGGCTAAAGCAACATTTTTCTATATATGTCTCCTGGGCAAGAGAAATAAAAGCAAAAATAAACTATTGGGATTACATGAAAATAAAAAGCTTCTACACAACAAAGGAACCAATCAACAAAACTAAAAGACAACCTACTGAATTGGAGAAGATATCTGCCCATGATATATACAATAATGGATTGGTATCCAAAATATAAGAATAACTTGTAAAACACACAAACAAAACAAATAATCCAGTTAAAAAATGGGCAGATGACATGAACAGATATTTCTCCAAAGAACACAGATAGATGGCCAAGAGACACATGAAAAGATGTTCAACTTCACTCATCATCAGGGAGATGCAAATCAAAACTACAATGAGATATCACCTCATACCTGTCTGAATGGCTAAAATCCAAAACACAAAAAACACCAAGTGTTGGCAAGAATATGGACAAAAAGGAAAGCTTGTGCACTGTTGGTGGGAATACAAACTGGTGCAGCCACTGTGGAAGGCAGTATGGAGGCTCCTCAGAAAATTAAAAATAAAAGTACCGTGTCATCTAGTAATTGTACCACTGGGTATTTACCCAAAGAATATGAAAACACTAATCCAAAAGGATATATACACCCCTATGTTTATTGCAGCATTATTTATAATAGCCAGATTATGCAAGTACTCCAAGTGTCCACTGATAGCTGAATGGATAAAGAAGAAGAGATATATGCATAATGGAATGTTATTCAACCATAAAAAAAGAATGAAATCTTGCCATTTGCAACACCATGGATGGAGCTAGAGAATATAATGCTAAGTAAAGTAAGTCAGTCAAAGAGAGACCATATGATTTCACTCATATGTAGCATCTAAGAAACAAACAAAAATGAACAAAGTAAAAAAAAAAAAAGACACAAACTGAAAAGCAGACTCTTAAACTATAAGGAACAAATTTGTGGTACCAGAGGGGAGGTAAGTGGGGGTATAGGTGAAATAGGTGAGGGGATAAAGAGTCCACTTTTGATGAGCACTGAGTAATATATAGAATTGTTGAATCACTATTTATACACCTGAAACTAATATAATGCTGCATGTTAACAATACTGGAATTAAAATAAAAAGCTTAATAAAAAGTTTTAATAAATAACATGTTTTTTTTTCTGATTTATTTCTCCCAACAAGTTTTATAGTTGCATGCCATTATCCTGGTTTCTTAAATATATGTAGACTAAAGCTTATAGAAATTAAATATGGTGCGAGGGCACATAGTTAATAAATGCCATTGGGTGGGATAAGAACTCATTAATTCAAAAGGTCTATATATTTGGGGCAGTTCAGAAAACAAAGGAAGAGAAAATGAAGCTATCAAATTTATATCAACTTTTATTTTTCATATTGAGTGTCAAACATCCCCTTTACACTATTTGAGGAAAAAAAACAGTGAAAGCAATATAGTATGGCAATAAATATGTAATTTTATATGATAAGTGTTTGCTTTAAACATACATTCTGACCACTGGACTTTATATAGAACAAGAAAGTCTGTACGGCAAATAGTTTAGGATTAATAAGGTCTTGCTAAATTTTATGATATTGATACTTATCATTTTAGTATCCTAATACCACAGTTATGTTAAATAAAGACAATCTGCTCTGTGCCTATGAATTAACTGCTTGTAACACAAACACCACAAGAGCAAAAATGATGTTATGATAGTTCAGGTAGAGCCATTCTGGAATAGTGGAAGAACCACCTCAGTGAAGAAACAGTTTTGTAAGTCATTAATGTGGGCTTTGGTGAAAAATAACTTTTTACATAAAAAAACCAAAGAAAAAGTTAGCAAATACAAGGACAAAATTATTCATAACATTCAAATAATGAATCTGGAACCTAACTATTAATAGGTCTGACTTTGAGGAGATTTCCTCTTTTAAAATATTGTCTGTCATAACCAAGGTTTACATATTTGATATTTTGGATATTTCATATTTGGATGCATTTGGTGAAAAGGGAAGAAAAGCAAACCAACACCTTTCACTTCTAATCGACACAAATTTTGAATTTGGATTATCCAGGGAGTGATGAATGATATATAGATATCGTGCTTGTCTATTGTTGAATACTTTTAAAAAATTAACAAAGATATACTTATGTATTGATAAATAAAATGAAGAAAACTAAAAATCATAATTATCTCTTGTGGTAACATTATTTAATACTATATCTTAAGCATAAATATACTTTAATCTAATTTTTTAAACAATGAACTCTTTTTTATTTGCGAGAGTGTGTGCGCAAGCAGGGTTGGGGCAGAGGGAGAGGGAAAGAGAATCTTAGGCAGGCTCCATGCTGATAGATCAGGGATCTACACAGGGAGGGATCCCACAATCCTGGGATCAAAAACTGAGCCGAAATTTAGAATCATACACTCAACTCACTGAGCCACCCAGAGGCCCTAATCTAACTTTTGAGGGGAAGTATACAGTACAGGAATTAAATGGAATTAGCATCCAGTTCCACTGTACAAGAACTGTGTGACCCTAGAAGACTCCGTTTACTTGAATACTCAGTTTACTTATCTGTGAAACAGGAATAATAAGCAAACCTCTCTCATAGGGCTACTGTGAGGGTCAAGTCAGATAACATGTGAGTGCCAACCACATACCACACGCCATATGACTGGCACGTGTCAAGTTCTATGTAAGTGACAGAAATCATCATTATCATCATGATTAGAATCATCATCCCAAAATTGATCCCCATAACCAGGGAGTGTGTCATTTTTAAACTAATTGAGTCTTATGCATTTTTATATTTCCATTAGTAGTTAATGTAACATCTTATATTTAGGAAACCAAGTAAAAGAAAAGCAACTCAGAAAGTATTTGGTTTAAGAAATTACTAAAAATATGTGTTTATTTTCCCCTCATTAGTTAATGTAACCTTAAAGATTCTAATAGAAAATAATAATTTCCACATATTATCCAATAAGGACCATGAACATGAATTTATAATGAGATAAAAAGTCCCAACTAGCTCTCTTTCCTTAATAGCTGACCAAGGGAATTTCTCATGATTCCACTTCTTGAACTTGAGTAATGCCCAGAGCTCTAAATAAAGGTTTGAAAAGAGCTCTACATAAAGGCTTCAACAACCCAGAACAGGCTTGACTTATTTCTATATTGTATAACTGTATTTAAACATAAACATAAACATATGTTAAACACTCCTCGTGCTTACCATTGTGATAAACCTAAAGTAACTAAAATGCTACAGTTTAAATGCAACAAAACTATAAAATCAATAAAAATCAGTTTAACATTCTAAATTAAATTAATATAAAGAATGATTTCTAAATGAAATAATCTTTAACAATTTAAAATGTGAGTAATTGCTACATGATGACCTTTGGAATTCAGCAAGCCCATCCTAACAAATATGCTAAATGAAGATGATTCTCCCACTACTCTCCCTACTGGGCAGTGTAAAATCTTTCAATGGTGTGGCTTAAAGAAATTTGGCATCTCTTTAGCGAAGATGCATTATTTGTGTATTGTGTACTTCCCTCTTTTCTCAGTAGCCCTAGACAATTAAATACAACATGGCACCAAAATGTTTATACATACAAACTCCAAAGCAAGAAGTAAAATCTTGCAGCAGAATATATACATATACAAAAAAGAGGCTTATATTAACTTATTTCAGATGATCAGCAAAGATATCACTCATTGCAAAACAAAATTATTGTAGTGAATACACACATCCATGAGAATATATGCATGGAAAGCCCATACATATAGCTTTGTTCTAGTTCATCTGGACTGGTTTCCATAGAAAAACCTTCACTGGGGTAGGAGTCTTGCTTTCAGTTCGTTCTCATTGCTTTAAAGCTTTCTACTTGTCCTTTTATTTCCAAACTTCCTTGTTTGGGACTCTAGCGCTGGTTCCCTTTGGTCTCCTTCCTAAAACTACAAACCAGTATCATCCACACCCTTATTACACCCTCTTTGATCCCAGTGTGAGTCAGAGATCCAGGCCTCTGGCTGGCTGAGCAGAGACTTATGCACACGTTGTTCATTCAGCATACACTTACTGGGAATCTACTTTGTACAGAACCACATGCTGGTGCTGGGGGAAGGCCAATGGATTACGCAGATACTGCTGGGCCCAAAGGTCTCCTACTAAACTCTCATTTGCATCAGCAGGTATATTTCCCCAATTACAGAGAACTCTACACAGTTGGATTTAAAAGTTGGCTTTTATTCAATTATAGAAAAATACTTCCCTGAGGAAAGAGGTTAATTTCTAAATCACCATAAAATTTTCTACATCGCCAATAATTTAAAATAGGTATCAGACACATTAAATTTCCATTTTTCCCAGAAATAATTAGTAAATACCCAAACTGTAACCCACTTAATGAAAATATTAAGTAGGGGCGCCTGGGTGGCTCAGTCAGTTGAGCGTCCGACTTCAGCTCAGGTCATGATCTCACAGGCCGTGAGTTTGAGCCTTACTCAGGATCTGTGCTGACAGCTCAGAGCTGGAGCCTGCTTCGGATTCTGTCTCCTTCTCTCTCTGCCCCTCCCCTGCTCATGCTCTCTCTCTGTCTCAAAAATAAATTCATGCTCTCTCTCTGTCTCAAAAATAAATTAAAAAAAATTAAATATATCACAACTTTAAACATTTAAACACATTTATGATAATCTATTTTTGTGGAAAACAGACAACAGTTAATACGTAACTATTAATACATCAGAATTCCATGAATATATGTTGGTGACTGATATTCATTTGTAATGATGACCAAGAGACACTGTAAAATTCATATTAATGTAAAAATAATAACCTTTTATCACCAGCATTTTATTAAGAAGGGGTACAGCACTAATTCAGAAGATGTTTAGTTTTGCACCATAAACCTAAAACAAATAGAAGTTTCACTACTACTGAAAAAGTAAATCCTCAATTGTAAAAGAAAAACAGTTAAGAGAGAATATCTATTTAGTCCAACTGTCTGATGACCCAGGTTTTCCTATCTCTGTCATTCACAAAAAGACATTTGAAGAATTATTTTCCAAATCAATTAATAAAATACAATTTGGATTTCATGCTGCTTTCTTAATAGCTTCCATAATGAGAAGACACAGGAGTATAGCTATAAGGAGTACCATGTGCTTAGAAATTCACTGCAAAAGTCTCTATTTGGTTTATGGAATGACATATAGGTAATAATACAGCCACTCAAATGCAAAAAATGATTTAAAAAATACTCCTCATAAAACCATTTATTAGAATAGAAAAACAATTATAACTTTTGCCATTTGGGGCAATTTTTCCAAGTCATCATCTTTACTTCTTTTAACAGACAAAATGAAGTAACATAAATTTCAATTTATACCAAAATATTTTGACAATAATTGAGAAAATCTCATTAATAACATGACATATTAAACAAATATCACATGTATATTCATTCACTATGTCATTTAACTGTTTATTTAACACATTTATTAAGAGTCTGCTATGTGGCAGACATAATTTTACCACCTGCTGAGAATTCAGTAGTCATCAAAACAGATTAAAGTTCCTATCTTCAAGGAGCTTACCTTCGAATGGGGAAAGACAAATGATAAACAAGACAACAAAAAAAAGTACATAGTATGTTAGACAGTGAAAAATACCCAGAAGAAAAATAAAGCAAGTGATGATGGACATGGTGATTTAGTTAACTTAGAATGGCCTCAGTGGAAACACAGCACTGAATAAAGAAATGAAGTTGATGAGGACAGAAACATCCTTTAATTATTGTCATAGTTTGATTGTAGATGCTTATTAAAGTCATGTATCAAAAAGTAATTCCTCAATATTTTCCCCTCCATTTCCTTCAAAACAAGACTTCTGGAGAGTAGCTGTAACATAAAGAATGTTAAGAAACATTGATAATATTAAGACAGGTCTCTTTATGAGGGGTGAAGAACAATCAAATGTTTCATGGAACAGTGAAATATGTGCAACTGTCAGAAATTGCTGGTAGAATATAAATGTAAATGGTTTTTAGTTTTTACATTAAAAAGCTAAGAATGACATGATCCCATAAAGATTTCTAGTATAGAAGAATTTCTAAATATAGAAGAAAGGGATGTCAAGTCTGACTCTTTGGGCTTTTGAAGAATTGCTAAATGATTACCAAAGAATATTGAGGGGCTCGGATGGCTCAGTCAGTTAGGCATCCCACTGTGGCTTAGGTTATGATCTCACTGTCTGTGAGTCCAAGCCCCATGGTGGCCTCTGGGCTGACAGTTCAGAACCTGGAGCTTGCTTCGGATTCTGTGTCTCCCTCTCTCTCTCTCTCTCTCTCTCTCTGCCCCTCCCCCATTCGGCCTCTGTCTTTTTCTTTCTCTCTCAAAAATAAATAAACATTAAAAAAAACAACAACTCTATTTAACACTTTGTTTTGGCCATTCTCATGGATCCCTTCAGGGCTACTTCCTGTGGTTCCCATCCAGCACTGAAATACCTACTGACTTTCAACACAACCCTGTGTTTGAAAAGCCACTGAGGAGGAGGCAAGGAGATGGAAAACAGAGGAGAAAAGTGTGGGCAAAAGAAACTATTAACTTTGTGATGCATCAATTACACATGATCATGTAAAACTGGTCTCACAAATGGATATGGAATAAACATAAAAATAAATATGCTTTTATTCTTGAGAAGTGTTTCCATACCCTGAAATATTCTGTCTTCTTCCAATCTAAAATCAGAGTGGAATGACTCCTGAGGTAAGCCCTGTACAAGTGCTTCCGACTTTGTCCAACCATCAAACCTACATTTTAATGGCTGTGTCATTCTGACAGACTCCTGAGGCTAGACAGAAAAGGTGAGGCTTGCACTGAATTCTTAGGATCAATACAAAGGAGTGTCAAACCAAAAATAATGTGTGCTCAGTCTTAGAATACAAAGAAGGCTAGATGGAATCAGTATCATCAGGTGGGCACTGAACTCATTTCCAGTTGAGACTGAAAATAACTATGTGCTGGAATGAAAATAGCTCAATGCAGAATGACTGGAAACCAGTGTATACGCCAACTGAGCTATAATTGTGAAGAAAAGGAGAAACATATGAAAACACTGGTATACGACTGATAAAGCTGTGTATATCAAGAACATTTTTCTTTCCTCAAAATCTTTAATGTTGCCTTTGGCTAGGCATAGCTCACAGTTCAGCTATTTCTAGAACATTAATGAGTCTACAAATGAAAACATCATATCCTTTGGAACCGTGCATTTTTTTTGCTGCATAAATTATTGGCTTTGGTGGCTGTTCCTTAACTGACTAAGAATTTGGAAGAACTGAGTAATCTTTCCTGTGCCAAATAAGAAGTTAAAGTTGCCCCTTCTCGGTATTCATCTATTTGCTAATTCTCCTTGCTCTAGAGGTAAATATGATTGGTGATGACTTGGATATTTCAAAAGTTGGAAAATCTGTCCTATTAACATTTACTAAGTACCTACTTTTTTTTTGGCCAGGCACTGATCCCAGTATGGGATATTCAGAGACACATTAGGGGATTCTCAGGTTGAAGAAACTCATTATTAACAAAATGGTAAGATTCCTGCTTTAAGTAAAGTTGTGTATAAATGGCTTTGTTTACACAAAGAAAAGAGTAAACAGTCTGGGAAGGTATGAGAGGCGACTAATTTTTCCTAAATATCCTTTCTTTCTTTCGTAAAAATCAGAGTTTGGGCTATACGTAAGTGCCCACACTTAAGGTACCATCTCTGCAGCGAGCTATGGCCACTCTGGCCACGTGATTAAATTCTGACTACCTGATTGTGATCCAGTCCTAATTTTGCTCTCAGAATGGCCGAGAGTGTTATTTTCAAGCTAAGATTCACTGAGCCTGTTACCTATATCCTTTCTAATATCTTTCAGGCAGAAAAAGAAAAGATTTTGTGTGTCTCTGTAAAAGTGATTTAGATTAAGTCATCTAGCGGATGTAGGTTCCAGTGGTACGTAGTATTCGGCATACCTGAACCAGTCTACCAGCCACATGAGTGCACCATCTTGGATGCGGCCTCTTCAGCCCCCAAGGGGAGATACCCCAGCTGGTGCAGCATGGAGTGGACCAGCTACACCCGCTGAATCCTGCCCGAACTGTACATCAATGAACAAAAGGAAGTGATTGTTGTTTTGAGCTATGAAGTTTTGGGGCAGTTTGTTATGTAGCAATAGACAACTGATAGACATGCCCAGTTTAAAAAACAACAGTCCCATAAAAATTAATTTAAAAACTTTAAAATGTATTATTCAGCCATATTCAGGAGTTTATAAAATGAATGGTGAAGTGTACTTCATCTTAATAATTAAATATTATTTAATACTGTCAGAAATGTCCTTTTTATTAAGTTTTACATTACAGTGTTTTTCTTATGAGTTGAGATATACAGGGGTAATACGACACATACAGCAATGTGTGTGGGTGCATGTGTACACATACACGCATATATACAAGTAATGTATTTTATACACCACACATCAAATGTGGGGTCAAATGCTGCTTATCTATTTTTATATATTCAATAATGTACTGAAGTCAAGTCCTGTCACTTATTTTACCATTGTATATGAACAGGACTTGACGTTATGTAAGATGTATATTGTTTGTATTTTTTATAGTTTGATATATATATTTGAATTTATGTATATATTATAGTTGATATATAGATAGATATTTGAATTTTAGAGCATATCAGTGCTAAACTTTATGAGTGGACTATGCATTTTCTCATACTTTTTTAAAGGCTCCCAACAGTTTACATAATTACTATTTGCTAACCAAAAAGAAGAAAAACTTAACTTTAATATTATTAACAATGTTTATTTTCTTTAATTAAGTAAACTATTCAGGTAAATTAATGGCCATAATGTGCTGCCACGATAGTAAGACAGTAAAGAATTAATGCAAGTATAGAAGCAATCTTTGTAGCTTGGATTCTGTTGGCTGATACAGAAGTAGACAAGACAGAAAGGAAATCTGGCTAGAGGGTAAAAAGAAAAGGAAGAAAGGAAAAGATAGAGAGGTAGTAGCTTAAATAATACATTGAGAATCCAAGGGAAAGTGACTTTATTGAAAGAACAGTGGTTAGATACCTTTCAAAATTAATTTCAGAACAATTCTGTAATATCTAAACATTTAAACTCAAAACATTTTCTTCAAGAGAAACAATAAAGTCAAATATATGCCTTAGAATCATGTGAGTCCCAGGTCAAAGCTGCAAACTTAGATGTGACTAAGGGTTCAAAGGGTTCGATGTCATGTAAGATAATAGGAATGGTGTGCTCAGCAAACACATCTATTGAGTGACACCATTAATTTTTAAACTCCGAACAGGAATAAAGAAGAAAGATCATGGGTAACATGCACTGCTTATCAAAACCAAAATATATTCTTTAATAACACAGAAAGATGATCTAAAACATAATTAAAGAGTAATCCTTAGCATTTCTCCTTAGGATTTCTTTTCAGGAAGGAGCCCCAAAGTCTTCGTAATATTGCAGTAGAATTCAATTTGACTATTACTTAGCTGAAGCTACTTTTTAGTTACATGAAAGTTAGAATTCATAGATGAGAAAAATATACCCGTGGACAGACACTTAAATTAATCTTTGCATGTTAATGCTGATCATTGACTCAGAGTAGCAAAAGGTAAGAAGTTAACAGGAGTAATGAACACACGTTTCTGTTCCAAAGTGAAATTTCAGCAACATGTTGCAGTGGGACTTAAAAAACAATCACCAAGTCATTACCTTTGTATTTGAATTCTAATAAGGGTAAACATTATTAGTTCATTTGGGACCAAAAACATATGCATTATAATTATTTGAAGTTGAATAGAATGCTTTTCTGTTTGCAGTCTTCCAGTAGCTTAACAAAATTTACCATGTTCATGTTCCCAGCATGGAAATCTGTGCTATATAAATTTTTCATTTGTGCTTTTAAATGCCCTAATCAATATTTGACTAATTAGGATCTCCATCTTATATTCAGTCTTTAAACAATGAGAAGATTATGTGGGGAGAGTAAAAGAAATCCTATTTCAGATTCTGAACATTTCTCTGCTTTCTTGACTTAAAAAAGAAACGAAAAAACAATATACTTTCTACTAGTTGGAAAATGCTTCATAATCAGCCACATATTCTTTGAACTCCTCAAGGAAAGATAAAAATATGTTCTGCATGACAAGGTTGACTGAACTCTAAATTACCTATAAAATCAAGTAAATAAATCACATAAAACTACAAACTATCCTAACTCTTAAATCTATAAATACAAAATTATTTGTCAAATGCATTTGACTTTTAAGTTTTATCATTGTTTGGACAGTTTTCTGTTTAACCTAATGAGAAATTACCAGTTCCCTTCTTTCTCTTTCTAAAAATTAAATGGCATAGTCATGTTTAAATATAAATTGTTTTTGCATACCTAAAAATACTTTTTGCCAGAAATAAAATTTTAATCTAATTCAACCTTACAATAATACATCACAGAAACTTTTCACTCACAGTTTTGGCATACTTTGTTTCTTCATAATTTTTACTTTTTTTTTTTTTTTTTTTTTTTGCTAATATTTGGGAAGATCCTATCTCTGAGGATAATTGAATCTTCCTCAGTTATACCTGAAATTATTAACAACATTTCTATGTATTATTCTATCCCATTAATTTACAACTTATTTTTCCATGTAGCACTAGAAAGGCTTTCTTTCATCCCTCTCATTAGATGAAATTAAAAAGATAATGAAGAATTTGGCAGAATGTAGCAACAGATAAATCTGTCATGTTTTATTTTTGTCGTGTATCATATTATTATCAATAAAACTTGAAATCACTTCCCTTAAGCAAAAAACAATTATAATATATAATTACCTTTTACAAAATAAGATTTTTATTATGTGTAATATATAGTTATCTGATTTCTTTAACAATATACTGTAAAAATATTTCCTACTTTTAAGCTTTGTGTAAATAACACCTTGGAATTTTTGATGTGTTTGACACTCCTTAAGAAATCATTTTGTGAATTTAAAATAATTTATTTAACTCACAGTTGTTGGTAAGTTGTCACTGCTCTTGGGAAAAATACATCTAAAATAATTTTTTTTTAATTTTTTTTTTAACGTTTATTTATTTTTGAGACAGAGAGAGACAGAGCATGAACGGGGGAGGGTCACAGAGAGAGGGAGACACAGAATCTGAAACAGGCTCCAGGCTCTGAGCTGTCAGCACAGAGCCCAACGCGGGGCTCGAACCCACGGACCGTGAGATCATGACCTGAGCCGAAGTCGGATGCTTAACCGACCGAGCCACCCAGGTGCCCCTAAAATAATTTTTAAGAACATATAAATATGTATACTTAAATTCTGCAAAACTGATAATATAGCAGGATTCTGTCTCAGTTTAGGTTTGGAGAACGGGATTATATCTATCTTTCTTTATCAGCGTTTTCTATATATTGTGGCCCATGATTTGTCCCTAAAATAGTCAATGCTTGCATAACAACTGGATAGTTTCCTTACAAAAATATTTAATGTGCTATCATTAGTAAGTTGGTAGCTCTAAAATTTGTTCATAACAAAACCACAAAAAACAGTAAAATTTATTAAATATTATCCATCTAATGATGATTTAGATTTGAAAATCTATTAACTATTTCAATTTCTATGTATTGTCCTTAACTTTTATTTTTGTTATTTCCTAAAGTCATGCTACTTAGGAGTTTGTGCTACGTCAGAAGCCATTGTAGGTCCTGAGCAGTCAAGCTCCAATTCATCATCCACACACTCCCTGACCTAGACGCTACTTACTTCACAACAAATGCAGTGCTTTATAAATGGAAGAGGAAAGACACAGATGAATGGACAAAGACAATGCCATCCTACAACACACAGTCACATAAATGCAGTCCTGATTGGGTCTTTTTCTAGGATTATTAATGATGATATTGGTAAAACAATACTGGAAAGGTTTTATACTATTCCCATAAAAATACTTATGACCACAAATGTCCTTTTCTTTGTGCAGTAGGTACTTCTGAAAGTTTTCTACAATTTGAACTGGCACTATGATGTTTGCAATACTTCTATTTTCTATAAATTCATATTTTTGCATACTAGATACATTTATGCAGTCATAGGTCCTTCAGGGAAAAAAAGAAAAAAGAAACAAAGATATACATCAGGACAGAATAGGTTATGTTATGCTGCCAAACCCCAAAGTTCAGTATCATATAATAACATTAGAATTAGTATCAATGAGAATTTAAACTTCGTTGACATATAAAGTATTTTAGTGTCTGTAATACTCCAAGGCAGATACTGTGCATATGATACCCTCAGTGATCCAAGCCAACATGACTTTGTGTCTCTATCATCTGGACATGCATCTCAGTTTGCAGCTACAGCGCAGAGAGAAACTGAATAACTAAGGTTATCTCCCTGACTCTGCCCACATGTCACATGTACTTCCCCAAATCACGTTTGAATACTGAAATCACATTTCAACATAATGTAGTCTGATTAACTCAAGACATTTGGAAAGTCTCCTTTCATGTGTACTCAACAAAGACTACTAATGTTTTAGAAAAAATTCTTTTAGAACAATTTCCAGGCCACAGACAGAAATAGGCAGTGCAGGCATTTTAAGAATGACTTTACGAAAGGCAAATTTGAAATTTCCCTGGAAGTCACCCACAGACATTTGTGTATATTTTATTAAAATAAACAATGTTCAACATATCATTTCTCAAAGTAGTATAGTCAACAGGCAAGAAAGGTAGGGTCATGAAATTTAAGATGAAATTAATCAGCTGTGACCTTAAAGCATGACACATTATCTAATTTTTTTTGTGCCACCATTCCATCAACCAAAGTTTAGTAATAATAATTCAGTAATCATTTCTATTTCCCTGACATATGTTATTACATATGGATGAGGAACTTCTTCCATGGCTGCATGCCAATAACCAAAATATTATCAGTGGTATTTTCAAACTCAACTACATTACCAAGATTGGAAATTCCATGGTTCGTAGAAGAAACACTGTCTTAGTTTCCTGGCTTATGCTATACATCAGAATCATTTTATTCCATTCTTAAGAAAGACTTAACCTTGAAGAAAAAACACACTGAACATTTTTTATATAAAAAACTTGCATGGGTAAAGATCTGTCTGCTTTTAAATAACTATTAAAATTTTCTGGCCGCTTATTCCAGTTTTATTGTATTTTCAGTTACAAATGAGTTCTCCTCTTAAACATGCATATAAATTCCCAGCATAGATTAAAGTAGAAGACACGAGCCATTTGCTACTGAGAAAAGTAATATTACAACTAAGATTTTTATCACCCTCTCAGTCCCTAGAATAGTTCTATATATGAGGTTCTATATTTTTAAAAAGTAAGAGTCTTAAACAAAAAAGCAAATTATTCAAGGAAACTTTCTATTTCTTGATACATTTTTGAGATGTTGGCAGTTTTGAGCTATTACTTAACAAGGACCTCTTAAAATTATGTTGAAAGCAGAAATTATCCCTAAAGATTTATATGGATAGGTAATCCAGTACAAAAAAAAAAAAAATCACATTCTTGTGAGCCTGCTTTGCATGTAGTTTTGTCCTAAGAATATCTATTATTCTAAATCTTATAGAGCTAAAAAAAGGGGCTTATATTTTATATAATTATTATATTATATCATATTATATTCTGTTAAATTACTATGCTCACTTAAAACTCTAGGTATTATGTGTCACTAGAGAAAATACATGGAAACTAAAGGAGTTCTTTAGCTTATTCTTAATTCCCACAAAATATTCCATGGAAAAAACCTTCCCTCCACTTTGCTTGGGTGAGTTTGCAGAAGAGATCTGCAAACTTGCGACTACTGGTCTAAAGTCTGTACTCTAAATGTCTTTGCCAAGATTTATACCGATTGAAATAAAGCAATAGTTTAATTCTTAGATTTTGATGTATTTTTGCACTTTTTAATGAGTCAACTTTTTATCCCTTGAAATGTTAATTATGGCATGTGGCAATCATATGGTAAATTTTTAAATACTGCATATACAAATACCTTAAAAATCATTTTAAAATAAGGATTATATACTTATATATCATATATAATTTTATACGTATATAATTTTAACCACAGATACACAACATATATACAAACTGCTCACGTATATGTTTTTTCCTTTTTTTTAATAATATATTTTTTTTGTTTTTATTTTAGAGAGAGTCTGTGCACAAGGAGGGGAGAGGTAGAGGGAGAGACAGAGAGAATCTCAAGCTGGCTCTAAGCTCTGCATGGAGCCCAAGATGGGGCTCCATCCAATGACGCTGGGATCATGACCTGAGCCAAAGTCAAGAGTCTGAGGCCTAACCGACTGAGCCACTCAGGTGCCCCTGCTTTTTCTTTTTTTTAACAAAATGGGAAAGAAAAGACAAAAGAACATTTTTGTTTGCCTTAAATGTTAGGCTTTGGTGTTTTCTATATTCATTCATTCACTAAGTAGGAAGCTAGTACTTGCTATGCATCACTCTCTTTCTTCTAAAAGCATGCCATCCAGTTGGGAAAGGATTAGCAAACAAAAAGCTGTAAATAATTTAATTGCTTCATTGGGAGTTACATTACAGATGTGGTGTAAACATATGAAGGGGGACACTTAAGCTGGTTGACTGTATCACAGAAGACATTATTAATGATATCCTCCATTCCATGATAAAACTGAAAGGATGTACTGAAGTTTTCTAGGTGGATAGACTGCATAAGAGTATTCCAGGCAGAAAGGACAGCATGTGCAAAGCCATGGAAATATAATAAAACAACCTAAGTTCCTAGAATATTTGCCATAGTAAGGAACAGTACAAAATAAATATACTGGCTCCCACTCTTACAAAAAAGGCAGGGTTTAGGAATCTAAGTGACAAGGCTAAATATAAATTTATGTCTGTCCAACCCCTTAAACAACTGCCTTGACACTATATCTTTTTTTTATTAGGTTAAGGGGGTAGAGAATGACACATAAACAAAATTGGAATCTTTAAAAACTCCGTCATATTGAGGAAAACTACTACCACATTACTCATAGATTTTAAAAATAGAATATGCTTAAGAAAATTAGTCAATGGGGTGAGAGAATCAAATTTTAATAACCCTAGCATAAACTCTTTCTGGATTTGAGGGCTTGAGCCCACTACACTTCTAGTTGCTTGCCTTCTCTGCATGTAGTTTTCATGCCTTAAATTAAGAAGTAAACTCTAATATCCTGAGGCAAATGTTTCACCTATATATTATAATTTGCTTTTATTTTTTATTTTTACTTTTAAACATTTTTAGAGAGAAAGAGCGTGCATGCAAGTGGGGGAAGAGGGGCCAAAGGGGAGAGACAGGGAGAGACAGAGAGAGACAGAGAGAGACAGAGAGGCAGAGAGAGAGAGAGAGAGAGAGAGAGAGAGAGAGAGAGAGAGAGAATTTTAAGTAGGCTCCAGGCTTAGCATGGAGCCAGACACGGGGCTCAATCCCACAACCCCAGGATCATGACCTGAGCCAAAATCAAGAGTCTGACACTCAACCGACTGAGCCACCGATGCAACCCCAAAAGTTGCTTTTAAAATTAAATCTGTATCCTATAGTTCTCTGATCCCTCTAAAAAATTATCAGAGGGACCTAAGAATCAATAGTATTACTTTCAGTGGTAGGAAGACAAAGTTAACTTTTATAAAAGTTAAGTAACCTGTCTAAAATCATGCAGCTGTCATATGGCTGAGCCAGAACTTGAACCCAATTTTTCAGATTTCCATATCAGCACTTTCTTCAATACCACATCTAATGTTAAACCAAAAATTCAATTCTTATTTGAAAATGTCCTATCTTCATTTGAGTCAAAACATTAGGAGACATTGTGTGAATAAAAGACCTACCCAAAAAGCCTATCTCCTATGTGAGAGGAAAAACCTGAGCCATAGTTTCTGTCAATACAATATCAGAACAGCTGATCAAAAACAAATATTGGTGAGTCATATACATGCCTTACAAGAGATAATAAACATGTAGAAATTTGAAAAAGAAAAGAAAGCTCCGTATGGATAAAATTTTAATGCTGTCATTTTATTTTAAGTTTTATTTACTTATTTTGAGAAACAGAGAGGAAGGAGCAGAGGGAGAGAGAGAATTTTGAAGCACACCCACAATGTGAAGTTGGAGCCCTACACAGGGCTCAATCTCAGTAACCTGAGATCATGACCTGAACCAAAATTAAAAGTTGGACCCTTAACCAACTGAGCCACCCAAGTGCCCCAATGCTGTCATTTTAATATCCAGTTGAGCCTAAGTTTTTTATGATTCTTGAAAGGTAGAACTAACGCGCTGAAATACAAGGAGTCAATGAGCAATGGCTAACTCAATATCATCATTCAGTTCAATACTTCAAAGAGGTAAGTTCAGGTCTAGGGATTCTAATAAAATGCACATATATATATATACACGATAATATTTTATATTTGTATTCATATTAAAAATTATTTTATATTTACATTTTATATTTAAATAAATTTATAAATTTAAAGAAAATATCTTTAAAAATAAAAGTAGGGGGATATCAATTACTGTTAAGTGAACATATGTAAGGTCTTTCAATAACTTTATAATAAGGCAAAAAAAAATTAACTGGAATTAGTTCTTTGAAAGTTGCTTAAAGGTTTTTGCAAGGATTATTTATTCGTAACTGGGTTATTGGCTCACAGTGTAAATGTGGTCTCCCCCCACTCAACAGCACCCTTCTTATGATAACTGGAATTCACCTAAAATTTAACAGAATTTTAGGAAAGGGAGTAGAGTACAGATTAAAAGTCACTGGGAGTTTTTGATTTCCCTTTTTTTTGTTTGTTTGTTATTTGAGAAACAAGGAAGACGTATCAAATATTAATGTACTTCTACTTAAAGTAGAAATACACTAAGGGTGTGGTAGGGTCTGTGCTTGCTTGGGACTGGATAATTAAAAAATAAATAAATAGATAAATAAGTAAGTAAATAAATACAATTTTAAGCCAAATATACAACTTGGATTCCAATAAGACATGTTCGCTATGATAAATAATTTTCCTTATAGAATTATTTTTCCCCTTAAAGCCCTACATATCTTACTTTGATTAAATGAATATGACTGTGTCTTTTTGTAGGTTGTGCTAGCCTTAAATGGGGGCAGAATGGGGTTATTTTAAAATGTTGAGAAATCATGTCTTGATCATTACAACACCCACACAAACAGACTTAATTCATTTATAAACTTGAGCTTCATCAGGAAAACACTACATTAACTGGCTTTTCAAATGCCAGAGAATGGTTCATTAGCTTTAACTGTAATATTATGATGACAATTCATGTAATATAATGGGGAACCACATCTTTTTATCTACATAAAAAAATGTAGTCTCTGATGAATTTAGGATTTCTGACAGTTCAGCCATCAAGCCTTGATATACATTCATGTAGCATATTGAAAAGGCATATTTCCACTGTTATGCTACATTTAAACTGACAAGGAATAGAACTGAACAATGATTCTTTGATTTAAAAGACTATTTATGGTATATAATAAGCATCAGGCCATGCAGCATTTACATATAGGAGACTGAAAGGAATCTAAATTTCCAAGTATATTCTGATTAGAAGTGACATGGACAGAAGTTCTCAGTTAATAACTTTTTAAATAAGCTGTTATTTTTAATAATGGTTCATGAAGAAAAGGGTAGGTATTTCACTTATTCTTTTAAAAATGTATGTTCCTCTGGAAACAAAACATATCTACACAAATCATAAACACCAGAGTCTAAGAGATTGCAGCAATTTAAAATCAGCTGTTGTGGAATACTCATTAAACGACTACAACAAAGTAAAAAAAGAGAGAGAGAAACAAAAACAAAACCATGTATTCTGTATCTAATAGGTTCCCAGCACAATGCAGACTGTAGGGCAGGAGGCAAGACACTTCTCTTCTAAGCAAGCTCAGGTTCCAGTGTGAGAGATGATTACAAGGCAGAGATACGGTGAGTTCCTTTTCAAGGAAGGCTCAAGAGATGTGTAAACACTGGAAAGAGAAGTATTTTGGCTTGAAGAGATGAACAGGTGGTGAAGTTTATCAGAACAAATATGATCAGATTTACATCTTAAAGGACTATTAGTATAATAGGGAGGGTAGATGGTGAGATGCTCTAGTAGGAAAAAGTAAAGGTATGGATATGCCAAAGGGCAAAGTGTATTTGGGAAAAGTACTTTAGTAATTTACAACAAGCCCTACAGGCTTTGAGGATGGAAGAAAAGGTGGGGCCCTATAAGAAAGGACTAGAATTGTTCATTAAAGATTCTACATTTTTATCTTGAAAACAATGTGCAATTTTTAAAGAAAGTCTCTTAATTAAGATCAAAGTATATATTAAGAAGCTTAACTTGTTGGCAGTTTGAGACATAGGACAAGGCAGAGAGAGACCTATATGGAGGAATTTACAGCCATTCAACTAATACTTATTTTAAAACAGGCATAGCAAATATAATTAATTCATCTAACCTTTAGCTCACACCTACCTGCTGTTTTGCCTCCTGTAATAAACTGGATTATAGAGGGATGTAAGCCAATTAAGAATTGTAAAATGTTCATTTAAAATCATTATCTTTGAGTGATTACCAATAAATACCTTTTAGTTCCCTTCAAATTTTTTAAAAATATTTTTTTACTTGCGTATCTACTAAGGGGTAAACCTTGTTAAAAAGAAAACCACAGGTCCAATATGGCCTCAGGCCAACTCATCCAACTGTACCCAATACCTTACTGATATGCAGTTCCAACCTACTCCAGAAATGTAGTCTTAATTGGTCAGTCAGAATTTTTCCAAGAAGCATCTATGAAGTAATCTGTCACAAGGGCCCTCTCCATTCCCCAAAGAAAAATGAGGTAATCTGAGTAAGATCCCCCGTGCTTCACTAAAAGGGAAGGTGATCCTACCTGAAACAACCCTTTCTTTTCTTTTGCTAATAACTTCTTGCCCTAGTTACCTTCCTATAAGAACCTTCCATTTGCTACAGCACCTTGGAGCTCCCCTCTACTTGCTAGATGGGATGCTGCCTGATTCATGAATACCTTCCTAAAGCCAACTGGATTTTCAAATGTACTCCTTTGAACTTTTGTTTTTTAATAGCATTGTAGTGGGGTGCCTGGGTGGCTCAGTCAGTTAAACATACAACTTTGGCTCAGGTCATGATCTCACAGTTCTTGAGTTCGAGCCTCCATTGGGCTCTGTGCTGATAGCCTGGCACCTGCTTCAGATTCTGTACCTCCCTCTCGCTATGACCCTCCCCTGCTCTCTCTCTCTCAAAAATTAAAAAATAAAAAAGAATTTAACAGCATTGTAGTAAGGATGAACATATATAAAGGTTAAACAATTCCACGATAATCATGTGGATTAAATGCTAAAAATCACATTTAATCAAAATATGAGTAATCCAAATCTAGATTAAAATAAAGAAGTTTCTTTTTAGGATAGATGAAATAAGGTAAAACTTATTGGAAAAAGGCAATCTTACACAATATTTTTAAGTACTTTCAATTTATACTTTAAAAAAATCATGATAACTATAAAACCAGCTTTTTCAAACAGAAATAAACTAGTAGTAGGATCAAATATTTCAATTGTTTAAATTTCTGGGTGTATTAACTAGCCAGAAAACATAGAATTATAGAATATGAAATTACTGTCTATATTTAATTTTCACGTGACTTCAAATCTTACTGAAAAAATCAGTATGGAGGGGCACCTGGGTAGTTCAGTTGGTTAAGCATACAACTCTTGATTTGGCTCAGATAGTGATCATGTGGAGGTGAGATCAAGTCCCATGCAGAGCCTGCTTAGGATTCTCTCTCTCCCTCTCTCTCTCTGCCTCTCCCCCACTTGAGTGCAAGCTCTCTCTCCCTCTCTTTCAAAATAAATAAATAAACTTTAAAAAAATCAGAATGGAGATAGAAAAACTTCAGAGTTGTTTAATTTAAATGACACTGCCTTAGTTCTTCAGCAGTGGATAGGAAAACTTGTCAGCAAATTTCCTGTGGTATTTTTCACAGCTCAAACATGATATTGAAGGGGAGCAGAATTTTCCACCCCGAATATTTCTCTTTGGAAGAAGGATTATTGTGAACTGATTATTTTTAAGAAAGCAGATACAGGAGAAGCTCTGAAAACCCAGCAGAAGTTACCCTCCTGTAAGACACATTTACATTTATAAAAGAAATCTCCATTTGTAAGGGTCCTTTCTGCTTTGTCAGGAAGAGTAAGAAAACTAAATCCCTAGAAAGTATTTTCAATTAAAGGACACAGACTTAAATCTGCATAACAACCTTACCTTTGTTTACTCTGGTTTGCCTGATAACCTTCCATAACTGCCCCACCCTCACACATCTATTGTCTTTAGCTGGAGAAGGTATTTAAGGTGATGGTTTGAGCCACTTCAGGGAGTTGCTCATTTTTCCTGGATATCTCAGATATACAGGAGGTACACATGCTACTAAACTTTTGTTTTTCTCCTGTTAACCTGTCTTTTATTACCTGAGTGGCTCAGCCAATAACCTAGAAGGGTAGAAGAAAAAGTTGAAGAAGGAAATAGATGGTTAAGCTGGCCAAATAAATTTTGATAACAAATAGACTTTAATTTTGTCTACTGCCTAATTTATCCACAGATCTAAATGTTGAAATGTTAAGTGTTTATATTCATGACCACTTTCTTCCCTGTGTGGAGATGTTTTTTTTACAAATTCCTAAAACTATGGAAGGTCCCTCCTTACAGTAGCACAGATATCCCAGAAGAACAAGTTCATCATTACTTTCAAAAATGAAAAAGCAACTCAAATCTGAGTCAATTCTAAGGAAGAGGCAAAGAGCTTTTCAGATTTGCATATGAATCACGTCTTATAAAAGAGTTTCCTGCTTTCAAAGGTGACATGATAAATGACACCAGTTATTCTGGATTGAAATGTGCCAGTTAATACAGGTTAGAGATAAGGTGGGGCTTAGGTGCAGGTTCTGGTCCTCAACCCAAAAAGACCAGTTATTGTATTTTTCTACTTTCTTCATGGGAGAAAAAGGAAGTAAGCCAATGTCATAATTAAAACTCTAGTACTAGATCAGAGGAAAGCAAAAATAAGATGAAAACCTGCCAGTATAGAAATAATCTCTATAAAAATTAAATAAATTACACCCAGAATTTTATAATTAGTTAGATACGGAAGGAAGAAAGTACCAGAGCATTGGCAACTAATATAAAAATTCTGATAGGACTCAGGCAGAAGTCACTGAAAGGTATCATTTTCCAGAGAATATTCTAGTGAAGTTACAGGAACCCTGAGGGGAAATGAAGCTAAGGGCACCTATCTGAAGTAAAACTTTATAAAGGGAATTCAATTGACAGACTTCTAACTTGGGTCCAAAAAGTCCAGGTTCATAAAGACTTGTAGTTGAAAGGCTGGTGGTAGGTATTCCATTTTGGAGACTGAGCAGAGAGCTTTGATCCTGGAGTATTTGACAGTGCTAAACTTAGTCTTGTTCCCCTATGGAAAAAGACACCTATCAGGAAAGAAGTTTATTAGTAAAATAAAAAGACAAATTTCTATTCATAGTTTTGACTATTTGGGCGGAAGTTCTAGAATTACAATTTCAAAAAAGGAAAAGAAATGAGACTTGTTATAAAATAAGCCTACATTTCAATAAGATGGTTTTTCCCTTGTGAAAAATTGAAACTCATTTCAAATTTTGTGATTTTGTGTGTGTGTGTGACATACAAAAGTACGTGTTTTCATCTTAAAACAAAATGAAACCAAAAAAATAGTTCACATATATATTGAAGTAAATTATTTTGCAAAAATAAAATCAATTCAGATTTTAAAAACTGGCCTTTATGGTATAATGGAATAACAACAGTAATGTTAAATTTTGAAAGCAACTATTCCTGACAGAATTCCATATTTTTCCCCTTTCAGATCAAATGATTTACAGCAAATTAAGATATACATGAAAGTCGTTGGGGGGACATGTAATTTAAACATAAATTAGATCCAATACTTTGGACACTGGAGAATCTTTAGCAAAGCGAGTACTTCAAGAAATAAATGGGGTAAATTACTCTCATAAAAGTATCATAAAATTATTTTAAATCTCAAGAAAATTTCTACTATACAGCTCGTAACTCATAGCTAAAACAAAACTAGAGCCTCCTTGAGGAGTGAACTAATCAAAACAAACAAACAAAACTACATATTTTCTGACATATAAAAAAACTTCTCTTTTATGACATGCAAAACTTGCCACTTTCCATCAAACAGCCCATTCCTAGGAAGGCCTTGGAAAAAAATCATTTCCATTGATCCAATTTATCCATTTATAAAGATTTTCTAGAGTGAAGCAAAAAGAGCCAAAATTAAAGTATTAGAGTCACTGACATATACCACTTGCTTTCAGGACAACCTTGATTAAATGAAGTCAGCTGGTTTTGAGGTAGCTGTTCATTCATTCATTCACTCACTTATTCATTCTGTGAGTTTTGACTGCTTTTCTTCCTTCCTTCCTTCCTTCCTTCCTTCCTTCCTTCCTTCCTTCCTTCCTTCCTTCCTTTTATATTCTATTTTTTGGTCATCTCTACATCCAACATGAGGTTGAACTCACAAACCCGAGATCAAGAGTCACATGCTCTGCTGACTGAGCCAGCTCGGAACTCCTTGACTGCTTTCTATTTGCCAAACACTATGGTGAGTAGTAAAGAGAAAATGCTTAGAATACGCAGCCCTTGTTTTCAATTCTATGGGAGAAATGTGCAAAGTGATACAACTTTACATATGTCCTCTAATAAAAGCAGAAAGGTATAATAGTGAAATAATAGTTTACTTAGGTCCTACCAATTCTCCCCTTCATGAGATACATACAGCTAGCTGAAGTTCAGATTACCCACCAATATTATAGAGTATGGCACTTTATTTTCCTTCAGAAGAAATGGGTTTCATGGAATGTTAGAATGCCTTTGCTAAGAAAAATTCAGAGGAACACCCCTCCCCTTCATCTCCTCCCACTGGGCCCCAGTCAGAAAACCTATCAATCAAAATTTTGAAGGGTTCTCTGTCTTGGTACTGGGTGAGATAGTGTAAGCCATCTCCCAACTCAAGGAATGAATCAGCTATGTTGTGTGTTGCTTTATTTACAGGTGGTTCCAACCCAGGAAAGTGCCAACAGATTAGCACCTGCAAAGTATGTAAGCATGAATGTAGTGTCATTGTGGTGGATTAGAATCTACTCACAATTTCATGTTCTTCTCTATGTGTGTATACCATGGCTGTGTTAAACAACAGTGGTCACATGACTTGCTTTGGCCAATTAAAGGTACATGGAGGCAATGTGTGTCTCTACTCAACAGAAGATTTAAGAGGCAGCCTATGGCTTGGCATATTCTTTTTCTCATTTATGATACAGACATGCCCCAGATAATGGTTGCTCCATTGGCCTGAGTTCCAGAATGAAGACAGTATGAAGTGACGTGCAGTTGGCTCTTGAGAGACTTGTGACACCAGGGAGAAATGAACCTTTGTCGACAGACTGTGGTCACTCTCCCAGCATAAACGTAAGATATTACTATCTGAGGTAATATAATCATTCCCCTTCAGCACTGTCAACATTTCCCATATTTATTATGTTTTCCTTATGAAGAAGTAAAAGAAGATTTATTCTAAAATAAGAGGTATCAGTTACTCTTTCTTATTTTGGATTTTTCCTATAAATAATTTTGCTTCACTGTATGAACTTTTCAGGTTATGAGCACATACTTTGAAATGCCCCAAATTAAATTCCACTCTGTCCCTTACAGCTGTGTGATCTTGGGCAAAGAACTTCATTTTCTGTGCCTCATATTCCTCTTCCATAAAATGGAAAAAGTAATAGTTTATCACCGAGAGGATATTGTAAGGATTACCTGAGTTAGCACAGGCAAAACAGAGAAGTATCTGGCACATGGCAATGCTTTGGTTATTAATATCTACTATGAGCATTACTATTATTTGCCATAAATATTATTTGACAAGATATTTATGGTTTCCATAGGTAATACATGCAGTTTTAAATTTTACATCTTTCTGAACTCAATTCTAATCCATTAAAAAATCTGGTTGACCCCACATTCAAAATGTATCCAGAGTGTAAAGAAACCAAATGATATCACTTGTGCACTCAAAATTTGCAGTGGCTTCCCAGTATTCCCAGAGTAAACTGAGTCCTAACAACAGCCAATTATGCCCTCCAAGTTCTGCATAAGCCTCTGACCCATCTCTAATCTCATCTCCTGCAGCTACCTCTTCACTCAATCTGCTCCAGACAACTGTCCTTCGCCTCTTCCTTAAACACTCCAGGAAATGCTTTTGCTCTTGAGTATTTGCTCTAGTACCTTCCTCTGCCTGGAACGCTCTTCTTCCAAGCATCTGCACTACCAAGTTCCTCACCTTCTCCACAGCTTTGTCCAAATGTCACCTTCTTAATAAGGCAAACAGATCATCGTTTTGAAATTGTTAACTCTCCTCCCCACACCCCAATACACTTGACACTTGTGACTCCCTTTAATCTTGTCTACATTTCTTTTTTTATTTTTGCTAAGGCACTTATCACCTTCTGTCATACCATGTGATTTGCTTATGATACACATTTATAATTAATATCTTTTATTTCTATAAAAATGTAAGCTTCATTGCGTAGAGTCTGTAGGGGAGCAAAATTTGCCATCCCAAAATAGGTCTCTTTGGCGTGTGAATTATTGTAGGCCAATTATTTTTAAGAAACAGAAAACTCAAGAAGTTTTTCCTTTTGCTTCCCCACTAACTGCCTAAAAGAATTTAGACAGAGGATCTGTTCCAGGATAGGAGCTATCATCATAGATAACTACAGTATAAAACAAACTACCTGCGATAGACAGAGAGAAACCTAGCAAAGTCCTCCCTCTGTGGCATTGTCTCCTTATGGCCCAGCACACATTTGTTTACCAAACATTTGCTCTTTTCATATTCCTATGAATTGCCTTCCTCCTTTTTGAAGTCTCTGATTCCATCCTCTTCTGCCTAGCTCTAGAGAGCATAGAAGCCTCAGCTGCCTGTGGGCCTCATATTTTCTGGAGTACCTGCATGTACATAATTAAATCCGATTTTCTCCTGTTAATCTGTCACATGTCATTTAATTCTTAGACCAGCCAAAAGAATCTTAAAGGCTGAATAAAATCTTTCCTCTCCAACAGGTCCTTTGTTTTATTTACTGATTTCAAGCAATTAGAGTAGTGCCTGGCACATGATAGATGGTAAATAAATATTGTTAGTTGAGTGAACCCACAAGTTGAGCAAATGTGCAAATTTCCTTTTTACAAACAAAATGTTTATTTAGCAGTTAACTATGCCATCATAAAAAGTTAACTTCTAAGAAATTATGCCTATTAAAAGAGATAAAGTGCTAACAAGTAAATAAAGCCCAAATGATGAGGTGTAGAGACAGAATGAGCGATTTTGTATTCATGCAGATTCTACATTTGGATTGAAGAAGGTCAGTTATTTCAGGCTAATAAGGAAATCATGCGCTCAGAAGCCCTGAGACTGTAGCACTGTTTAGATCTGTACTTTAATATTTAATTTCATATATTTCCTGAAGGAAACTGATTAATAATTGCAGCCAGTGAAGCATATACTTTAAAAGATTGACCCCCACAAGCTGTTGTTTTTTGAAGATTAAAATAGTACCTTTTTTCTTATAAAACAAGTCACTGATGTGACATCTTTCTAACTTCACAGAGCTGAAAATAAACAGAGGAAAATATGAAAGATAGCTAATTAGCCACATGCTTTGCAGGTTTTTTTGTTTTTATTTTTGTTTTGAGACAACAACAAAGTGGATTGGTGCACATTTGGAAACTTTGAGTTGATCCTTATAAATATTAATGTGAAATTATTATGCTTTTCAAAATTCCTTTCTATTTTAACCAATTTGCCTCAACCCCAAGAACATTGTTAACTCTCAAACTCTAGCTCATATACATTTATCAAAGAAGAAGGATCGAGGATAATAAAACCAGCACCAAATACAGTTTCTACTGCACAGCCCATCAGCATCCTCATATGTGTGTCCAATCAGTGGCTCCAGCTTAGTTTAGGAAATGAACAGCTGGAGGCTATCCACAGAAACTATAATCTTTTAAGGACGATGAATAAATGAAATCTGATGCAGTAAATTGTTTGAGGAGAAACACAGTGGTTCTATTTCTCCTCAGTGCCCTTTTAATTTAAGCTTGTCCTTCATCTTCCATGAAAGCCTTCTGTGTCTTCGTTATAGCCCTCTTCCCTCTTCAATTTTTAAATTCTTAATGGAAACCAATAATTACTTCCAAGAGGTTTGGCTTATAGTCAAATTTCCTATAAACACCTTCATATTATTAATCAAACTGCAAACGATAAAAGAGAATTAGTAGATATGAATGCTTCTGAAAAGTTAAATGGAATGTACAGAGGGCTTATGCACTTTGGGTTAGCTACATTTGTATGCTTTATTAGAAATAAAAATGCTGTCAAATATTCTTAAACTTATAATCAGATTTCTACTAGCAGGCAGAATTAACTGTTAGAATAAAAGAAAAAAGATAACTGGTCTTTTCCATGCTTACTGAGGGACACTTCAAATAGAATTTTAAAAATTTATATTAAGGATACTGAATTGTTTTCTTTCAATGTAGTAGTTTGGCTTCCACACAAAAAATACTCAAACTGTCCAAAAAAAAAAAAATACCCTGAAACCCAAGAAACTTACACTGAAAATAAAAACTCTCTACCCTATTGACAACTTGCAATTAGCAGTTTCATCATTAATGACAAAAAATGTCTCTGGATCTGCAAGAAGAATCTGAAGAGGAACATAATAGAATTATCAAAGGTTAAGGAATTCTCAGGCTTTACATCAGGAAATTTCTTTCATTGGAGCCAGTGAGAGGTAAAATCTAGAGTTGAAATGCTTTGGATCAAATGAACCTTGACATAGTACTATAATCTGAGACCAATCACAGTAGCAGATGAGCAGAGCGTTCAGACATTTAGATGTGACACTCCTGGTTATGGCTTGCCCAGCTGAATTAGTATCAAATAAAACTATCCCAGGCCTTTTTACACTCTGGCAACAAAGATCCCAAGGAACTTAAAGCTTTAAAGCAGATATTTGTCAGGGTTGATGCAGCCCTTCCCTAGTCACCTTGCTAGGACAATGAAAAAGAAAAAATTAGCTATTAACAGCTGTGTCCTGATTGCTACTTTTTCCTTTTGAAACAATTATGAATTGGGCACTATTTTCTGAAATTAATTGATACTACAGACTGAGTCTCCAGGCTTTCTTTTGAGAAGAAAACCCATAGCTATTTAGTAATTAGAAAGACAGTTCTAAAATTTTGCAAGGAAATCCCTCTATCCCCCCATCCCCATTTTTAGTGCTTTAAATCACAGAATAGTTCTCACTGGGAGGAAGCCTGTTTAAAATAATCTGTGGGGCTTTTAAAAATTATGCATGTCCTGAAATTCCCCATATAGGTGCTTCCTCCTCAACACCTACTTTTTAACAATTATTAGAACTTCAGGATCCTAGTATGAGCTGTTACAGTGATGCAAATATTACAATGGAAAAGAAACACCATTCTCGAAATTATCTCCCAGGTCTACCCCACAGAAGTAGCTATTCAGACCCTTTCTTCAAAGGGAACATAAGAGTAGCCATTATATTCACTCAAAACAGAACAGGAAAATCCAGCTGCCTTACCCTTTTGGTTCACCTCATGGATCTGATTCTCTTAAAACCACAGGAAATAAGCTTGACAGAATGGCATCAGGCAGGCCTGGGTTGAATCCTAAATTCTGCTATTTAAGTTTTGACCTTTAACGTATACCTTTACTTCCATGAATCCCAGGTTTCTCATCTGTAGCAAAGGTCTGACAACCACCTTGTCGGTTTACTATGTGTATGTGAGGCGACATATTAAAAACACACAGCACCATGCTTGGTGCAGAATGTGCATTCAATACCTGTTAACCTATACTCCCTTGGAAATTGAAATAATACCTCGCAGTTATATGCCACATTTTGAATTCCTGAAGTGTTTTCACAAGTGTTATCTCATTCACTTCTTAGAAGAAAGAAGGAAAGGAAGGAGGCAGTGATGGGTGAGGTTAACAACTATTATCCCACTTAAAGAAACAGTACGGAAAAGTTGGTAGGGTATCCAAGGTCACACAGAATCTGACAATGTTTCAGATTCTGGAAATAATTTGGCTCAACCTATTCTTTTAACAAATGAATAGATACAAGTTCAGAGAACTTCAGGAGAAAGTTAAAACCAAACTGTTCTGTTTTCTAGTACAGTTGTCTTCTAACTATACCCCTTTGTTTCCTCACATGTTGGGTTCCAGCCAGACAGCAAGGTTGGTAGGAGAAGACAGTGCATCTATTTCCCCCAGAGCTTGGGAGAAAAAAAGTATTTACATTATTCTAGAATAGTCAGGAACTTCTCCCAAAATCCTGACCCTTGGCTACTTTCCATATCCACATCTGGGATAGTATTATCAGCCTGAAAAATCAAAAAAGCGATAATATGAGTAAGCCCACATGTATAATTATGTTTTGTAATTCTATATTCTAAAATAGTATTAAGCCCTAAAATAAAATAAGGCTAAGAAGACCAACACAGTTAGAACTTTCCCCATGTTGACACTTTTAACATTTGCAAATTTAAAATGCAAAATTAATTTAATATATATTGTTTAATAATCTCTGCTTTACTGGTATCCTAATCACTGGTGCCCAGTTGGCCAACTGGATAATCCAGCACTTTCTATACATTTGTCTTCAGCTCCTGAACACCCTGACTAGGGCTGAGTCCCTTCTCCAATCCTTTTTCTCTCCTTAGTCCCACTATTTGTTCCATGTATACTTTCTGCCTCGGATTCCATAGAGATAAGGACTCCCTGCCTTACCAGCCCCAAGGCTAAATCTGGACTGATGAATTTGCTGTATCACTGAAAGAGGATTTTAAAAGATAATATCTTGATGGTATAAAGTTATCTATGGTGCATCAAAATACTGCAGCTGGAGGTAAACATTACATTGTAAATCCTCAGTCATAGAATTTAACTTTGGGACAGCAAGTGGCCTCTTGGTTTTGGAAGTCTGGATTCAGTGCAGAAAAATTACACGAGAAAGGAATATAAAAGCTAGTTAGATGGAGATAAATTTAATAGGTCATCATCCCTTTGCTTCCACCCCTCAAAAGTTGCAATGCAATCTAAATAAAAACCTCCTTGCTTCCTGGCCTGATGTTCCTCATACACATTACCCTGTCTGTGTTTGGTCATCAAACTCATAGATTTTCCATCTATCAAGATGAAGCTTACTTTTCCACTAGACTATTTGATTCACCATGATGCCCTCTGCTAACTGCAATCATTTCCACTTGTATTCATAATTATCTATAATTACTTACAAGTAAGGGTGCAGCCATTGGCCTCCTACAAGCCTTCCTTCTCTAAGCATTTTAAATTCATTTGGGGATAATAATTTTCAACTTCTATTAAACATTCTTAATTTATTCTTATTTAAATTAGCACAGAGTTCTACCCCTTATATTTTTAATCATATTTACAAGTTATTTTTAACATGATATATGATTCTTTACCTAAATATCCATTTTTCATATTTCTGATTATTTACATTGATACTATAAATACAGTTCTATTTAGAACATGTGTGTCCTGTTCGAAAAATCTCATGTATCTTTTCTTACAGGTCCATTTTCCATTTCTTCCTTTTCTGTAGCCCTAAACATGTGCGTCAAAAAGTATTAAGTAATTGCACAATTGACATGCTGGTATTTTTCTCATCTCTGCGTTCATTCCCCACAGGCCCAGCAACTCTGCCCTCACCTTAATCAGGAAAACGCAGGATTGTTTAGGGCACTGACTAAATCTCGGCTGCAATAAAGGCAAATACATCTCTGTCTTGAGTAAACACTGAAAAAGGAAATTGGAGCTCCAACAGAGACACCGACCTTTTGCCTAACTTGTGCCTGGACTTTGTCTCTCTAATCCTGCAGGTCGTCACCCCATATGCAACCTGCTGGATGGCTACTGTCTGACATAACGCCCAGTCTTGTCTCCTCTACCCAGCCTTGAACTTTTGCTGCCCATATCTAAGAGGGATTGCTTGGCTCAAAACACATTTCCAAAGCAGACTTTTTCAATTAGTACTCTTGAATTACTTCCTTCCTTCCTTCCTTCCTTCCTTCCTTCCTTCCTTCCTTCCTTCCTTCCTTCCCTCCCTCCCTCCCTCCCTCCCTTCGTTTCCTTTTTTTCCATCCTATCTCAAAGCAAAATATAAAGAGATAAGTAACAGCTGTGAACTTTACCTTTACTATGTCATAACATCACCATCTTATTATATTTTTAAATGCTTCTTTCTAGAACTTTTTCTACAATATCAATTTCATATTCCAATATATTCTTTTTGCCATTTATAACTCTTCGTTTTGCTTCTTACAATCTTTGTTCTCCTCCTGTCATCATCTTAGTTTATCTTGTCCTTAAGGCATATCTCCTAGTCTGTGGATGGTTTTGCTTTGAAAGGTGACCTACTCACTTCACTGTTTTTCTCCAAAGAAACCTGGGTATCAAAAATGCCTCCATTTACTACACCAGGCTTTCTTCTCAAGAACACTTAGTACAGAGCTGTTGATAGCACATAGAACAATGGTAAGGTCCTCCTAAGAGTACTTGGCAAAATGAAATACAAAGCTGACGTCAGGGTTGAATTTATAAACTAGGCACATTATGAATGCGATTAGCAACTGAGCAAGCAAGACAAATCCCAGTGGGAGAAATATATCATCTAAGATTAATACAGTTGACTCTTGAACAACATGAGGGTTAGGGGCACCAATTCCCATACAGTTGAAATCTGCATATAATTTTTGACTTCCCCAAAACCTAGCTAGCCTAAAACAGTAGTAGCCTACTGGAAGTCTTGTCAATAACATAAACAGTTCATTACCACATATTTTGTATGTTATATGTGCTATATATTATGTTCTTATAAAGAAGTAAGCTAGAGTAAAAAATGTTAATAAGAAAATCATAAAGAAGAGAAAATATATTTGCAGTGCTGTACTGTATTTATTGAAAACAATCTGCATATAAGTGAACCTGTGCAGTTCAAATCCTTATTGTTCAAGGGCCAACTGTACATTCAGTAAATATTTACTGAACAGTTGTTCAGTATGTGCTAGGCACTGTTCTAGATGCTTGGGATGCATCAGTGAACAAAACAGACAAAGGTACAGGATTCAATAACATGGTAATGCAAAAACTGGAAAAGGTGATGAAGTGAGCCAACTGGATATCTAGAAAAAAAGTGTTCCAAGTAAAGAAAAAAACAAAAACAAAAACAAAAAGGCAGTAAGAAGGAAGGTGGGGCTGGAGTGGAATGAGCAACACAAATGGTGCTGGGGATATATCAGAGGAGCTGAAAGGTAAGGAGATGTCAGAGAAGAGTGTCAGGATGGGAAATCATAGAGGGCCATGTTGACTATTATAAAAACTTGGGGTTTCATTCTGTTTCAAATTCTAAACTATTGCACAACTCTGTGCAGAGAAGTAACACAACCAAACTCAGGTTTGGGCAGGATAACTCTGGCCACTGAAATGGCGCAAGGATCAAGCAGGGATTCTGGTTAAGCAGCTGGTACCATGATGCAGGTGAGCGATGACAATGGCTTTGACCAGTGTGGCAGCAATGAGAAGTGGTTGCTCTCTGAGTACATTTTGAACATAAAGTCATAGATTACAGGTATGGGAGAAAGAGACTGAAATCAAGGATGACTCCAAGATGTTTCATCTGGAAACTGGAAGAATGTGCTTTTCATCATCTGAGCGAGTTAAGATATCTGAGACAGCCTAGAGGAGAGTGTGGGGGGAAGATAAGAAGTTTAATTTTGGGCATATGGACTTTGAAACTTTATTAGACATCCAAGAATTTAGACCATAGTCATCCTAAAAGACAAATCTCTCTCTTCTCCCCTTTAAGTCCTCCTTTTCCCAGTTACTGTTCCTCTCTAGGTCCAAGTTAGTAATTTCCTACAGAAAATACTCTGCTTGGAGCTTCCTGGTTTTGTTCATCCTTGGTCCAGCTTATAGTCATGTTCAATAGAAAGGCAGGATATATTGTATGATTTCCAAGATAAAACATATTTCATTGTTGAACTGATTTTGCTAGTAAGCCGTAATATATAGACTATATCATGGAATTATAGGCTTTTAGGAATCTCAGGAGGAATCTACAGGAAGCTCCTTTTTTTACACTGAAAGAAGCTAAAGTCTGGCAAGGATAAATGACTTTGAAAGGGTCATTCATATAGTTATTACAGAGCTAGAGGTAGAACCCAGGAATCATGCAATCTACTTGAGCATATGGCCCCTCAGTTGATCACATGCTTTTGCTGTTATGCATATGCTACAATATTCACATTCTATCTCCATGTTTTTATTTGGAAATGTAATTAAATGCCAGACTGTTAGCATAAGGTTACCACTTTCCTGGCCTTGAAAACCAAACTTTTTTCTTTTCCTTCCTTTTCTAACTAAATGCATTTTGAGATCTTTGGTTAACCTCAAGATGAATAGAAGTATAGATTGTAAAACGTCAAGTAGATAAATGATCTGCCCCAATAAGATGGTCTGGGATTTAAACCAGAGAAAATGTAACTTCTAACTTTTAAAGACATTTAAATGAGTAGAGCTGGGCTATATAAAAACCATGACATTACAATAGTTCCGAAAAATCATTTATGGAAACAGTGCCGGACTATTGCAATTTTGAAAAAGAATTTACAGCAGCATTTTTTTTTTCTACTACACATCTAGTTATAATTCAGACTGAAAAGTTTGGGGTCAAATGAGAAAAATTAATGGATTAAATCCCACCCAGTTAGGTAATACTGAATAGCTTTCATTATAACCATCTATAGTTACATGAAACGGAAGATTATTGGTTTGGTTGTCATTTTTAAGCTCTACTTTCTCTATCTTCTTCAGGAAATCCTCATAAGGCCATGATGTTTATTGGACTCACAAAGAAGGCATTAGATTTATCGAGAACTGCAAATCCTTCTATTTAGCTCTGACAGTATAGAAATAGCCTAGACTTCTTTACAGTGATTAGTCAGCTGCACAATAATCTTTAAATAGAATTATAACTTACTTTGGAACTTCCTCTCAACCAGGTTCTCTCATTACATTAATGAGCCAAATAGGGATTAATGGCGATTATAGCAAATCAGTACGTGAAAGTGTTGAAGCTGTGTTTTTAAGCACTTCCGCTTTTGCCTTTCTGCTTCTCAATCTTCAGTCGTGGCTCTCTCCTTTGCATGCAACATGTTCAACATGCAACTCACTCACCAAGCCGTGTTGTTGCTCATTCTTCTCGCCTGCCCTGAACGCCTCAAATCACAATTCTCCATCCTCAAATCAATGACTTTTACAAATTATCCTTTTCAGCTCAGGAAAGTGATTTATTAAAAATTTAATGTAGGCAGATAATCTACTGAGAAATTAATTTGTTTTATTTCAAAGTTGTAGTCATTAAGGAAAAAAAAGAGGGAAAATTGTGTCTCTAAGACTACAACAAGAAATTATTCCTAAAGACTGAGCTCTGCTTAGAGCAAGAAGTGGGAAACAGAATTTTTGTGTGTGTTTCAGAACCAGCAAGGAGAATTTTTAGGCTGGGATGGGCTAAAGGCAATTCATTAAGCAGCCCTTGGTTTCAAGGCTTAGGTCATTGTATACTTGGGTCCATAGTAACTTACAGCTTGCAGAAATAGAGGCTTTTGACAGTCAAAACAGAAGGGCCACTTCTGAGATTATGTAATCACGATCCAACTTGTGTGTAGGCAGAGAGAGGGGTTCTCTTGCAACAACAAATGACCAATACTGAAAGTCCTGCCATATGTGTGTCTGTAGGGAAAGGATGGGTGCTTGAGCTGAACTTAATTTGATTTAAACAAAGATATATGTTAGTGCCTGCACCAATGTTTTAAAAGAATCCTACTTGTTGCTTACAGATAATAGGCCCATAAATAACACAAAGTAGAAAAAGAAAAAACCAAAAATGATCACATCATTTTAAGTCATTGATGAAGTAAAATGAGTCCAACACCATTTCCATTTTTTGAACTTTGTGAATTTCTTAAAGGGTTCCACTGTTTTCTTGTATCTAAAATTTTATTTTTGTTTAAATTGAAATGTATGTGATAATGGATCAAGATTAAGAGGTAAAAACCAAATCACATTTCTATTAATAAAGAAAGGCTATAGAAAAAAGCATCTGTGACAGGGAAAAATAAAATGTCACTGTGTCCCCAACCATCTAAACCAAATGCTTAATTAAAAACTTAGTTGGAGCCACTCAGTCCACTCATTCTACTTTCCAAAGTGAATGTTATAGAGCCAAACAATATTGATACAAAGGCATCATCTTTGTACAGAATTTATATATATTTTGTTAAATTTTTGCAGCTTTTAAACTTGATAGTTTTCCAAAGCTTGCAGATCAAAGGCTGGAGTGTGATATGATGTATTAAGCATATTGCACATGCAATAAGATGAAGGGTAGCAGAGAGAGTTTTGATAAGCTTTATCAATCACAGAGGGCTTTGGAAATCTTTGATCAGAAAAGTTATTAGGCCAAAAGATAACTCTATACAGCTACTTGAGATGAGTACATGTACCTCTTTGCCCTCTCCCTGAAAAATATATCAGTCTTGGTACATAATAAAGGTCTAAAAATCTGTTGTACTGAATTATAGTGAAAATGAATTGAAGTAATCATCAGCATCATTCTCAGTAGCCTAACTGCAATTCTGCATGAAGAGTTATCCTGCCCCCAAAGGAAAAGGCCATATTTATCTAATTTCCACACCTGTTAATTTTCTGGTTAAGAAGATACAGAAACTTGTTACCACATTAAAGCAATTTAAGCAATTTTCATTATCAAGGAGAAGTTTCTAAAGTCCACCTGCCTTGTTTATAATTGACCATTCCTTTTTGGAAAAGATAAGGGAACAAGGAGGAACAGAATTTATCTTATCATTTATAAAAAATACATAACTTTTTGTTTATTTCATTTTAGTTGTAGGTGTACTAAACATCGTGAAGACACCTAAGATCTTAAAATATCATGAGGTTTCATAATATCTGAAATGCTTAGAGGTCTAGCATTCTGTGGCCTATAAAAGTGTTGGTACAAACCATGGTATGTTCAAAAGGTCACCAGAGAGGCAAATATAAAACAGTTTCCCTTCCTTCCACATATTACCTTAATAATTTTTAATGTACAGAATGTGTCTTGTTATAGAGAGAAGGAATACCTTCACTGGCAGAACATTCAAGAAAATGTTTAAGCACATGACATAAGTTCTTTCCCAAAGTTGCCATTTATATGCAGGCTTCAGAGAGAGCTCAATCTATTGCCATTAAAGGAAGCACTGAAAACCATAACCTGACTTATTCCAATCTGTAAAGTACCACTACTACTAGTCCCTCGTGAAGAACAGGAAGGATTAAACACTCAGGATCAATGAATGCCTCCTATGGCTTGTGAGGGTCTTTCTTTTTCTCTCTGTTAAAATATCTGGGGGTGCCTAGGTGGCTCAGTCAGTTAAGCATCCGACTTCGGCTCAGGTTATGATCTCATGGTTGGTGGGTTCAGGCCCCTCATCAGGCTCTGCGCTGACAGCTCAGAGCCTGGAGCCTGCTTCAGATTCTGTGTCTCCCTCACGCTGTGTCTCCCCTACTTGTGTGTGCACGCTCTCGCTCTCTGTCTCCCTCTCTCAAAAATAAATAAACATTAAAATAAAATAAAATAAAATTAGATTAAATTAAAATAAAATAAAATAAAATAAAATAAAATAATAAAATATCTGATCTATATGCTGCAGAATCGTCCCTGTTATTATAGTCAACAAAAGTTTACAATGTATCTATCATAATCCCACAATGCAATGTAGGAAGTAGCAAATACAATCCCTAGCTTTAATCATGAAGACAAAATTTATCTGCACAAAATATTCAAAGATCTATGAAAGACAGCATATAATCAAATCCTTTACTGAAGAGTACAGTTTATAATTTAGGTTAGTAAATTTACAGATAACAAACCTCAAGGAAGACTGACCCCTATAGAAACTAAACTTGAAGGTAGCCTTTCCAAAACAATTAATGAAGAAGAGTTGGGTAGAGCACTTCAGACAAGATAAATCCATGAACAAATGCATAAGACTTTACATGTAGACTTACATACAGGGTCTTACATTAGGGATACTGCTGATATTGAACTAGTAGAAATGGGTTAGGCCAGCAGAAAGGATGAGATAAGGTTGGATAGGCAAAATATAACAAACTGAAGGCATTAAATCACTAAAATGAAAAGTCTGAACGCAATGCAACAGACCATGGCAACTGTTTACCTCATGTACCAGCAAGAGATCATTTTAGTTTTTACCAATCTGATTAAAATTTAGGTATTGATTTTCAAGCCAACACAACACTTTTAAGTCTCTGTTAGATTATGTTGTGGATAAAGAAGGAGGGAGGGAAACATTTCTAACTTCAAGGACTATCCTAATACTAACTTTGAGAGAATTTTTGAAAGCATCACCATTTGTAGTAACACAACTTGCCAACCTGTTATATACACCAGTTACACACACCTTGCTAATTCCTATACAAGTACCTTTGCTCTTAGAGTTAGTTTCCATCATAAGAAATACTCTTTCTCTTGTGTCAAATTTTTTTCCAGATTACAGTCATCCATGAAGTTCTAGTTTACATCTCTTTTTCTCCAGCATATGTGTTAGAATCACTTCCAGCTATACTATACTCAACTCTCAAATTTGTAACACCTACAGTAACTTTTTTTTTTTTACCTCACTGGAAATAATTGTCATATTTGCTGTCTATTATGCACTCAACTATGTCCTCCCAAAATTCATGTTGTAGCCCTTCCACCCTGTGTGACTATATTTAGAAATAGGATCTTTAAAAAGGTAACTGATGTTAAATGAGATCAAAAGGGTAAGGCCTTAATCCACAGCAGTGGTGTCCTCACACTGAGGCAAAGAAACACGAGGAGTACAAGCACAGAGAAAAGCCCATGTGAGGACACAGCAAGAAGGAAGCTATCTGTAAGTCAAGGAGAAACCCACCTGCACACACCCTGATCTTGGACTTCAGCCTCAATTACTATGAGGAATAATTTCTGTTGTTTAAGGCACCCAGTTTGTGGTATTTTTTTTGTGGGAGCTCTGAAAAACTAATATACCACTTGTATTTAATTAATACTTATCTCCCTGTGTTGAGTGACATGGAGGACAGGAAATAAAACTATCTAATTTAAAAAAATCTCTCATAATGCTTGATATACTTATTTGTTGCAATAATATAAGATTATGTACCTGCATACATAAAGGAGTGAATTTCAGATTCTTACAGAGGAAAATACTTTTTAGGAAGATGTAAAATACTACAAGGATAGAAAAGTGAAAACACACTTAAGAATCCCAGGATAAAACAGGAAAAGCACATTGGAATGGAAATGATTTTGACTTGGGAGTCATAAAACCCTGACTTTGAATCCTGGCTCCTCAGTTAATAACTGTGCAGGCTGGTTTTCAGTTTCATCATTTTACAAATTGGATAATAATAATACTTAATTTCCAGTATTATTATAATTAGAAGAAACTGCTAGGCCTGGACTCTAATTTCTGACACTTGCTTAACAAATGTTGGCTGTTTTGACAATTTTACATAGTACAATTAGAAAGAATATAGATTAGGGAAAGAATAAATCTGGGAAAAGGGGTAAATGTATTACAAGAGCCATGAGAGGCGGTGGTGAAGCACAGAGAACAGGAAAAGAAAAAGCTTACTTGAGGGCAGAACAGCACTGCCAAGTGCAGTGCAGTCTAAAACCCTAACTTTTTAAACATATCTATCCACAGGGTCATGCACTTTTTTCCAGCAATGCTAACTAGCCTGGAAATAACAAAAGAAGAGACTGGTTGGACTTACACTGAGTTTGAGATTAGTCTGCAGAATAAGACCAAAATCAAAGAATGTATAGAAAGGATGAGGGTCCTATGAAATATTAGATACTTAGTCCATGTTGGATAAGGAAATATGGCAAGACAAGAAGGAACGTAGCAAGAGACAGCATGGACAGGGAAGACGTAATTCTTCCTGTTCCCATTTCAGTTGTTTCTGACTTCACTATGGCTTTTCAAAACTCCACACTTGATTACACCCAAATAGTGAATCAAACAGGGTCCTCTACTCTGATCAATTATTTTCACCGCAATGGGATTTTGACTTTATGATCATCTCATTTCTTACCTATTGTCATGATACACAACAGTGAGACCTGTGGTCATTCAAAATATTCATCTACGATTTAAAATTCCCATTAAAATACTTTAGATTTTATGTGTATAAAGACAAAGCCTACCAATTGCTCTTATCCTTAAAGTAGCTATATTCTCAGCAGTGTAGAGTTTATATGATGTTAAATGCATATGTAGGAAAGCACACATTATGTCATAACATTGTGAAAAATGTTCTAATTATACAATCACCAAGGATGGCATTCCGTCTTCGCAGGGAGCATATAACATCCCAGTAGTTTTCCATTACAGCATCACTGATATGGGGTTGGCATAAAGAATTAGGTGCCCTCCCCTGATTCAAGGTTAACACATAGGAATCACAGAATTCATACTCCCATTGAGCCTGGTTTGTCCTTTCTCATAACTTTTCCTCATCTAAATGAGTTATTTGATACCCTAGGAGCTCTTACCTTTAAATTATGACACCTTAAATATTCCTTTCTATAAGAATTTAGAAAAAACAGAAATACAATCAATGTTCTCTGTGTATTTAGGTAGAAGTTAATTATGCGAATTTGCTCAAGTGATTAGAGAGATTTTGATTTATAAGAAATTTTCATGGAGGATTTAGAAATACTAAGTAAAAGTTCCACAGAAATGATAAATAATGATAAAAAATGATGAATATGTGATTTCTGCTGCATGGATTTTCTACTAGAAGCATGTTCGCTAGCTAGTGAGGTTCAATAAAAAAGCAAGCAAGGGAGAGAAGGTCACTTCTTGCTTCTTTAGACTGATAATAGCTTAAGAAAGAAAAATGATGTTTACCAGGATATTGACTTGATGACTTCCTCATTCCTTGCAAAAACATGTGCCTTAATATTATTCAACTGAACATATTTTTTGGATACTCAACAAAACTGAAGAATATTATAATTTACATAATGAATATCTCACATGTAAAATGTTTGTGAAATTTTCTTTAGAGAATTTCTAACTGAACTTGCTAAAGTAAAATAAATAATCCCTCAAAGCATCTTTGCCTGTATCAAGTAAGGGTCTCCTTAGTCACATGATTCTTTATGTGCATGTATCCATTTATGCAATGGATGTCTCATATCAAAGACCACAAGATTAGTTAAAATAAACCTCAATGAATGCCAAATGGCTGAGACTTTTCCCTAGAACTGAGGCTGAAGCCACTTCCACATCAACTAACACAGTTTAATTTTTTTAATTTAAACTTTTTATTAATTACTTTAAAAAGAATATTAAACTGATTACTTGTTCACATAAATAACATCTTTATCATGAAAAATAACTATGTTTTCTAAAATAAATTAGAAAAGTGGCTTTTTTTTGCATTTTTAAAAATCTCTTTAATGATTGGCTTGATAGAAGAGAGTGGGATTTTCATATCTGCTACTGTATTCATCTGTTGAGATATGCTATTTTGGCTGAAATATATGAAGACAATCCTGACTCACACAGGTAAATATTTGGGAAGGAATGGTATATTTTAATAGCATTTTCAGATAACTGTGGATATTCTATTTTCATACTATACCAAATCTTGACAAGTGGCAGTTTCTAAAAGATTAATTACAAGGTGGAATTTGAAACCATATCAATGAATTTTTCACTTTCTCTTACATTAATTGGGTTGAATGGGTTTTTTACCCATGCATAATTTTATAACCTCCTGCATTGGACATCTACACAATATTAGTTACCTGAGTTATATTCATTTTTCAAATGTTGATAGATTTCTACATGGCAGTACCATATTATATATATAAACATATGTACATATAATACATACATAAAAAATGTTTCAACACCACCACTAATCATATCAGAAAATTCTTCAAGTATTGGGAAGTTGTTAAACTCATAGTAGTGGTTGTGACAGGCTCAGTTAATGAATTTTTGAGAAAATGTCTGCCAAACACCTGAATAACCACAGTTGGCATGTCAGTTGTTCTTTCAAAAAAAAAAAAAAAGTATTGTATGAAAAAAGTGGCTACTTTAGTTTGCCACTTGAATAAGTGTACAAGTGTTTCTTCTTGAGACAGCCAGAGTGTTTTGTTTAAAGAAATGCATATGCATATTTAGCATTTCATCACACAACATATTTAAATATTAAAAATTTCAAAAGTTCAGAGCTAATGAAATTAATAGCTTTTCACTGCTTCCACATTATTAAGAGAAACTGATTTTTAATTTTATTTTTTTTAATTTTTTTAATGTTTGTTTTTCAGAGAGAGAGAGAGAGTTAGAGCACCAGTGGGGGAGGGGAAGGGAGAGAGGGAAACACAGAATCTGAAGCAGGCTCCAGATTTTGAGTTGTCAGCATAGAGCCTGATGCGGGGCTCAAACCCACTACCTGTGAGATCATGACCTGAGCCGAAATCAGATGCTTAACCGAATGAGCCACCCAGATGCCCCATGGTTTTTAATTTTAAACACCAAAATGTGGCAATGAGGAATATGACAATCTGGTGCCACTGCCTTCATTTGTGTTAAGGTACCTTTACTCACTGCTTTGGCAGCATCAGTGCAAATATCAATAGAGTGAAAAAGGCAAATAATATCCTAGAATATTATTTAAATAGTTTGACTCTCTGAATTCCCCCAAAACATTTCAAAAACTCCCAGGGGTCTGTGGAGCACAATTTGAGTAGCTCTGTAATCAAAACTCTGTCTTGAGGTCTAGACCCAAATGTTCAATGGTCTATCAGATGTCCTATAGGCACTGCTATTTCAAGAATCTTAATTGATTAACGGTCATATGATCATTGTCATTCCTCTTACCCCAAGCTGTTCTTCTTTCACTTGCTATCTTAGGTAGCATCTTTATACAAGTCATTGAAGTCGGAAATCTAGGAGTCACTCTTGATTTTTCTTTCTCCTCGAACCCTTGCATCCAATTAGTCACAATGTCCCATCTCTTACATATATTCATTTCTGTCCAACACTATTAAGATTGGATTCGTTCAAGCTTTCAGCGCCTCAAAAAAATTGTCCTGTATTTAGTTTTCTTTGCTCAATCTCCTTCTCCTCCTACTCATACTTCACTCATTTCTAAAGTTAGCTTTTGAAAAAGCAAATTTAAATGATGCAATATTGAGAGATGAGGCTTTTGTCACACAGCACTGGCCTCAATTCCTTACTCTCTCACTTCCCAGCTGGGCAACGTTAGCAGTTACTCAGGCTCTGTGTGTTATACTGCTTGCCTTTATAAGAAAAAAAAAAGTAAAGATATTTATCATATATGGTTGCAAAGGTAGAGATAATTCCTATAAAGCATTATTTAGGTGAATACACAGAAAGTATTATCACATACCCTGATGTCTGCAAGTTGTTGATAAATGTTAACAATTATTGTCTGTTCTTTCCTTAAAATTCTTCTCACTTTGTTGTAAAAATTATCTGATTATGCTTTTCCCGCTCCTGGACTATGTCCTCCTTTAAATTGGAAACTTAACTTCTCCTCACTTTATGCCTAGGGCATGGCACATAATTTGAAACATAATTGGTACTTTTAAAATATCAGTTAATGAATCTAAGTTTTCTCTGAATTATCTACAATGTGGACTTAGTTTATTACTATTTGAAGTTTTTAAGTCTCAATTCTTTAAGATTCTACCTAATTACTAGAGGAAAATATATTGTAATATGTAAACACACACAGTAGCTAAATTATATACTAGGATTAATCTGCCAACATATTACCCCAATTGGCAAAGTCCTGAGCCATTTTTAAACACGTGTCTTCCAAAGACTCGGAAGGACAAAAGTCAACTTGTCCAAGGGTTGGCTGGAAGATACATGAATATTCTGTATACATTTGGTGGGGGGAAGAATGTCTATTGCTTTCTTCATATTCTCAAAAGAGGTCTGTGACCCAGACAAGGCTAATAACCGTTGTTGTAGAAGATGGCAGAGAATATAATACCAGGAGTTGGCAGAGTCCATGACAAACTGATGTGTATGTTTTAGCGTGCAAACATTTTGGAACATGTCAAATCACAAAGTGAAGACAATTGCCTACTAGGTCTATATTTATTTGAACTTTGCAAATAAATCATAGGAAGTCCACAACCCTGAACCCAAGTACCTGACTGCTGAACAAGAGCCACTAAATAATATCATTAAATCACCATGCCAGTTTTATTGCACACTTCTTTACAGTGTATTTTGTATTTGTTGCCAACACTGCTGGGGGCTTGGAGAGACCCTGTGCTGATTATAACCTTGATTTTTTGTTTGTGTATATTCTCTTGGATTTTATAAGTGACCCGATATAAACAAATAAGTAAATTGAAAAACATATATATGATACATAATATATAACATATGATAGAATAGGTACTATGAATATACCTTACAATAAAACAACATATATAATATAAAATGTGAACTATAATACACAATATGAAGTATATGTGATATATAACGCATAATACATAACAAGGCTTTCAATAATTAAAATCCATTATTTTTCTTATTATACTTAAATATCTTTACAACGACATTTAATAGGGATATATCAGCTAAAGGTCTATTTTTCTTTGGACTCATTTTTGTGTTATTACAGTTTATATGTGATTTATTGTTTAAATACACAAAGTGGACCTGAGTGTACATTGTTTAAATCAGTATTTATCAAAATACAAGTATGATTGGAACCATAATTTAGAACTTGGTAATTAATTTTACTTGCAGTATATGTTAAAAGGTGTTCAATTACAGGCAATCATGTGAAAAGAAATCGGCCCCTAAGTTCAATTTTTTTAGGTAGAAATACTATGGATATGTTATAAGCATTAACATCCTGAATCAAACACACTGATTAAAAATTCACAGGATTGCCTCTAAATTCACTAATGAAATAGTCATCATACTGAAATAATCATTATCAACTTTTCCACCTTTATTATCTGTGCTTGTCTGCTTCATAAAAATTAGAAAATTAAATGCAAAATCTTTCCATTAGTGCACTGTTAAAGCTGTAAATTTAAAAACAAATCAGAGAATATGAAAGTTAAGATCCTCTTAGTAACATTACCTTGTCCAACACTGATTATATATAATTCCTGAATTGCTGGTTAGTGTTCTAAATGTACACTTTATTACAAGGCATAAGAAATGTAAGGAAATTGATGTAGTTATGAAAACTCTAACTTTTTACTTTCTTGAGTTATGAAGGTTAAAATTTGCAATCCTAACATTGTATTAGCATGGGATTCTGTGATTTAATAAAATAAACTGGTTGAAAAAATGAACTATGCTCACTCAATAAAAATGATGTCTGTTTTCGTGAATGGAACACTCACAGCACCTGCATTTAAAGGCAACAGATGAAAACTTTAATAATTTACTAGTTTTTATAAACACTGATAAAGTTACTTCATAAAATGGTATTATTTTATATGCCTGCAAAATCCACAAAACTTTATTTATGCAATGTTTTATAAAATTATCAAAATTCTTAACCACTAATGTAGACAAATTCATAGAGTGTATATACACATGAAATACATAGTTAATGCAATTACTGTTTGTTACATTTGTAAAGGTACCAAAAAATACTATATGAAGAAATAGTAAATAAAATTAAGATTTCATTGTCATCATGATATTTGTAATGGACTACAGACTAAAAGGAGACAAGATAGGAAAACAACAACACAAATGATAAATAATAATAAAATTCAAGCCCCAATGGGGCCAGTCTTTGTATGTAAACGTTTGGTGATTAAAGTGTCTAGAACATTATCTGGATAATAATATCTGCTTAAAAATATCTTTTGGGTAAATAAACTTGCATAGTATCTTCAATAATATAAAAATTGGAAGCTTCCCTTTTAATCGATAGGTTCCCTGGAAAAGATTTAGCAGCATATGGCATACCCGAGGAACCAGCATAGGAGCTACACACTCCAGGAGGTTAGGGTGGGGGGAAGAAAAGCCCATCAAATATGTCTACAATGATCCACCTAAAGACACTATTTGAGACTTGTGGCTGTACATCAGGCCATTTTACTCAAGCTTATCTCACTAGGTTAAACAGCAAAGACAGATGCATTAATTCCAGAAAGACAGTATTAAAATGTCCACATTCCCTGGGAAAACATTGTGTGTGTGTATGCGCATGCTCTCACACTTGGGGTTGGGGGTGTAGCTTAGACGTGGTAGAGATGGTCGTGGTGATGGCCTTATGCTTCTCATACAACCTCAGATGTCCATCTAATTAGTCCCATGAGAGGCATCAGGAAAGCATGGTAGATCTTCCTTAATTGGATGTAGAAGAACAAGAGTAAATTTCTCTGGAGAATTGAGAAAGAGACTATGACAAAAATGGGAGACATAGTGAGATATTAAAGAAGTGGAATGATACCCATTCTTGTATGGGTCAATTAAAATTATTCTTCAAAACTTACAGCACAGATACATATGCCAACATGTTCCTTCACATATTCAACAAATAGTTATTGAGTATTAGGCAGGCTATTTATGTTCAAATCCTGCTGAGGGATATGCTGAGGAGGAAGGCATGACACCCTTCTTCCAAGCACATTATAATAATAAACTATAAGAACTAAGTAGTAACAGTAAAACGAGTATATATATATATATATATATATATATATATATATACATTTAGAAGTACACAATCTTATATTTCTAAAAAGCAGAGATATGAATAATCCCTAAACATATCTTTGATAATGGCTAAAGCAGCATTTCCTAAGGTGCAGCAGGATAAAACCTTTCTTTTTGGTCTCTCATGTCACTTGTTAGAGAAAATGCCTCATCTGAGAAAATGCACTTATTCACAGTAAGATTGTAGGTATGTCTCATGGAGGATAGAGCAGGCTGGCTCCTCTGATCTCGGTTCGTATCAGAGGAACTGCGTCTTAGCTACCTTGCAGGTACAAAATTAGTTAGTGCTAAACTCCTGCTTTGATAAGATCTGGGCTTTATCAAGGTATATATTATCTTGGTACATGGGCCACCTTTGTTTGGTTCTAAATCAACTGCCTTTTCAATCTTTAAATATCGTTTGAACAATAACATAATTATGAGAGGCTTTAATAACATGATCAGAAATGGCTTCTTAACGTTCTGTCAGAGAAAAGCCAACAAAGAAAGCCAGTGTCCCCAGAAGCCATGCCTCTATTAACCTTCTTAGGTAGATGTCTTAGTCTGTTTGGGCTTCTATAACAAAATACCATAGATTGGGTGGCTGATGATAACAAAATTTATTTCTCACAGTACTGGAGCCTGGGAAGTCCAAGATCAAGGCATAGCACATTCAGGGGCTGGTGAGGGCCTGCTTTCTGGTTCTCAGACAGCAACTTCCAGCTGTAATCTCGTACAGCAAAAGTGAGCCAGCTCCCTGGGGCCTTTTTTCACAAGGTCACTAATCTTGCAGACTATTGATGGAGATGTAAAATGATGCAGCTGCTATAGAAAATAGTAAATCAGATTTTAGGTCGGAAGATGGCGGCATAGGAAGATGCTGGGCTCACCGCGCGTCCTGCTGATCACTTAGATTCCACCCACACCTGCCTAACTAACCCAAAAAACCACCAGAAGACTAGCAGAACGGAGTCTCTGGAGCCAAGCACAGACGAGAGGCCCAAAGAAGAGGATGACATGATATTATACATGGAAAATCCGATAGACTCCACTAGAAGTCTGTTAGAACTGATACATGAATTCAGCAAAGTTGCAGGATACAAAATCAATGTACAGAAATCAGTTGCATTCTTATACATTAATAATGAAGCAACAGAAAGACAAATAAGAAACTGATCCCATTCACAATTGCACCAAGAAGTATAAAATACCTAGGAATAAATCTAACCAAAGATGTAAAAGATCTGTATGCTGAAAACTATAGAAAACTTAGGAAGGAAATTGAAGAAGATATAAAGAAATGGAAAAACATTCCATGCTCATGGATTGGAAGAATAAATATTGTCAAAATGTCAATACTACCCAAAGCTATCTACACATTCAATGCGATCCCAATCAAAATTGCACCAGCATTCTTCTCGAAACTAGAACAAGCAATCCTAAAATTCATATGGAACCACAAAAGGCCCCGAATAGCCAAAGTAATTTTGAAGATGAACACCAAAGCAGGAGGCATCACAATCCCAGACTTTAGCCTCTACTACAAAGCTGTCATCATCAAGACAGCATGGTATTGGCACAAAAACAGACACATAGACCAATGGAATAGAATAGAAACCCCAGAACTAGACCCACAAACGTATGGCCAACTAATCTTTGACAAAGCAGGAAAGAACATCCAATGGAAAAAAGACAGTCTCTTTAACAAATGGTGCTGGGAGAACTGGACAGCAACATGCAGGAGGTTGAATCTAGACCACTTTCTCACACCATTCACAAAAATAAACTCAAAATGGATAAAGGACCTGAATGTGAGACAGGAAACCATCAAAACCCTAGAGGAGAAAGCAGGAAAAGACCTCTCTGACCTCAGCTGTAGCAATCTCTTACTCGACACATCCCCAAAGGCAAGGGAATTAAAAGCAAAAATGAACTACTGGGACCTTATGAAGATAAAAAGCTTCTGCACAGCAAAGGAAACAACCAACAAAACTAAAAGGCAACCAACAGAATGGGAAAAGATATTTGTAAATGACATATCGGACAAAGGGCTAGTATCCAAAATCTATAAAGAGCTCACCAAACTCCACACCCAAAAAACAAATAACCCCGTGAAGAAATGGGCAGAAAACATGAATAGACACTTCTCTAAAGAAGACATCCAGATGGCCAACAGGCACATGAAAAGATGCTCAATGTCGCTCCTCATCAGGGAAATACAAACCAAAACCACCCTCAGGTATCACCTCACGCCAGTCAGAGTGGCCAAAATGAACAAATCAGGAGACTACAGATGCTGGAGAGGATGTGGAGAAACGGGAACCCTCTTGCACTGTTGGTGGGAATGCAAATTGGTGCAGCCACTCTGGAAAACAGTGTGGAGGTTCCTCAGAAAATTAAAAATAGACCTACCCTATGACCCAGCAATAGCACTGCTAGGAATTTACCCAAGGGATACAGGAGTACTGATGCATAGGGGCACTTGTACCCCGATGTTTATAGCAGCACTCTCAACAATAGCCGAATCATGGAAAGAGCCTAAATGTCCATCCACTGATGAATGGATAAAGAAATTGTGGTTTATATACACAATGGAGTACTGCATGGCAATGAGAAAGAACGAAATATGGCCCTTTGTAGCAACGTGGATGGAACTGGAGAGTGTGATGCTAAGTGAAATAAGCCATACAGAGAAAGACAGATACCCTATGGTTTCACTCTTATGTGGATCCTGAGAAACTTAACAGAAACCCATGGGAGAGGGGAAGGAAAAAAAAAACGAGGTTAGAATGGGAGAGAGCCAAAGCATAAGAGACTCTTAAAAACCGAGAACAAACTGGGGGTTGATGGGGGGTGGGAGGGAGGGAAGGGTGGGTGATGGGTATTGAGGAGGGCACCTTTTGGGATGAGCACTGGGTGTTGTATGGAAACCAATTTGACAATAAATTTCATATATGAAAAAAAAAAGAAAATAGTAAATCATTCCTCAAAAAATTAAACATAGAATTACCATATGATCCAGCAATTCCACTTCTGGGAATATATATGCAAAAGAATTGAGAGCAGTGTCTCTAAGGGATATTTGTATCCTCGTGTTCCTAGAAACATTATTCACAATAATTAAAAGGTGGAAATGTCCATCAATGGATGAACAGTTAAATAAAAGGTGGTATATACATCCAATAGAATATTATTTGGCCTTAAAAAGGAAGGAAATTCTGACACATGCTAAAGCATACATAAACCAGGAGGACATTATGTTAAGTTAAATAAGGCAATCACAAAAAGACCATCACTGTACGACTGCACTTATTTAAGAGATCTATAGTAGTTAAATTCATAGAAACAGAAAATACAATGGTGGTTGCCAGGGGATGGAAGGAGGGGGAAATGAGGATTTGTTTAATGGGTATCAAGTTTCAGCTTTGCAAGATGACAAATTTCTGGAGATTGGCTGAACAATATAAACATATTTAGCAATACTGAACTATATATGTAAAATGGTTAAGAGAGTAAATTTTGTTGCGTGTATTTTGCCACAATTAAAAACAATCCAGACTTTGGTTTATATAAAAATGAGATGTCTTCATCCTACTAGTTATGCTGTGGAAAAGCATACCACCAGGTGAAAAATTATTGATAATACTATGATCAATTATTTTCAAATAGGGTTGAAGCAATCAGCCAACAACCCATTCCTCAAATTTTAGCACTTTTCATCCAGATGGTTCTCCTAAATTTTAGGCATCTGAACTATATTGTTTTGGTTCTTCAAAGAAATTCTCTCTCAGATATCTGCATAAAACTATGCATTGCAGTTTTTTTTTTTGAGATAAGAGAAAGTTCTGCTCATTTGTCTTTTAATCTTGACCTATTCATACTTTCAGATCAATTCAACATTTCTCCCCCTGTGAGGTCTTCTCTCTTTGACTGTGCTGACACTCTTTCCTTTGGGCTACCATTATGTCTTGCAAGTGACTCATTTATTGCATTTACTGCCCAATTAGATTTATACTAGCTGTGAGCTCCTTAAGGGTAAGGATGCTTCCTATTCATCTGTGTGTCCCAAGAACTCAGCAGAGAGCCAAGCAAGAAATAGAAGTTCAGTATTTATTTATAGGTTGCTGCTGAAGCCATCTCTTGTAAAAACTGCCTTATTAAGTAACTGTGAAATAAGTTCCTCTTAGAGATCAGGACTATGGCAGAATAAAAGCCCACCTGCTCTTTTTCACTAAATAATATATTATTTTAGCAAATAATATAATATAGCTCTGTTTTTCTTTTTTGACTTGGGTGCCAGGAAGCTAAATGCCAAACGTTTGTCCTAAATTAAAGTTTACCCCTAGCATTACTAATCTAGTATGAGTAATCTGGTTTTATTCCACCACTACCCCGTCTTGTCTTGTCCTTACGTCTATGCTCTCGTAACATTATCTTGCTATAAACTGCCTCAAGTCTATTTTGGAAGAAAGTGAGATATGATTAAAATATGTAAAATATGCAATATGAGGCTAAATATGAAGGTGCTGTTTTAAAGCTGTTCTCTTTAGTTTCCTTTCTTTGTTCCATGAATAATGTTTCCTACATTTCAGTATAATCCTAAACAGCTGTGCTCTCATTACTGCAATATCTGTTCTTATACACTTTATGTTGTCTGGTTCAGTTCTGAGTAGGTGGTATAGTCTGTTCTCCACAATTTGTTTTCCAATGTATATCCACTTGTGTGTCATATTAGTTATTCTATTTTTCCTTAAACTATGGCTAAATTAAGCTCCTTTTCAAAGTAATAAGACAATCTAGTCAAGACCCTTTCTATGTAAAAAATGCACGCTTTAGTTGCTATAATTAAGAGAATAGGAAATATGATTTCCTTCATAGCAATCTTAAACCACAAAATATATGAGACCTGTATCTTGATGTAGACTTAGGGTAACTGTGGCTCCTTAGAAAAGTCGTTTGACTACTTAGGATTAGAATACCTCAAAAGTTCTTTCAAACCCTAAAATCTCATGGGTCTATCAGTAATGTCCAGAATGATAGTTGAAGGGCTAAACCCTTACCTAGCACTAAGCATAAATACTCTTTTGCTTGTGCACATGCATATGTTTATACATTGCTCTCTGTAAAAAGAAGCTACCCTGAATATAAGATAAGAATATTTCTCCAGATTAATATAAAATAAAAAAGTCAAATTGTAGATCTCAATAGTATACTTGAGTTTGTTATAAACTTCTTACATAAATACACTGTCAACATCCTGTTTCGTATGGTTTAAAATAACATGGCAGCAAATGTAGCTTCTAAATAATCACACAGTCCCCATCTTGGTATCCACAATAGACTTCAGTATGGTCCAACTTATCTATCTTATCTATATATGAGAGTTTCTTATGCCTTAGTAATTTTAATGCCAATTCCCCACTCAGCCTAATTTCACCACTGAAATGTATTGCAAGTTCAATCCTACCCTCACTGCTATTCACTCCCTGAAAAACATATTCACCCAAATTTCCCATCTTGCAAGGCATACCATACCACAATAGTTCATCCCTCCTGTGAAATATCACCTGCCTATCTAGTACCCAGATAGCTTAAAATAATCCATCCATTTTCTACATTTTTATAATACCACAGAGTTCATACTTTGACAACTAGGAGTACATCAGCTCTGGAATAGACCAACTAGTTCATCTATAAGCACTTCTTCTCCTTGGTGCACATTTAGACTGCATTTCCCAGTCTCTTTGCATCTGGGTGTATCATTTGACTGGTTCTGGCCAGTGGCAAGTAGGCAAACATAATGTTCATCATCCTGAGGCTGACCTATAAAATGTTTTAAGTGCTTCATGCACTCTCCTTCTTTGTACTCTTCTAGTGGCCACATGAAGAGGATTCAACAAGGACTACAAGATTCTAGGGAATGGCAGAGCTCCTGGGTGCCTCAATGACTGCATGGATGAAGCTTCACCCTCCACCCCTTGTTTTTCTTGGGTCATTTTTCACTTCCCTCATTGATCGTAAAAGACTAGAAATATATCTCAATGCTTTTTAAAATTCTCTATATAACCAACTACAATTATTTAATAACATTCATTCAACATCAGTATATTTTTAAGAGAAGATACATACTGTCTTCCAACTTGTCCCAGTATCATTCAATTATATGCATTTCAATACTCATAAAATATTCTAACCATTATTTAATATATGTATATGCTATCCAATGATAATGCTAATTATATATCCACATAATTTTAAAATGTAAAACAAAAAATTAATGCTTGCTTAGTATTCACTAAAAAGAAAATGATAATGTCCAGATTTTCTTCTTTTGACTGTTGTTCCCACTGGTGTTAAATAAGTAATATAAAGCCAGAAATTGAGAAAAAGAAACTAAAAGTCCACAAGCACAATCTTAAGTCACTGAAATAGCACACATTTGGTGTATGAATGAATTCATGAATCATTTATCATTGGTGATAGAAATAGACATTATTTACCTCAGAAGTCTATCTTTGTTGCAGTACCCTGTAAAGATGTTCAATATTTGAATCTCTCTTTTAAGGGAGGGAACTAACATTCATTGGATGCTTATTCTATGCCAGGTGCTTTACATACATCATTGTTCTTAGTCCTCACAACAACTGTGAAGTACTATTTTCTCCCCATTGCAGAGATGAAACAGCTTAATGAAGAAGTCAGCTCATAAATGGCAGAGCAGTGAGTGGAACCCAACACCTGTCTTATTCTTTCATGTTTTTTTCTTTCTAACACACAACTCTCTCTAGCATTGCTCATTACATATGTTTTTGTGACACTTTTGTTTGAAGCACTTTGCTTCTCTATTTTAAATATCAACACTTAAGTCAATTAGCTATTATTATTTCATGAGTTTCTACATTATGTTAGCCATAATAAATTTTTAAAAACCACATAAGAGACTGCCTTTTATCAAAGTGGTCACATTAAAAGATGGCTGCTTCCATTCTTATGATTATTTCTATACTATTCTTCTTCCCTGTTCCCTATAAATTCCAGGTTTTACTCTACTGGAATCAGATTATATTGTTCATTACCTTCATTGTTGCAGTCACTGGATGATCCTTCATGTTTCTCAAGTATTTTAGCTCCTGTCTCTCTTTCCAACATGACTCTTGATTTAATGATAGGTAATTTCAATATATGATCTTCCTTGAAATTTGGCCTTTTGATCGCTTGCTCTTTTTTCCCCTAAATACTTTGTCCTCCACGTTATTTCAACCAATCAATACCCTGGTCATTTCTAGACCTATTCATTACAAGCAATGCCCAAACTTCCATAATCTCTGTTTCATGCATCCAGTTCTCTGACCATCATCTGCTATATTTTCAGCTCATTTCTTCTAGTGTCTCAACTCTAACAATCATTTGATCCCACTGGGACCTGTCATCAATTAAACTTAATAAACACCTCAATGCCCTTCAACAACCTTTTCTAGACCAAATTACAATCCTACTTAAATCTAACTCTTTGCCTCTTCAACACCTGCACTTGTGCAGCTAAATATGTGTGCAGAAATAAATAGCTCTGAAAGATCTCACTTTATATTCAACTTGACAAACTGTTAGAGGACCCCTAAGGCTGCCGACAATCAACTATATTTCACTAGTTCATGTACTTTCTACTATCCTGGAGAACTATTTCATATCTTCTCCTTTCTTCGTAAATTTCTAACACCTCCATCCTAATACTCCAATTTGATGACTTTGCTTTTTTTTTTTCACTGAGAAAATTAAAGCAACTAGAAATTAATGCCACATATGTAAACCCACAACTGAACCCATATCTCAAATGCTCTCTCTCAAATTTCTGGAAATAAATGATACTTACTTCTTTCTAAAACCTACCTTTGTGCACTAAATACAATTCCCTATCACCTATCCAAGAACCACATAATGTAATTTATTCCCCTTTATCTGCATTATTGTTTTCTTATGTAGTAGAGATAAACACCACTAGCAAAAAAATGTTGTTTTTCACCCATCTTAAAAGTAATCCTCATTTAAGTCTCATTTCACCTAAAAACTATAACTGATTATCTTTTCCCTTTTTCAGCAAAACATCTTACGATATTTGACTATACTCAGTAATACTGAATTCGATTACTCCTATTCTTTTTTAATCCTTGCAATTAGATTTTCCTCCTGATTATTACACCAGAAATGTTCCTGTCAAGACCACCAATTATATCCAAACTCCTAAATTCAGTGGTCACTTTTCAGTTGTTATCACACTTGACTTATCAACGTCAAGTGTACTGCCTGTGATATATTTTCTTTACTTGGCTTCCATTACCACATTGTTGTTTCTCTTGTAACAACATTTTTGTTCCATCTCAATCTCCTTTGTTGGTTTCTCTTCCTCTTCCAGACCTCTTAACGTTGGGGTTTCCTAGATCTCAGTTCTTTATCCTTTCGTCCCTTTTAGTTGCTTAGGCAAAATTCTTGACTTCATTCCAGATTTTTCTATTCTCACATTCATGTCCAATTTGTTGGGACTCCTGTTATACTATCTTAAAATATAGCCAGAACTCAGTCCTCAAAATTTCCATTGCTATTACCTTGATACTAAGCCATCGTTACTACTCCAATGATCACTATAATTATCTCTTGACTGGTTCTTACTTCAATCTATGTGCAAACTTTTGCAACACAACAGCCAGACTGACATTTGTAAAATCCAAATCAGATCAAATCTTTCCTCTACTTCAAACTGTCTACTAGTTCCTCTTTTCAGAGTAAAACTCAAGTCACAATAAGCCACATCAAGATCAGGCTCCTCTTCCTTTCAGATGTAACCATTTACTCATTCATTCACCTCCAACCACCTGACTTTACTATCCAGTGAACAGAGTTGGCATATGTATGCTTTATAGGCTTGTGCAAGTATAACTCCTTCCTTAAATATTGTCCTCTGGATATATGATTATTCTCCTGAAGTATTTCAAGTCTTTGCCAGATGCTACGTTCTCAATGAAGCCAAAATTGACCGCCTAAGTAAAAAATGCAACCTGATTCCCTTTTCTTTTCCTCTGTTCTACATTTTCATTAGCACTTATAACCTTCTGCTGCCTAAATAACTTGTGTGTGTATGTTCCCCTAATGTAACCCTAGTGCCTAGAACAGTGCCAGACACATGGTATTTGCCCAATAAATCTATAAAATAATAAATGTATAAAATAATATAGTGTAATCTTGGTCAAACCCACACACGTGTGTGTGTGTGTGTGTGTGTGTGTGTGTGTGCGTACACACCCACACAGCTCTAAAAAGAACTGGAAATTTGTCCTTGATAAGTGAAATATGATGATCCACATCTAAGGGATAATTAATAATTTTGTATATAAAACAATAGACTCTCAAAACTGTGAAGAATTTTAAAGGTTATATAATTCAGTCATGTGTGTAATGTTTATTTCTTCTACATGTTTTCCCATACTAATTTTCTAGTCTATTCTTGAATACTGCAGTAACAGGGGGCCTTTTACATGGTCTGCAGTGAGAAAATTGGAAAGTCAAGATTATTTAATGTTGCCTAAGATTACACAGCAATTAAAGAAAATAGCAATGTTAGAATCAGAAACCAGTTCTTTTGCCTGCTAGACTAGTACCCATCACCATATTCTATTGGGTACACAAAACCTTTAATGCATTTAAATATGTCTGCTGAATAAACCAAGTGACTATTTTAATCACTGATGATTTAAAAATATTAATACAACTAAAGTCAAATTTAAAACTTTATTAAGAGTTTGTGTATGTAGACAAACCTCAAAAGAACTTGAAAAACATTCACTCATTTTGAAATTTAAGTTATTTTGGAAGTTTTGTCATGATAAATCAATGACACTGATAAAATAGTACCAGCAAGAGATGCTATGCCTGAAGAAAGATAATTCATGAAAAATCTGAGGTAGAGAATTCCACCGGTAAGTTCAAAACACTATTATGCTATGCTCCAGTAAATCCACCTCACGTTGGAAAGATGAAAACAAGAATAAAAGAATGGACATAATTTAGGTGAAATAAAGACTTTGAAAAGTTTCCATCCCAAAATAATTTAGGCAAAGACTGATTATGTCACTTAGAGAAATCACCGTACTTTCTACTACTAGAGGAGTTGAAAGAGGTACTAAAAAGAAAGAAAAGCTGAAATCTTGCCATTTGCAACTATGTGGATGGAACTGGAGGGTATTATGCTAAGTGAAAGTAGTCAGAGAAAGACAAAAATCGTATGACTTCACTCATATGAGGACTTTAAGAGACAAAAGAGATGAACATAAGGGAAGGGAAACAAAAATAATATAAAAACAGGGAGGGGGACAAAACAGAAGAGACTCATAAATATGGAGAACAAACTGAGGGTCACTGGAGGGATTGTGGGAAGGGGGATGGACTAAATGGGTAAGGGGCACGAAGGAATCTACTCCTGAAATCATTGTTGCACTACATGCTAACTAATTTGGATGTAAATTAAAAAAAATAATAAATAAAATTAAAAAAAAAGAAAGAAAAGCTAAACACCATGTCTGAATTACGAACATGTTTCACATTTTAATTATGTTTTGTATTTCTGCTCAGTGTAGCACACTGTGATTCAAATAAGTTTAAAAGAAACTATAAAATTATAAGAGACAATGAAATATTCATAATTAGGATGCCTAAATACAACACAGAAATAAATAACAACTTGAAGTACTCAGTGATATCATTAAACTCTTCAAATTTCTAAAGATCTTCATACCAGAATTCTCTTGTGTAAAGATGTTATATTTAATGGATTAAAGGACAATTTTTATTACTGTGAAACTCTGAAATGTAAAACAGCTTGACATTTTTGATTCACCATGTCAGCTTATCATGTTCAAATAGACTTTATTCTGTGCAGCTCAATAAAAACTTTTAAAGCTTCAAAAGAACAAAGTGTCTTAGAATCATTTCTCAGAAGGAGCAAGTTCTTGACACTATGTCAGAAAATAGAAAAACTTTGTTTTCAAAACAACAAATACACCTCATTAAAATTTCTGTAAACTGATTGTCATGAGTACTTTTCCTCCAAAGACTTCCTAAACTTGTGTTCTTGTTTTATCATTATATATATATATATATATATATATATACACACATATACTTTATGTGCATATGTTTGATTGAATGTACTTTTATACACACGTGCATATTAGCTTCTTGAAAAACGCAAGTTATGGAAATACAACTTAAGAATGGGAGGGAGGGCAGACTTCAAGCTATATTACAAAACTCTAATCATCAAGACAGTATGGTACTGGCACAAAAACAGACACTCAGATCAATGGAACAGAATAGAGAACCCAGAAATGAACCCACAAACGTATGGCCAACTAATCTCTGACAAAGCAGGAAAGAATATCCAATGGAATAAGAACAGTCTCTTCAGCAAGTGGTGCTGGGAAAACTGGACAGCGACATGCAGAAGAATGAACCGGGACCATTTTCTTACACCATACACAAACATAAACTCAAAATGGATGAAAGACCTCAATGTAAGACAGGAAGCCGTCAAAATCCTCGAGGAGAAAGTAGGCCAAAACCTCTTTGATCTTGCCTGCAGCAACTTCTTACTCAACACGTCTCCAGAAGCAAGGGAAACAAAAACAAAAATGAACTACTGGGACCTCATCAAAATAAAAAGCTTCTGCACAGTGAAGGAGAAACAATCAGCAAAACTAAAAGGCAACTGACAGAATGGGAGAAGATAGTTGCAAACGACGTATCAGTATCCAAAATCTATAAAGAACTGATCAAACTCAACACCCAAAAAAACAATAATCCAGTGAAGAAATGGGCAAAAGACATGAATAGACACCTCTCCAAAGACGACATCCAGATGGCCAACTGACACATGAAAAAATGCTCAACATCACTCATCATCAGGGATATACAAATCAAAACCACAATGAGATACCACCTCACACCTGTCAGAATGGTTAACATTAACAACTCAGGCAACAACAGATGTTGGCGAGGATGTGGAGAAAGAGGATCTCTTTTGCACTGTTGGTGGGAATGCAAACTGGTGCTGCCACTCTGGAAAACAGCATGGAGGTTCCTCAAATATTAAAAAATAGAACTACCTTTGACCCAGCAATTGCACTACTAGGTATTTATCCAAGGGATACAGGTATGCTGTTTTGAAGGGACACATGAGTCCCAATGTTTATAGCAGTACTATCAACAATAGACAAAGTATAGAAAGAGCCCAAATGTCCATCAATGGATGAATGGATAAAGATGTGGAATATATATACAATGGAGTATTACTCGGCAATCAAAAAGAACGAAATCTTGCCATTTGCAACTATGTGAATGGAACTGGAGGGTATTATGCTAAGCAAAATTAGTCAGTCAGAGAAAGACAAGTAACATATGACTTCATTCATATGAGGACTTTAGGATACAAAACAGAAGAGTGAACATAAGGGAAAGGAAGCAAAAATAATATAAAAACAGGGAGGGGGACAAAACATAAGAGACTCTTAAATATGGAGAACTAACAGAGGGTTACTGGAGGTGTTGTGGAGCTGGGGGATGGGCTAAATGGGTAAGGGGCATTAAAGAATCTACTCCTGAAATCATTGTTGTACTATATGTTAACTAACTTGTATGTAAATTAAAAAAAAAAAAAAAAAGAATGGGAGGTAGAGGTACATGAGTGGCTCAGTCAGTTAAGCCTCATACTTCAGCTCATGAGGTTATGGTCTCATGGTTCTTGAGTTCAAGCCCTGTGTAGGGCTCTGTGTTGACAGCTCCTACTTCCTGGGGCCTGCTTCCTATTCTGTGTCTTCCTCTCTCTCTGCCCCTCCCCCACTCACGCTCTGTCTCTCTGTCTCTCTCTCGAAAATAAGTAAACATTAAAAAAAAGAATAGGAAGGGAATTTACCAGGAATCTATTCAATCCTCCTAATTTTACTGATGGAGGAACAAAAATGAAAGATATTTAAAAAACCACTTCTCAACAGAATTCAGGTCGGCTTCATCTTACTGCAGTGTTCTTTCTAGTATTCCACATTGCTTCACTGTATACACTAAGCTGATAGAGTCTTGCTACAGAGTCTTTGCTAGACTCTGATATTTTATGTCATATACACATTAAGTTTGATAACCTTTGCTTGAATAGATTTCAAAATGACATCAACTTCAAGTGCAAAAATTGCTACCTGGACAAAAACTCATTCACAATATCCTTCATGTTTTAAGTTACCTGTACGCAAAAGCTAAATAAATGAAAGAACTGCAGCTGTTTTTCCAGGAGAAGGAAAATAATATTCTATAGTTATTCTTGTTTCAAAACTAAAAAAACAATATTTCAAAGATATGGATCATATCATGGAGTGTGATAAATATAAGTATGTGTAAAGTGTAAATGGACATCTATTATTTTTCTGTTTTCCATATATAAGTTCCACCAAGAAAAAAAGGGAGCTCAAACCAAATGCTTACTAAATACTTGCAATGCATAGTCAATCTTCTCATTTCAAGTGGGAACACAGAGTTTAGGGATGTTAACAAATCATCACTGGAGAGAAAAGAACTTCTTGAACCAGTGTTTATTTTAATTTTAATGACCCTTTGAAAATAGATAGAACCTTTCAAAAAGACCTCAATATAATAAAGGCCATATATGAAAAACTCACAGCTAACATCATAATCATAGCAATCAAAGAAGAAAAAGGAAAAAAAGGTATCCAATTCGGTAAGGAAGGAGTAAAACTTTCACTATTTGCAGATGATATAATACTATATATAGAAAACACTAAGATTCCACCAAAAAACTACTAAAACTGATAAATGAATTTAGCAAAGTGCTGGCTATAAAATTCATACACAGAAATCTGCTGCATATCTGTACACTAATAATGAAGTTACAGAAAGAGAAATTTTAAAAACAATTCCATTTAAAATTGCACCAAAAATAATAAAGTACCTAGGAAAAAACTTCACGAAGGAGGTGAAAGAGTTGTAGTCTGAAAACTATAAAATATTGGTGACAGAAATTAGACATGACACAAAGAAATGGGAAAAAAATGTCAAACTCATGGGTTTGAAGAACCAATATTGCTAAAAATGTCCATACAAGGGCGCCTGGATGGCTCAGTTGGTTAAACATCTGACTCTTGGTTTCAGATCAAGTCGTGATGTCACAGTTCTTGAGTTTGAGCCCTGCATTCACCTCTGTGCTGGCAGCACGGAACTTGCTTAGGATTCTGTCTCTCCCCCTCTCTCCCCCTCCCCTGCTTGCACACTTACTCTTTTTCTGTCTCAAAAATAAATAAACAATTTTTTTAAATGTCCATACTACTCAAAGAAATCTACAAATTTAATGTAATTCCTATCAAAATATCAACAGCATTTTTCACAACCAGAATAATCTTAAAATTTGTATGCAAATGCAAATGACCCCCAAAAGTGAAAGTAATCTTGAGCTGGAGTTATCACAATCCCAAATTTCAAGACACACTACAAATCTGTAGTAATCAAAAGAGTCTGGAACCGGCACAAAAATAGACACATAGATCAATGGAACAGAATAGAAAGCCCAGAAATAAACCCACAATTGTATGATCAATTAATCTTCCACAAAGGAGGCAAAACCTTCCCACCACTATACTGTAGCAGACACAATTCTGATTAAAACTCATTTATATAAAATAAAAATGATTGTATTTACATGACATTTTAAAATGAAAAAATTTTAAACATACTAACAAGTTGTTAAGACCTGAAATGCCAACAGATGTTTGGAAAATATTTTGGAGGGGCCCCTGGGTGGCTCAATCCGTTTGTGGGTCTAAGCCTCACATCAGGCTCTGCGCTGACAGTATGGAGCCTGTTTGCTATTCCGTCTCCCTCTCTCTCTCTGCCCCTTCCCCACTTGTGCTTGCACGCGGGTGCGTGTGTGTGCGTGCGCGCGCACGCGCACGCCCACGCACAAGCATTCTCCCTCTCTCAAATTAAATAAAAAACATTTTCTAAAAGTACTTAAAGTAGGGGCGCCTGGGTGGCTCAGTTGGTTGAGCATCAGACTTCAGCTCAGGTCATGATCTCCCCAGTCCATGAGTTTTAGCCCCCCATTGGGCTCTGTGCTGATAGCTCAGAGCCTGGAGCCTAATTCAGATTTGTGTCTCCCTCTCTCTGCCCCTCTCCCACTCATGCTCTGTATCTCTCTTTCTCTCTCTCTCTCTCTCTCTCTCTCTCTCTCTGTCAAACATAGACATTAAAAAAATCTTTTTAAAAAAGTACTTAAAATATATTTTGGAAAATGGCCCTCAGAAATTGTCTAGAAATGCATGAAATGAAATAGTAGTTTGGCAACAGTAATTCATTTTTATTAATGCTAATAGCTAATTCTACTGAATCTAGTACCAGTATTATTATGGATGAAATGGCTAGTTAGAGTATCTGTGTTGATCTAAATAAAAGAATTATAATATGATCAGTTAAAATTCAGAGAGCAAAAATTTGTATAATCAGTGGACTGTATTTTGGGAAAAAATAATATTTAGATTCTTCCCACAAATTTTTTTCTTGTATTTTTCTTACCCTTCAAACTGTGCCATATGGCAAAGGTCCTAAAATGCTTTCTTGGAAACTGTCTGTTGGTTTAAGATTTGGGTTGCTTTTCAATAAATGGGGTAGAATTTCTAAGAATCTGTCTATGTTTTATCATCCATTTCTTCCAGGATTAACAGCAACCATCTTCAAGTGTAGAAAGAAACCAACCTTTCATGGGACCCAGCCAAACAGTGAAGTCTCATTTGAATACAATTATATCAATTAATCTGTAGTTATAATCTTTTGTTTGGAAACAAATAATATTTCATGTATTACTTGCAATAAACCTATGAAAAAGTCAAGGAATAAATTATTAATCTCTTTTCCAGATAACTGAATCCTCCCCAGCCTCAATTTTCTTAACACATCAGAATTAACTTACATAAGGGACTCAAACAGAATCAGACCCAGTTCTCTTATTCTTCTAGCCCCATGTACCTCCAATGGACAGAGGATACTGTATGGAATGCTTGTCATAAAGATTAATTTCAGAAGATATGGAAAACACTGAAGACTGTTCATAGCAACTGTGGATGAGTATATTGATTTACATAATTTACAACAGTATGTGAAGTAAAGCAATTTTGAGTGTGTTGAAAAAGCTGTCTTTATTATCTTGGCTAAATTTTTGTTTGCTTAATTTCAAAAGACTGTGTACTTCTCTTTTTACTTAATAAAATGATTTTATGTGAACCTTTATATAAAATTTTCAACTATTTAGCCTCTATAACCTAAAGGAGGTCACTGATTAATCCCATTTTTTTCTTGTAAAAAAAGAAAGAGGGAAAGAGAAATTTTAAGCAACCAAGTAACACTAAGCTTTTATAATTTGTTTCTCTTTTGTATAACTCTCCATGTGGTCCTCTACAGCGGGTTTCTGTCCCAAGTTTTATGAAAGACTCCTTTAAAGGAAGCTCCAAACTGGGATGCCAGAGTATTAAACATTCAGCGAAGCATTTAAGAAAAGTACGGGATATAATGATTTCAATAGCCATTCATTTGTACTGGAAACACGACTTGATTAAATGAAAACCTAACTGCATTCGGATTTCTTACTTTTAATAAAGAACCTTCCAAGAAATGTCAGCCACATGTACCTACTTTTTCTTACTTGACATAATTAGTACCCTCAATCCTGTTTCATACATGTTATCATTGATTTATAAGCACAGATAAAATACATGTGACATATTGCTTTATGCCTTATATTTGACAATGTTGAAAATAAGCTTTAATATGCCACAATCGGAGCTGATAATTGGCTTAAAGTTAGGAGCATTTTATTTTACTATTTATTTATTTTTATTTTTTAATGTTTATTTATGTTTGAAAGACAGAGAGACAGAGTGCAAGCAGAGGAGGGGCAGAGAGAGAGGGAGACACAGAATCCAAAGCAGGATCCAGACGCCGAGCTGTCAGCACAGAGACTGATGTGGGGCTCGAACGCCTGAACTGTGAGATCATGACCTGAGCCGAAATCAGATGCTTAACTGAGCCATCCAGGCACCCCAAAGTTAGGAGCATTTTGAAGATGATTCCACAAGTCGCTATCTGGTCTTGAGGAGTAACTATTTTATTATTGTTTCAATTAGGTGGAAGATGAAGATCTGCTTCTGATGTTTGCTTGCTTACTTTACATTCTACTAATAATCACTGCTGTGGATGTTGGAGATAATCAGTCATACCAACTTAAATTCAATGGGGCTACAGGTGGAGGAGGTGCTGGCATTTAAAATGTTAAAAGCAACAGAAAGATCAGGTAAGACGAGCATACAGAAGGCCTTCACAATATCCCTGCTTCCAAAGAGGACATGATTAATGGGATAAAAGAACTGAAAGCAAAGAAGAATGGGACACAAGTGAAATTTTAAAAGGAGACACAAAAAGATGGGAGGGGGGCCTCTGGCTAGAGACAATGGGGTAAAATAAAAGATATCTTACAATCTTAGAACTGAGATCCTTGGCTAACCAGTCAGTAGAGCATGCAACTCTTGATCTTGGGGTTGTGAGTTCAAGCTCCACACTGGATGTAGAGTTTACTTAAAAGAGAGAGAGAGAGAGAGAGAGAGAGAGAGAGAGAGACAGACAGACAGACAGGAGAGAGAGAGAATCTTAGAATATTGTACTTAAATGCACAGCCAAAACATCAGGGTGACTTTTGAGAGTTCTTTGGATTCTTTCACTTACTTCAGAAGAGCTACAAGATAACTTATTATGGTTGTATTTTTCTTTTAATGACAAATACTTATATGTTGTTTCAGAAGATAAATTTAAGTATAGTTACTATGTTATATTCATTGTTAATTTCTTCAGTTACTTGTGGTGTTATGAAAGCTAAAACAAGGCAAAAACACTTACCTGATTATTTCTATAAGTTAAATGCCAGTAAAATGCCTTTCTACACACATCTTCCTCTCTCTCAACTTCTTTCTTCCTTTCTTTTCCTCCTTCCCCATCTCCTTCCTTCCTTCCTTTCTTTTACCTCTCCTTCCTCGTTCCCACTCTCCTTTTCCTCATTGTGTTTTCTCTCTCTCTCTCTCTCTCTCTGTCTCTGTCTCTCTCTTTCCCTCTTTCTGTCTTATGAAAATCACTCCCAGGATCCCAGGTCAAGGAACAAATAATTTTGAAAACTACCAAAAGTTTATAACCATTAAAAAGATAATATTTTTAAAGAATAAAAAAAAGATCCTTTTTCATTACAAATTAAATCATTAAAATATTAAATTATAATTAAATATATTAGTTTATTGAATATTACTCTTTACTAATAAAACTGAGGAAGTTCAATAAGACATATGATTAGAATTTAAATCTGGAAAAATGTAGTTTCCTTAAATGTTTCATGCTATTATGGCTGTTAAAGTCTAATAGTGTAAAAAGCTAAAACAGGAAAATAACACTGTTTAGAAATCTTAAAAAAATGATAAAGAAGAGAAAAGTCACAACGTGATTTTTGTTACAAGGTTATTTTCAACTTAATTTTATCTTCAGATCAGTTGTAACCTGTTTCTTCCCTCATTTCAATTTCGGTTACATTAGTATGTGGATTTTACATAGTTACATTGATGCTTTATGCTTTATTTTTAAAATCCTTTCTGAGGTGTTGAAAGCATCATGCTTTATTTAGAAACAGTAGCATAAAAATAATGAAATACCCAAATATCTACATTTATTAATTTCTCTGCACCTGCACGATTGTTCTATCATTTTTCACATTCTAAAATGGAACTCATCCATCACTTTGATATAAGTGCACAAGTACAGCTTCTTGTGCCTTTTTCTAATTTCATCAGCTTTTGTGTTGGAGCTTGATAAAAAGAATTACTGGCTTTTTTTTTCTTAATGTGCCAGGCACTTTTCTAAGTATTTAAAATAAATAGACTCGTTTTGTCCTTAAAACATCCATCTAGAGTAAGTATTTTATGATCTTAATTTTACAGAGGAAGAAACTGACACACGAAAAGTTTAAGTAGGGACACCTGGGTGGCTCAGCTGGTTAAGCATCTGACTCTCGATTTTGGCTCAGGTCATGATCTCACAGTTCATGGAATCAAACTCCTCATCCCTCCACTATCATCACAAAGCCTGCTTGGATTCTCACTCTCCCTCTCTGCCCCTCCCCTACTTGCACTCATGCCTTCCCTCAAAAGAAATAAATAAACTAAAAAAAAAAAAAAGTTTAAGCAAACTTGCGCAAGTTTTACATATCTAGTGAATGGAAAGCTGGGTTCTAACCCAGGCTGTATAGTTCTAGAGGCAGAATCAATACGCTCCCTCTATAGATCTTGTTTTATTTAGAGCAAAACAAAATACAGATGAAAAATACTCCTAAATGGTGAATATTAATGGAGCATTCTATTAATCTACAGATATTCTACAGAAATACAATAAATTATAGTATACGCTACTTTTAAAATTATGAATAAACAGTGTGGGGCCCGGACAAATATGCAGCATAATCAGCAAGCATTTTTCCCATTTTTATAAAATCAGAAATTCATTGCACTCTGTAAAACTCTTAATTGTGTGGATAATGGCAGAAGTAACTTCCTCCACTGCCTATACAGAATCAGTTATTTAACATGTAGAATGCTCAGTTTAAGGACAGTTTGGAAGATTTTTATCAAATCACTGCAAATACCAGAGCTCAGAATAGAGTTCATTCATTGTCAAAAAGGACTTGAGAAAGGCGTGCTAGCATTCAGAAAAGACAAAATGACCAGAAAAAGGTATGTGTCCTCATTTTATTGGCCAAGAATCCTCCATTTTCAATGCAGAAAAGAATTCTCTCATTTAAAATTCATTCAATTTTGTATTTTCATGAAAACAGCATCTGAATAAATTCTTGGGAGATGTAACTTAATTTTGAAATGGCAAGGAAAATCCATATTAAGGTTCTGAATCAGAAACTATGCATGGGCAGAAAACCATAATAAGGTAGTTATATTTTCATTATCTTGTAGTGTCATCTTACCACATGATAATATTTTATTTCCATGAGAGTACATATCAGTAGCTGCCCATTAGCTTGGTTAAGGGGATTCATAACTGAATTAAGACAGGCCAAATAAGTAACCTATTGAACAATTTATAGTTAGATATTTTTATGGCATTTCCCAGATGACTTTAGTGAGATATAAACATAATATGTTAAAAAGTACTGAAAGCTGAGTTTTCACAAATATTAAATATATAAGTATTAAAATATCATCTGTTAACTAATATAATTTATATGATAAAGAACCTATCATTGCAACATTTGAATGTATATTAGACTCCTCATACTTCAGGGAAAATAAAGGCTATAGTATGCCTATGCTTCTCATACACAAGCTCAAAAAAATATTTGCTATTTTGAAGCTAAGAACCAAAATGTAAAAATCAAAGGTAAGCAACCTATGGATCAGAAAATATTCCCCATTTCGTGATACTACGTTCCTGACTTTCTTTACTTTTGAGATATATTTTATGTACTAATTCACCCTCTCATTTATTCATTCATTAAGATAAAATATCTCCTCTTGAGGTTGTAATTCAACATATCTCTCTATTCATAGCACAGACCTTAAGCATGCTTACACTGGAAACAGATAATCCTGGTTAGATTTTAAGCTTTACTATTTACCAGCTATATTGTCTATTGCCAAATTACTTTAGAACCACCAAGTTCTTCACTTAGAAAGTGAGAATAATAATAGTACCTACCCAGCAGGGTGGTTCTAAAAATTAAATGAGGTAAGGCAGAGAGTCTACTATGAAGTTAATACTCAATAAGTATTATCGGGGGCACCTGGGTGGCTCAGTTGGTTAAGCGTCTGACTTCAGCTCAGGTCATGATCTCATGGTTTCGTGGGTTCGAGCCCCACGTTCAGGCTCTGTGCTGACAGCTCAGAGCCTGGAGCCTGCTTCAGATTCTGTGTCCCCCTCTGTCTCTGCCCCACCCCTGCTTGTGCTCTGTCTCTCTCTGTCTTTCAAAAATGAGTAAACATTAAAAAAAAAACATTCAATAAGTATTATCGGATATTGAATAAAAAAAATTAATAATGAATTTGACTCACTGAAATCGGGAACAACACCATATCTGTAGACTCAGGGATACAATTGTAGTGGCACACTTTCAAACTCAACCAAAGAAGAAAGCACTCAGTGGGATATTAATCATATTATGTAACAGGTATTTTCACAAAGTTTTTTATGTAACTCAATTAAAAAATAAATTCCAAAAACTTTCAAATGATCTTGGGCAGTTTGTTTTTTAAAAGAAGTTATGTTTAGGGGCACATGGGTGGCTCAGTCGGTTAAGCATCTGACTCTTGGTCTGTTCGGGTCTTCATCTCACATTTGTGGGTTAGAGCCCAGTGTTGGGCTCTATGCTGACAGAGCAGATCCTGCTTAGGATTCTCTCTCTCCTCTCTCTGCCCCTCTCCCACTCATGCACTCTCAAGATAAACAAACAAAACTTTAAAAAAATTGAAAAGGTTATGTTTATAAATGTCTAAAGGAAGTCACTTTCTACAGAGGGAGTGATTATCTCTGTGCTTCTTTCAAAAATCTGAGTTTGCATTTTTTTCCATTCCTTCATGATGAAACAGGGTCGAGTAAATACAACAAAAACTACAAAGGTGTCAAACAGTATATTATGGGTCTTATATTAGAATTTATTATTTCCTATAATTTTATTAATTTATAAGTTTCTTTAGTTGCTGAAATTGGGATTCTAGCAAACAAAATTTTGTCTACAGTCTTGTGACGGTGAATCCTCCTATTTAACTTTTCAGGAGAGTAACTCTTGATTCAGGAGGAGAGGGAGATAAAATTCTAAACATTCACTAGTTTATATGAGAAATGTTTTAGATAAATGTGGAAATGAAAACATTTACAAACACATTCTGAAGTTAGTGATCATTAAGGTTTCCTCCTAGAGCTGTGTCTGACAACGCATGTTGGGACATCTACATCTTAAGGGTTTAATGGAGCTCCTGGGTAATACTACCTGTAATCTCTAAAGGCCTTTTACACTAATAGGTCACCATAAGTAACTATATACAAATTCACACCCTTAATTCTGGAATATAAACTGCCAGGAATTCTTAGGCTACATTTTCTTTACCTTCCTCCTTTTGAGCTTAAACTTAAGTCATTTGGTGATCTTTATAGACTGCATATTTTATTGCAATGTGGAAGATTGATTACCAACCAACAGTAACATTTTCACATCTGAAAAAAAAATGTCATTGTTTTCCTACCTATCATGGTGCACAATTGTTATTAAATATTTATTGATGTAAGTATTTGATTTTTTATCCTACCCTCACCCTCTCAGCTAGACATTAAGATAGCAGGCTACACTTATTTTGGTCAACAGCATATATCTAACACACAGTTCAGTAATTGGCATTCATTCATTCATCAATGTTTATTGAATGCCTATAACTGTGTAGGCATAGCTCATAGTGCAGGGTATAAGGCAGTAATCAAGGCAGGCCATGTCACAGCTTTCTTGCAGTTTATATTCTTGTGGGTAAGAGAGAAGAGTAACAAATAGGCTCTCTATACATATTTGCAAAACATGTGAAAGAACGAATTGAATACATATTTGATATATTTTTTTATATCTCTATTCTGGTAGGATTTGATTATCTGTATGACTTCCTTAAAGAGTTCTTGTAATTCTCCAATTTGAAGGCAAAATAAATTTCTGCTACAATAGTAGGCTACCATTTATTCTTCATTTTAGTTCCATATCCATAAATATACATCGATGTTTATGCACATTTATGCATATTATTGTCATTGAACAAGTCATTTAAAAGGTAGATTAATGCAATATTATATGCAATCACTTTTCCTTTTGAAGCTTTTGGAGGTAAGTCAGAAATTTCCACTTTTTTTTTTTTGGCCAGATGTCCATGATCAAAGTATAAAACAAATGTCATTTTTCTTTTCCACTCTGTCATAGGGTAATTAAACATTTATCATTGAGCTATATTAAAAAGGTTACATTCAATTTATGAGAGTGCTCTTCTCAGGCAACTCCAAAGAAAAGTAAGCAACATCAGTGTATACTGTTCTGTATCAGTCTTTCCCAATCAAGGAATTACACATTCAATACATTAATTGACAGCCATGTACTTACTCAACATAAATATTGAAATTTATATACAAATGATAGTCTAACAATATATTAACTTAAGAAAATAGAATGTGCCCAGAGATGCTTTCATTTGTAAGTTTTCATGTGAGCCCAACCACACGTCATTTATCAAACTCATGTTTTTAAAGAAATCAGTTTGTACAATTCAGAAAAACTTTAAAAACCAGGCTTCCTAATTTCACTGGTAATTGAACTATTATTCTCTTGCTTTCTTTTTGATGTCAGCTTTCTTTTCCTACTGTGAGTACTGGGAACCTTTACGACCAAAGGTCGACCACACGTGGAAGCACCAGTCAGCACCACTGCATCAATATTAACCTCCAATGATCTCACAGCAAGCCGACAGTGTTATTTTCCAATGGCTGATTCTACTTGGAAATACTAACAAGTTTTCTTCCAGGTCATTATTTTAACCTATTAATGAAAGCCAATAGACTGACACATGACCTTGTTTAAGAACGGTTTTATTTTTTTATTACATATCAGAAATTTACCTTTATAGTAAAGGATTACTTTTGGTAATATCTAGAATTTAGTTTAAAATGGCCCTAGGGAAAACAAAAGCCATGTATTTATTGATCTAACACCTAAAAGCCATTATGGGTACAAATTATCTGTTACCAAAAGACAAAGCTATTATGTGTCTTGCCAATAATGCTACTTTTACTCGTCATAGAAAATATTAATAACGAATGAGCTAACAAAGAGAGGATGCCATCTTTTACTCTCACAGTGACCGAATACCCAGGTACCAGGATATGAAAATTTTCTAAATGTTAGATTATGTCAGTGGCAAAATTAAAATATGTATTTCTTTCCTTAAATGGATAAATTGTCGGAATATACATAATATCTTATTTAACCTATGCAAGACTAGAATAACAATCTCAAGACAAGTTATGTTATAATAATTAAAAATCATTTTGTTTGCTTTATGAACTGTTTCCTTTAAAAACCTCTCAAGTTGGGGCACCTGGGTGGCTCAGTCCACCAGGTTGGGGCACCTGGGTGGCTCAGTTATGTGTCCAACTCTTGTCTTTGGCCCAGGTCATGATCTCACTGTTTGTGAGTTCGAGACCCATGTATGGCTCTGCGTTGACAGTGCGGAGCTTGCCTGGGATTCTGTCCCCTTCTCTCTGCCCCTCCCCAGCTTGTTCTCTATCTCTCTCTCAAAATAAATTAAAAAAAACTAACTAAATAAATAAATAAATTACTCAAGTCTAACATATGACATACATATCAACGCTGCATAACAGAAAGAAATATGGACAAGGGCAGGGAGTTGGATTTTGTCCCTACCTCATAGGAAGCATTTAATATCCTTGGATCTCAGTTTCCTCATCTGCAAAATAAGGAATCTAGAACAACTGAGCATTAAATTTCCTTACATTTCTAAAACTTATAAGCCTATTAAATAAAAATAGCTTCTGATTGACATAAAATGTATTATGAATTAGACAATTTTATGTACTGAATTGATAGCAATTTTTTGTTTGTTTGTTTTTTGTAAACTCTACCCCCAATATGGGTCTTGAACTCATGACCCCAAGTTCAAGAGTTTCATGCTCCACCAACTGAGCTGGCCAGGTGCTGGTATGTCAATTTTTTTAAAGTAATTTTTTCACAGAAATACTAATTTATTTCACCGGAAATTACATTTCTTTAATCTAGTCAAAAAAGTTAAACAAAGGCAAAATGGAGGTTTTAGACTGTTTCTCATGCAGGTTTGTTTACAATAAAACCTGAAGTTGGTTCTCAGAGAAGTAAAGCTTCTTTGTGAAATTACTACGTTGAAAAATGTAAGAATGACCAAATAAATAATATAGGGACAATTAATCTCAGCTATCAACCTTAATTATGAACCTCCTCCTCTTGCTTCTAATTCCCTTTCAAGTAAATTATGACTTCACAGATACACTGGATGTTTCACGATAGCTTCTCTTTAGGACCTTATAGAAACTTCATGTAATGGAGTGGGTTCCAAAACTTTTAGTGTGGATTAAATCATTCTGTCAATGTCTTCTTTTTTTGTTTTGTTTTATTATTCAAATTGCCTTTTTCCCACTACTTAATCGTTCACCCTATACTTGTAGCTTCGTCAGTTCAACAGATATTCTTAAAAGGTTTCTTATACTCATTTTTTCAAAATCATCTTGTCATTTACATTTCTGAAAAAAATATATCTCACAAGAAGCATATTTGGCATGCCCCAAATGAAAATATAAAACTCCACAATTGTTCATGCTCCTTGATGAATATTTGTTTTTTGCTTTGTTTTACTTTTACTCATTAATTCTTAGATCTATAGGCAGTATGCACTTTACTAATCCCAGTATGTTTTCTAGTTTTAAAACATACATTTCAGTGACCACATCTACTTTAATTCATCTTTCACATTATTTAACACACTGCTAGTAATTATCTTTCAATAATACTGATAACAATGAAAGACAAACAAACAAACATGGTTGTTAAAATAGAATTATTGACTTCTGGAGATAAATTAATCTCCCCATTCCTCTTTAGCAGATGTCCTAGTCTCAATACTCAATAATCATTTTCCACGAACACAGATAAGTACTAACCCGTCCCAATTCAGAATACTTTCCATAAAAGTTCTTATCAAATACCCTATATGCCTCCCTGTAAAACATACATATTCAATGTGCATTTTTTTGAAACTACACACACCACACATGAATAAAATAGAGGTTAATAATTCCATTAAGTACTAAAATAACTATGTGCTAATATGTTCAACATCTCTTCTCTTCAGTTCATCATATCTTGTATGAAAAGAGGCAACTTTTTTTTAATGTTTATTTATTTTGAGAGAGAGAGAAAGAAAAAAAAAACAAGAGAAAGAATGCTCTGCATGTGCAAGTGGAGGAAGGGCAGAGAGAGGGAGAGAGAATTCCAAGTAGGCTCTGTGCTGTCCACCCCACAGGGGACACCTTCTCATAAACCATGAGATCATGACCTGGGCAGAAATCAAGAGTTGGAGGCTTACCCGACTGAGCCACCACCCAGGTGCCCCAAAAAGTGGCACCTTTTAAAACTGTGTGCCCGTATCATTCTGTTTAAAAGAATTGGCATCTCTGAATGTCTAACAAATAAACAAAACAAAAACAAAAACAAAATCCTTAAATTTCTTGCTATGACACAACAAACCCTTCACCATGGGACATGGTCACCTTTCTCAGCCTACATGACCTTTCTTCTAGGTGTGCAGTTCTCTGGCCACACAGAACCATCTACTGCCTCCAATATACTTCCCACTTTATGCCTATGAGTCTTTGAACTTCTTCTCTCTGCTTGTAATATTGTTACCCACCTTTAATGGGCATTTTTGAGCAATTTCATGCTCATATTTTCTCATTACTATAAATGTCACCTCTTCTGAGTTTCTGTAATGCACTTAAGGCATATGTTATGTACCTCAGCATCTCCTGAATATTATAGCTTTGGGTACTCAATAAATGCTTATTGTGTAAATGATTAATAATGATAGGGATTGATGAGGACAGAAATAAATCCTAAATTTGGTTTCCTTCTCTCAAAGACTTAATGATGACGTATGGAACAGTGAGTGTGTTGGATATAACTAGACCATTAGATAACAGATGTGAGGGGGCTAGAAAGGAAAGTAAAAAACATGGAAAACAACGTGTTGATTGCATATTCTCTGCTAGGCACAAAGTGATGTACTTTCACATATGTAATCTCCATTTCTGAGATATTTTTCAATTTAAAGTATAACCACATTATTATAGTTTTAATAATGGACTACAAACAACAAATACCATTTAAATAGAAAATATGAAGGACAATAAAATTTTCAAAATGGACTACAAACAACAAATACCATTTAAATAGAAAATGTGAAGGACAAAATTTTCAATAAGCAAAGATTATTAATATGACAAAAATAAACACCTTAGACAAACTGTGGTTAAAATCATTAGTTTTCTAACAGACAAATATTCCAGTGATGTACACAGGAAAAGCATAGATAGAAATACAACTATGTAATAATTATCTAAATGTTTGTGCTAATAGTTATATAAATGCAAGTTAAACAATAAACTCCTGGTTTTGAATGCAGTCAATCTGCACTTACCACACAGTACTCTGATCAGTAGTTTACTTGTTAGTATTCTCTGCTAAGTTAAAATAGGGGAGGGGCACCTAGGTGGCTCAGTGAGTCAGTCAGTTGAGCCTCTGACTCTTGATTTTGGCTCAGGTCATGATCCCAGGGTCATAGAATGGAGACCCACACTGGGCTCCACTCTGAGTGTGGACTCTCTCTCTCTCTCCCTCTATCCCTCTCCTCCTGCCTCTCTCTCAAATAAATAAATAAATAAAATAGTGGAATGTTGGTTTGTGGTCTTTAATGATGCATCCTTGTGCCTACCTAGCAAAATCTACAAACATCTGCCGAATGAATTTACTAACGAATGCACGAATACATGAATGGAAATGATAGCACTGAAAGCTAGGAAGGTATCATGGATTGAGTACTCTGAAACAACGTACTTTGAACATGGATTCCAAGCATAGCAACATAGGCACACTGAATAATCCTTCGTTCATTCATAAAGTATTTTGTTGTAGGTCCAAACATCTCCACCTATATTAAGGTACTTTAGCCTTAATACAAAACAAAAAGGAACTCCTTTTCTTTAACAAAACTGCTGTTCTTGCATTCTCTGTCTTGTTCTACCCTGAGTCTATCAACCAGGTTAGAGAGAGCAATCACCTTCCTCCTGCCAACTCCCATTTTCAATAAGTCACTCTATCCTTTTGCTTCTACTTTCTAAAGGTGGCATCTCTCTCCTTTACATCTTCATTCGCATTTTCTTCCTTTTAAGCCATTACAATAAACTCTTAATTGGCTTTTCTACTTTCAATTTCAAACCACTTCAATCAATTTTCCAAAGTGCAGCCACATTGTTGCTTCTTGACTTGAAATTCCTTAGCCTGTCCCTGTCTTTGACAGGATAAAGTAAAGGTCCTTTTGTAGAATGACAGGCATTTCCTTAATTTGCCACCCACCCACGTGGCTATGCGCGGGCTGAATGATAAACTTCACATTCACACTGCATCACAAAGACATACCAAATTCTCACACTTACAGGTTTTGCATCTGTTAGTCCCTGGACACTTTCCAATCTTGAACACCTGGCAGTGTCATATCCATTCTATCAGGGACCCTTCTTTTGTGAATGTTTCTTTAATTCCCCTCTGCAGATATGATCACTCTTTCCCTTATAACACCCCTGTGCCACCATATAATTCATTATTACACTTCCTATGGGTAGATGTCAACTATTCAAGTTGTGGGTATCTCTAGTGCCTGGCACATACACACAGTTCTAAAACACTCAATGTTTATTATCATTTAAGTGGTACGAACTGACGAAGGAGCTCGAGGTGGGTCAGAATCACTTAGACAGTCTGACTCAAGGGTTTTTAATTTCAGTATATTTAAAACATGATTTTCTTACTTTTGTATTTGCATAGCCTAAACTAATACATGTACTTTAATATTTAATGCTATGATATTGTGATATATAAGAAAAATATATTTGATAATTCAGATGACCAAAATATATTTCTCATACATATTTGGTCTTTGTCCTGGTTTCCAGACTCACTGCTCCCAAAACCTTAGGAATTTCCTAAGTGTTAAGAATAAGAAAGTTAGTTTTTGCTATGTTAATGAGGTGACTTTTGGAAGCACCCAAGGATTGGGGCTGGTTGCCAGGAGAATTGACCATGTGATTGGAGGATTGGAACTTTTGGTTCCACCCCGCCCCTGATCTCCAGGGAGAGGGGAGGGGCTGGAGGTTGAGTTCAATCATCAGGGGTCAATGATTTAATCAACCATTCCTTTATATTGGAGCCACCATAAAAAAAAAAAAAAAAAAAAAAAAGATGGGGCTCAGAGAGCTTCCGTGTTGGTGAACACATGCAGATATGGGGAGAAGGCATGCCAGGAGAGGGCATGGATGCTTTGTGCCCTTTCCACAGACTCTGCCCTGTGCCTCTCTTCCACCTCGCTGTTCATGAGTTCTATACTTTTATAATAAAACTATGATCTAGTAAGTTAAATGTTTCTCTAGGTTCTGTGAGCCTCTCTAACAACTTAATCAAACCTAAGGAGGGGGTCATGGAAAACTCTGATTTCTAGTCAGTCAGTCAAAATTACAGGCGACGACCTAAGCTGGCAACTGGCATCTAAAGTGGCGAGGGAGAGGCAGGTGGGGTGGAGGAGAAATCTTGTAGGACCAAGCTCTTAACCTGTATACAGTGTCAAAGTGAGTTGAAATGTAGGACAAACGTCGGTATCTGAGGCATTTCTTCTTGTATGTGTGGTGAAATCCCCCCTCTCCACATACTGGGATTGGTGTCAACCTTTTAAATGCCAACCAGCTAATAGCTGCATGCTAAGAAAATACTTCATGGCTTACAACATAGTATGATATAATTAGTACATGCAGAAACATGAAGTGTAATATTGATTCTACTGACTTCTATTACCTTAAATGGAGAGCAAAAATGTTTCTATAGTAAGGCTTCACATAATCAAGACATAATTATATTAAATCTTATCTCTAGTTCTTGAAATACATATTGACTTGACAACATAATTATCTAAAGGATATTTCTTATTTCTATTTTTTTATTTTGAGAAAGAGATAGATAAAGCTGGAAAGAGGGGAAGAGGGAGGGACAGAGAGAATCTTAAGCAGGCTCCATGCTCAGTGCACAGCCCTACTCAGGGCTCAATCCCATGACATTGGGATCATGACCTGAGCCAAAAGTCAAGAGGCAGATGCCAACCGAGTCATCCAGGCACCACTGAAGGATATTTTTTAAATGAATCCAAAATGATTTGGACATGATTTTTCTGTTTCAATGTCTTCATGCATGAAGAAGACATAAAAACATGACACATTTTAGACTAATTAACTATAGCATTATTTATTGTGACCTACCTTTAGAAGCAAGAAAGAATTTGATTCTATATTCCATTTTCCTTCTATTTCATAGCTCTGTTGATAAGCTTATCTACCTTATGAGGAAATTTAAATGCCCAGAACCTATGCCTAATGTTAATAAAAAAGTCTATTGTAATATATGAAGTATATGGAATAGAATAGTGAATGTAAAATCTGTGTCCTATTTTGGGGTTAGAGTTTTGTTTAAGAAAAGAGTAATTTGGTACAGTGTATTACTATTCTACAATTTCTCCTTTAAAAATAAAAAGCTCTACAGCTACTCCCCTGTTACTTCTTGGCAATTTTGGAGGAATGCCTGAGACTATATTTAGAGCCCTGTAAGAAATAGGGAAAAAAATGAATAGCAAACTTAGGGTTCATTCAGAAGAAAGGTATTAGAATCATCTCTAATAACGAGGTTAATGGAAGGGAACCACGGCTCAGAAAATCTAAAACTAAATGCTCTAATGCTTCCATGCAGTAATGCTATAAGGAAGGAGAGGGTGAAAAACAGTAGGGGAAAGGGAAACTGCTCATCTATTGAACAGTGATGATAACAATAGCATAAATTGTCATAAATTACAAGTGAATAATTTAAAAATGCAAATAATCTTTCTTTTATATGAAATTTATTATCAGATTGGTTTCCATACAACACCCAGTGCTCATCCCAACAGATGCCCTCCTCAATGCCCATCACCCACTTTCCCCTCCCTCCCAGCCCCCATCAACTCTCAGTTTATTCTCAGTTTTTAAGAGTCTCTTATGGTTTGGCTCCTTCCCTCTCTGTAACATTTTTCCCCCTTCTCCCTCCCCCATGGTCTTCTGTTAAGTTTCTCAGGATCCACATAAGAGTGAAAACATATGGTATCTGTCTTTCTCTGTATGGCTTATTTCACTTAGCATCACACTCTCCAGTTCCATCCACGTTGCTACAAAAGGCCATATTTCATTCTTTCTCATTGCCACATGGTATTCCATTGTATATATAAACCACAACTTCTTTACCCATTCATCAGTTGATGGACATTTAGGTCCTTTCCATAATTTGGCTATTGTTGAAAGTGTTGCTGTAACATTGGGGTACAAGTGCCCCTATGCATCAGCACTCCATTTATCCCTTGGTAAATTCCTAGCAGTGCTATTCCTAGGTCATAGGGTAGACCTATTTTTAATTTTTTGAGGAAACTCCACACTGTTTTCCAGAGTGGCTGCACCAGTTTGCATTCCCACCAACAGTGCAAGAGGGTTCCCATTTCTCCACACCCTCTCCAGCATCTATAGTCTCCTGATTTGTTCTAAAATGCAAATCATCTTTAAAAATTTGAAGTCCACTATATGCTGACATAGGGTTAGTTTGTTTAGTTTCTAGAATCCTATGAGATATATCAATGATCCTTTGTTTATTTATTTATAAATGCTTAAGGCATTGTCTCAGAGCAACACAAATTTGTTGAAAGCCATCTTTTGAATCTGGTATGCTAGCATTATCAGTGAATTTTATTTGTTTAGATTGACAAAATGTGTTTCCTCGTTCTTCACGATGTGAAGCCTGGAAGAGAGTCTTCAAGTGCTAAAAATGTTACATATGCCATTGAAGGAAGAACTTTCTCATCAGCTTTTGTTTGGTTCCCAACCTCTGGATTTAATCACGAAGGAGTTATTTCAAGGTTTGTTCAAGGCCAAATGAGCTTAGTAAGCATTACCATTAGAGCAAACAGATATATTGCATATACATATAAAAGCTGTGTTGATGTTATGATTAAATGTAAAGTATTATAAAAAGTATTGATTAATTCAGCACATGTTTTCAGTCATTATGAATGACCTTAATCAACAGAGAATTCATCTTTCATATGGAATCAGTAAAAGTGATTGACATTATTTCTGAAAAAGCTGATGACTATGATCTAGATATAACAATGAGATCAAATTTTATATTTAATCATTCCTTGACTTTCCTTCCTATGGCATCACTGTGAATTTGTACGGTTACACTTTCCTATCTTTAGGCAACTCAACACGTACACTGAGCTCTTAGGTTCACTCGTTTTAATTGTGTTTTTTCTTGTATGTTCTAATTCGAGTACTGATGCTAATTTTAGATGTGAGAACTTAAATCATTCGTATTTTCTAGGTCTCAACAATAAGGAGGAAAATTGGACCAAGATCTACTCTAAAGTTCTTTCCAAATCTAACATCCCATAACTCCCCTACACCTTAGAGTACATGGTGGCAAATACACAGCAGGTGCTTAATGAATGCTTGTTTAATTAATATGGGATAGCTTTTATTACTTCATACATCTAGGCCGACTGCAGGAATATTGTTTCTTAAAGTTTTTCACAAAACTAATGGTTGGAACATCTCAGAACCCTCTGCAACTGATTGATTTGAAATCATTGGGTTTATATTCTTCCCATAAAACTGCAGGTTTTTACAGCTTCATAGACAATAATGAGTACACTTAATTACATATGCACAGTAGCAATAATCTCCAAAGACAATTTAATTTCTGAAGCCCTGTACTGTAATCTCAGCCAAATCACAGATTCACACAAATCAAACTGGGATGAAGTTTAAGAATGAAAACAATCTGTCTCACTAAACCTTTCTTTAAATCTTTGGTAACTTGTAACTTGTGACTCATATTAGGACCAACATGAGTATTTTTAATTAGAGTAAGATATTCTCAGTAAAAGACACATAACTCACACGATGCACGGTCGCATTAAGAAAGCATAGCTTTTATGAGAGAAGAAAGTAATTATAGAAAGGACACATACGTGGGGTGCCTGGGTGGCTCAGTTGGCTGGGTGACCAACTTCGGCTCAGGTCATGATCTCGCAGTTTGTGAGTTCAAGCCCTGTGTCGGGCTCTGTGCTGACAGCTCAGAGCCTGGAGCCTGCTTCGGATTCTGTATCTCCCTCTCTCCCTGCCTGCCCCTCCCCTGCTCCTGCTCTGTCTCTCTCTGTCTCAAAAATAAATAAAACATTAAAAAGAAATTTAAAAAAAAAGGACACAAACTTACTAAGTGTTAGATACATATGACCTATGTACATTGTGGTTGAAATATCTTAAAAAATTAATGAAATATATTAATATAAAAACTATCTAGGGGTGCATGGGTGGTTCAGTCGGCTAAGGAGCCAACTCTTGGTTTTGGCTCAGGTCGTGATCTCATGGTTCATGGGATCAAGCCCCACATCAGTCTTCATAATGACAGTGTAGAGTCTGCTTGGGATTCTCTCTGTCCCTTTCTGCCCCTCCCCCACTCACGCCCTTTGTCTTTCTCTCAAAATAAATAAATAAACTTTATCTAATTATCTAATCTGAATTATATAAATTATCTAATTTAAAATTAATGCATCATTTAGAGGATCTGATGCCATGTTTTGATGGTTTTATTTTTTCTAAGATCATTTATCATTCAGCATAACAGATTGGTATACAAAGTGTTCCTAATAATTTCTTAAAGAAGTCTGAAATATATGTCTGTTCAATAAAGCACTGAATACACAAATGATTTACAAAAAATGATCTGCAATTAATGTCATATTCTGATTTTTAAAAATCCTGAACATCAAATACAATAAATGAGTACAATAAAAAGCTGTACCATTTCATTGTCAAATGAAAAGCGTTAGCCTTAGGCTGGTTTTGTTTTGTTTTGTTTTGTTTTGTTTTGTTTTGTTTTAGCAACACTTAATGTGAAAGTTACCATCTTAACAAAACTTTTAAGTGTACATTAAAATTTTGTTAACTTTAGGCACCATGTTGTAAAGCAGATCTCCAGGAAATACTTACCTCATATGACTGAAACTTTGCTGTTTTGATGTTTGCTTAGTAACAGAATAAGTAGTCAATATGTCAACATGGCTTTAAAATAGCCTGTTAAATATAAATCTAAAATTTACATTAATAACTTTAGCTGTAGCTTAATAAACCCATTGGAATAAAAAGAAAATCTTTGCACCAAACTTCAATACGTAGAAACAGGAACGCTACACAAGTGTGATGTTGAAAGCTTCAAAAGTCTAAGAGAAATAAGTTATTTCAAAAATGAGTTTTGATTTAAATGTAAGCTTGAGGTAGTTATGAAAAACATTAGGGGAAATTGGAAAGACCTTGTTAAAATAATTGAGCTTACAGCAGCAGTGATAAGAATGCAAATCTGAAAATTGCCTCTGCCTCACATAGCTAGCTAAATAATCCTAGAAGTGGAATCATTTTTCTTTCTCTCAAAGCAAAATTGGAACTTTAATAGGTGCAAAGAAAAGTGGTATGGAAACCAGAAGCATCTGGATTTCCACCTCTTGTAAGACACGGTAAAGCAGATGAAAAATGGTTTTACCTTTTAAATTTCTAAATTTTTTTTTCTATGTTTTTTATTTATTTTTGGGACAGAGAGAGACAGAATATGAACAGGGGAGGGGCAGAGAGAGAGGGAGACACAGAATCGGAAACAGGCTCCAGGCTCTGAGCCATCAGCCCAGAGCCTGACGCGGGGCTCGAACTCACGGACCGCGAGATCGTGACCTGGCTGAAGTCGGACACTTAACCGACGGCGCCACCCAGGCACCCCTAAATTTCTAAAACTGGAGATACTTTTAGTTTTCTCTAATAATGTATTATGACTTTACAACCACAGATATATTTAAATTTTGGGAATAAATAAAAAATATTTCCAACTTTTCCCCCTTGGAACTACATAAACTCTTTGTTGACGTATTTATGCATTTTTTTCCTTCCTTATGTTTCAAGGTGTGCCTACTTCTTTCAGATGGCTGGAATTTGGATGCACCTACAAAAACTCCACTTTGGCAATGCCATCTAGTGATTTAATCATATACAATTTTCATCAGTCAGCAATAGATAAGTTTCTTCTTAGTGCGATGCTGAACAATTGATTGGACAGCCTGGTTCACCAACTATAATAATTGTGACAGCAATGGAAGAAGTGACACAAAAATATCAGTAAGGCTATGTGACATCTGCTAGGTTACTTTGAATGCAGAAAGCCAACATAAACATTAAGTATTGCTCATAGGAGCTAGGTGAAAGCACTTAAGAAAAATAAACAGAGAGTAGTTGCTTAGAGTAGTTGATTAGAAAAGGACTCATATCATCAAACATGCATGCATCATACATGAAGTAAATGACTACTAGTCTTAGAGGGGGGACCAGAATTCTGGACAGTTCTAGAAAAAAATGTGTTATTATTTTTCCCAAATCATTCTAGGAGGTGACATTAGCAGATTCTGTGCTATGTATTTGGTCTTCCCCACTTCCTATGATGAACCTGCTCAGAACTGAGTGAGCACCACACATTGTCTTCTGACTAATACTTTGCCAAGAGGTCTTACTGCTGCGGAGATCTGTTGGCATTCTTCATCACATTACCTTTGATTTGGCAGTCCTAGATCTTAATATTTCAGGTCTTGTTGAACCTATCTTAATTTGCAGTATGTTGAGGAAAACTCTCAAAACCCATGCTAATATGGCAAAATCCCAACATCTGCTAATCTGCCATCCCTCCAGAACTCTACATTAATATGTACAGTCTAGCAAACACTGCTGCCAGAATTCCCCTGAGGGAAACGCCCACACCCCTCACCCCAGAGCTATATACAACTTTTAAGCATGAAATTAATTCACATAGTTCATTTTCTCCAACTATGAGTCATCAAAAGTCCACCTTTGCTATGGTCACTTCTCAGCAATGAATTGCTAGGTAGTTCTGTCCAAATAAAAAGTAACAATGTCTTGAGCTGCGTCTCACTTTTTGTAATCTTAAACTACTTCTTACAACATCAAAAGCCAAAAATAGATTAAAATTGTTGCCATTGTAAAAAGTCCAATGACATAGCCTTAAGAGAAAGTAAATTTATCTTGTGTTTTATTTTTATTTATTTTTTACAGTTTGTTTGTTTATTTAGAGGCAGAGAGAGAATATCCCACACAGGTTCCATGCTGTCAGAGCCGAGCCCAATGCAGCACTCAAACTCATGAACAGTGAGATCATGACCTGGGCTGAAATTAAGAGGTGGACACTTAACCGACAGAGCCATCTAGGCACCCATCTTGTGTTTTAAAACTGTAGTTGTCCTGATAACTTCTTTTTCCTAGTGGTTTGATTTTTACTTTTAGGGAAAGGAGTCATAGCTAAGAATATATATCAATATTATCTATCAACATACTCATTTTTCTAAGATATGCAAGCCCAGACAATAGTACCTAAGTTAGAATTCTGAAAATCTTTTATCTCCATTTTATTGGAATTCCTGTGACCAATGAATTTCATGATACTTTCTCCCTAATTAATTGGAAGAAAAAGATTTTCAGAATTCTAACTTAGGTACTGTTTTAACTATAGCTCTTCACCAAAATTTGTTGTTTCTCAGTCACCTACAAATTAGAATAGGCTATGTTGGTGGTTATGAATGCCACTTAGTAATAGGGAAAAACTTTAAGAAGATGTAAGAATTCTCAGAGAGTCTGGAGACTAAAAAACTAGTTTTGATTGATAAATCCATTTGTTTTCCAGTTGCGTACTATATCACACAGATAAAAATTATAAACTTATTGCTATACTTCCCAAATTGTGGAGTGTTACATAGTCCACACGCTACTTATGATTAAAAAAACCTAAGAATTATTATTTTGAAAGAAAGTTGAGGTTTTATTCATTCTTTTAATGACTACTGAAACATAATTTTTAAGCATAAACTGAAGAGATCATTTTAACTTGGAAATTTACCCAAAATATTTTAAATTTGTTTTTTACCTAAAATACTTAATAAGATAATAATTATCTAATTTTTAAGGTGAATATAGGTATAATTTTAAATTTTAACTAATAATATATAATATGATAATATATAATATGATAATATATACCTCACAAGGTAATTTTTGTGAACATGTAAGGGGAAAAGGGAATTATAATTATTAAATATAGTCACTGCCATTTAAAATATTAAAATTATATATTATTGGATCTTCACAACTAGAAATACTTCTAGAGTTAAATACGATATGTGTAAAAAGTACATAACACATAAACAGAAGCCATTGGTTCAACACAAATTCAACATCTATGAGATGCCAAACACTCATGGTTTATTGCGTATGTTTTCCTTTAATTTAAAGATCTGTGCATTCTAAAATATACAGCATCATTGCATTTCAGTTATCTGCTTACTCTCAAGTTGAAGCTAGTCATTAACCCTTAAAATTATTAAGTAGTAGAAAGAAAAAAAAAAAGAAAAAACAGCACTCATGGAAAACCACAAGGCACTGCATGATTTGAGCTGCATGTTGCACTGCATGACTTTCCTTACCTTTTGCAACATGGGTTTAGGACAATGAAATTTACAACATGGTGATATAGGGAACATTATCAAAGCCAGAGTAACTCTTATATTGTGAGGCTTCAGGGACTATTCCATAAGAGTGCTGCCAGATTGTCAAATATTTCCTTGACATTAAATATGTGATTTTCTATGTCTAGCAAAGGAATTGATGCTGAGAATCAGCATCCTACCTATTGTAGGAATAGAGAATTTCAGGTATCATTTTGCTTCTGAGTCTTCCACTTCACTGCAGAAAACTCAGGTCCCACAGGCATCCGATGTTTCTGGTTCTGCCACGTCACCCTAAAACAACCTAGCAAGGTTGAAACTCCTAGAGACCCTGAGAGGCATCTACACTATGTATCCACAGGACTTTTCAGATTAAAGGATAATTGTTAACTCAATTGCGTTTCCTGTGAATGCACCAATTTCCACAGGAAATTCTGGGTCTGCTCAAACTCTGCTTTTGTGAGTGGGAGTCAAGGGTATATATGTGGTGGTGGTGGGGATGGCGGGAAGCAGCAGAGGCTCTAATGAAATACTGAGCAAGGTTCATTCTTTCAAGGTTGCATGGATACGAAATAAATCATATTAATAGGCGCTTTTTCCCCCTCCCTTCACAAAGCAATTTACACTGTACTAAGCTTTAATCAATTGGTAAATTGATAATTTACTTCAATATATCTTTCAATAATTGTACTTTTCATAGTCACAGATTATGTGTATCAGTACATGTATATTTGTATTTGTGAGTGTGTGTTCCATTAAAAGTCTCAGTGGTGATAACTTTCTTCAGCAAAGAAAAACCTGATGACTTAATCTTCCAATGTAGCTAATGGGCATATATGCTATTTAACACAACTGACATTTTATAATATGTCATTATTTTTTATATTTAATGTAGATTTCCCTGCTTGTATTCTATGTAGAGATTATGAATTTCAAGCCACATAACATATATCTTGGTTATTGGTTATAATTACATACTGGTTTGCATTGTAATATATACAGGCAACAAATTTGTAATTATTCAGGCATTCTTTATGACCCATTGCTTATGCCAGTCCTGATACGTATTAGATGAATGAATGACCAGTCAAGCCTCTAAAGTCTGTTTCACTATGCATAAAGTGGGATTTATAATTTCTTCTTTATGGTACTGAGGGATAGTCAGAATAAAATATATGAAATGCCAAAGAATTACTAAGGACTAATTTGATTATGCAATTTATTCCTCCATATTGCTTATAAATTATCTATTTTACCGATTAGTCTCTTAAACCAAGAGTTAGAGAAAAAGAAATCCATATGGCCTTTGTCTTACTTGCTTGACCTTAAAGAATCAAATGAAACAACAAATGCATTTGGAAAATAAATACATACATGTCCCACATTACTTATAATCTGCTTTCACAAAAGTAATTTCAAAAAATATTAAGTTCACTCAATCTGAATAGTTCTCTTTCCACCTGCATTTGTTCTTTTTTAAAATCCTCATATAGGTCTTTTTGAAGTGAGAAGAAGATCAAACTATGTTTTTTTTTTTTTTTTTTTTTTGTATTTATACAGAAGAAATAAGAGTGTCCTACTGGAGGCTTAAAATAGAGATTTAAATTCCCAAGATTACTTATTATTCACCCCTGGACAGGGATGTGTAAACTGTTGGCTTATGTCTTACAGTATAATATCATAGGATTCTAGAAATATTGCATGTTTCTAAAGAAGGACACTTCTCTTTAAAATTACAAAAAAAAAAAATCTTTGTAGACCTCTTGAGCAGAGTTTCTAAAATACAACAAAGCTTATGCACTCCACCAGCAAGGGGAGTCCTAGAAGCAATCTGGAAGCTACCAGCAGAGCATGCTATGGGCATTCAACAAAGACCCCGCTGCTTACCACTTCACGAAGTCTTCCTATCTTTGCCATATACATCTTGTAATTACTAATGAAAGGAAAAACAGAAGGGACAGAAAATGTCCAGCTAGAGCTACGCTTTATCTATTTAACACTATTGCAATGTGCTTTTAAACTTTTAGTAAGAAAACGTTTACTAACAAATGCTTTCCATCCCTCAAAGTCCTCACCTTAACAATGAAACAGGCTGCCCACTAACTATTTAATTTTCATATATAAATTTATATGTGTACAATAGAAATAATGTATCTGTTAGGATATTAGCATGAACAACTGTCTTTATTCAATTCATTTGCTTAAGATAATTTTCTCTAGTTAGCAGTAATAGAAGCTAAATTTCTATTCTACAAGCATCTCTATGTATCCTTCAATTCAACCTTCTACTGAATCAGATAAAGAATATTTCTGATGAAATTTTCATGAGATCACAAATTAAAGTGGAAGTATATAAGTAAGTAGACAGTTCTGGCCCAATGGATGCAGAAGCAATTAATAAAGTTCTAAATGGACCAACAAACTGTCATAAGTAAATTTCCTTTTTCAAACTTGGGCAATGGAAAAGTCTTCAGAAGATCTTTAACACCCTGTGTCATATTAGGTGCTTCCAGACCAGACGTACTATCAGAGCTGAAAGCCTAAGGTTTGTGTGGACATGTTGGAAAGGATCTAATCAGACAAAAAAAAAATAATAATAATAAAATAAAACAAAACCAAAACTCCTTTCTGATTCTCTTGAAAAATTAGCAGAGAACTATCCATTCATACATCCATTTCCTCAACTTTATTCTGTGGTTATTATCCTATTATCAGTTGTCACTATTATCACCATATCTATTTATTTGAGGATTTATTTTCTATAATCCCAATAATCATAATGCTTCCTCATGTTATCCATTAAAAACTATGCTAGAAATATCATTGAATGAGTTAGGCACAGAACAACACCTGGGGAAATTAGTTAAGAGTTTAAGTAGTCCTTTTGAGGCCGGACATGTGGATGTTTACTGCCATAGCCATGAAAGCAAGTTTTTGAATACCCACAACTGAATCAAGGATCTTCTACACAATCACTTTCTAGCTGCATGAACTTAGTAAGTACTTACATAATTTCACATCAGTTTACTTACCCAAAAAAATGTGCATAAAAGCATTATCTGTAGCTTAGTATTCTAAGAATATGAGGAGATAGTCCACTCAGGATAGTTACTGAAATACTGTAGGTGCTCAAGAAATATTAGCCCTTGCTATTACTAAAAGGAGTTTAGAAACTTTGGATTTATTCCCAAGTCTTCCTCAAATTAAAATGTCACATTCTATCCCAATTGCCTCTACAATTAAAGTCTTCACTATCATTGGAATGGAAAAGTCTACCAAATATTTAAAATATTTATATTGTAGTTTCTGATTTTATCTTATAACAAAGGGCATTTGAATAATTATCTACAAAACCCTTCAAAAAAATCTTTAAAATATGCATTCTTATTAAGATACCACTCAGCTTCTTGAGACTTCTATCAAGAAGTATGGGTAAGGGTGCCTGGGTGGCTCAGTTGGTTGAGCGTCTGACTTCGGCTCAGGTCATGATCTCACGGTTCCTGAGTTCGAGCCCCACGTCGGGCTCTGTGCTGACAGCTCGGGGCCTGGAGCCTGCCTCGGATTCTGTGTCACCCTCTCTGTTCCTCCCCTGCTCACACTCTGTCTCTCTCTCTCAAAAATTAAGATCAAAAAAAATAAAAAGAAGTATGGGTATGTCAGCAAAAATTACCAAAGAGCACAGTTTTGCTTACAAGAGGATGTGGCACATGTCTAAGCTCTATTTGTCAGAAACCTAAATAAAAAAGTGGGGGGAAATTTGTACGTGCTGTGAAAGAATATAATGAGGCTAAGGTACCCACCAACTCAATGAAATATAAACTACAATATACATTTTAACTTCTTATAATATACATTAGCATTTCTTTAGTCACATTATTTAAACACTATTTTATTTACTAGTAATTCTATAGCAGAAAATAAAGGCACAGAAACAGACTCAATCCTCTGTGTCATTCTGCATAGCTTAAGGCAGAAACTGATGTGAGCTCTTTGTAAAAATAGTTGACAGGTGTTAATTATCTATGGATAAGAAAAACGTTTCTTTTAAAGAAAAACATAATGCAGGATAAATCAAGTTAAATTGTTCTTCATTGTCCTTAAAAACTGTAAATACTATGTACCATGCTACTAAACTGAAAGAAAATTACAAGTTCCATAAATTTATTTGTTGAAATTACAAATATATATGATTTTTAAAATTTTAGCTTAACACAAGTGACTTAGTTTCTGATGTCACTTATTCTTTATTTACACATTTTAAAGCTCTTCTTAATCCTAAAATTAACATTGTGTGTTATTAATGGAACACTCTCTTTTTCTCCTTTCCCGTTCCTCTCCCCATACTATAATAGAAGAATGTTCTGTGAGCTCTGCAAACATGAGGAAAAACCAAGACAGTGGTTCCTCTTGGGAAGAAAGTCAGGAAAGGAGTCACAGGAGAAGTAACAATTGAAATAAGATTTGAAGAAACAGTAGAAAGTCTTCAAGGGGTAGATGTGTGAAGGCAAATATGTGTGAGGGGATTTTTGCTGGTGGCAAAGAATTTCCCATGCCTGCTGTGCAGACAACAAAGAGTCTTTCTCGTATGCCAAATAGAAAAGTTTGAATTTTTGTGTATAGAGAGTTGTTACTGAACTGTTTTAATCTAGAGAGTGAGAAGATCAGAGATTGGATTAAAGGGACGAGGGGAATCTGAAGGTAGGAGACCAATCAGTAACACCACCTCATATGGCCCTACCAGGAAGTCCATGAGCTACTATTTGAGAAGTACTTGGAACAGAGCCTCGCACACAATGATCTATGTAAGAGTTAAATACTTCATATTTCATTCTAACTATTCACTCCAGAGATTCTCCCATTCTTACGGACATTACTGTCTTCTTCCTCTAGGGATGTATCCAGTTACATATAAAATAGTATGTCAACCTTCTGTAAACACTCTTATTTTTAATATGATGCCTCACCTCTATTCTCTGTTGTACAAAGCTTCCCTTTCTTCAAAGGCTTTCTGGTTGAATTTCATGAAGAATAAATATCTTATTTTTTTGCCAGGGTCAGGAGAGTAGTTCTTTAGATGTACAGAGTGAAACACTGGGACTGAGTTCTAATCATTCTCCATTAAAAACATTGAACTCATTCTCCACCCATATCTTCCAAAGCATCGAGTACTTCCACTTCCTGAGCCTTCATGGTTTCCTCCTGCACATACTGGCTTGTTTTCTGTTGGTGTTCCCTGTAGAAAACACTTAGGTCTTAGCCTATTTAATTTATTGAGTCATTTACCCCATCCACATATTTCCCATATCTTAAACACTTATGAGAAACACTCATTTGTTATCACCTAGCTTTTGCTTTCAATTCAATGAGGTCTCAGAAAAGACTAGAGATAAATGTATCCAAGTTTATTTGTAAACTAGAAACTCCAGTTTGATTTACTCAGGTAAGGAAACAGAGTCTCTCAGTCACATAACTTACCATTTACACAAGGCAACTTTCTCCTACCTCCTATTTCTTAGAACAAAACAAATATGATTTCTTGATAAGGAAACCAAAATTATCATATCCAAGACATGTTTAGTAATCCGTAACAACTGAAAACAATACTTCAACCAACAAGTCATATCGACCAATATTAATTTGAGATAATTGTGATGATAAAACTATAGCTCCAGTGCCCCTTGAAACCTTAATTCTATTATTTTACCTTTACTTGAGTTTTTGTTCACTTAGTGTTAAAAAAATAATTGTAAATTTTGCTAAGCCCTGAAAGGACAAACAGAAAGAGCTCTCTTGCTGATAGCAGGAAGAATGGTAATGTATCATCTCGGCGTGGTACTGCTTGGAACTATTTCAGTAAACAGGATAAAGCTATGTTGGACTAGAAAAGCTGGTGCCCTCCTATCACCTTTACAGGCGCCACACAGTGATTATGAGAAGTATGGACATAAAACCACCTTTATAATCATAAAAGGTTTTACATCATTTTTAGCTGGACTATGGATAAGGCTAAAGGATCTTTTTTTCCCCCTCTCTTTAGTAAAGCCCTTCAGCAAGTGATATTCTAGGAAAAAGTACCAGAAAAAGTTCTGGGTTTAAGGTGGTTGCTTTTCAGCAGCTGCGATGTTAAACTGGTAATTGTTCACATAAACAACTCAAATATATCTGTTTACTTTACATGTGCTCATGGAAAAAGAAAAAAAAAAGGCTTGCATCATAAAATTCTAAAACCCACAAGTTTTAGCTCTTCTGTCACATCTCAGTGCATTTAATATCCTTCTGCCGTATTATTTACGACTTCACAAAGAAAGTAGTTATTTCCTATTATCTGTTCAATAAATAAGTAGAGAAATGCAGGCTGCAGAGATACAATTTGTTAATGAAATAGCCCAGAGAATCTTCACGGTGTCTAGTCGTGGAAGCTTGCGCAGCATCTATTAAAGCTTGCTTCGGTTTTAAAGAGTAACTGCAATTTTTACACATTGATATGTTCCGCTCAGATGGCTGAGGCATGCTTTCTCAGTAGATTATGCAACATGAGTAATGCATGCTGTGATACAACATATATCTGACCACACAGGCATGTTTAAATGCTTTTCCCTACTTGTTCAACCTTTTTCTATTACTGGGAAGGCTGTCTCATTTCAGAAACAAGATGGATGTAGAATTTCCAGTTCTTGGAACGATCTTCAAGAGACAGAAGTCTTGCTTGTTGTAGTTCATACCCCAGTATCATGGCACTACGAATGCTCTATGTTAAAGAGACAATACAAGTTACTGGAAGCCTATAAGGTAGGCATAGAGTACATAGGTACATCACTATTCCCTTATTTGTAAACTTTACCACCTTGTGAAACAATAAAAATTCTCATATGTTTCTAAAGGCATTCAACTTGTGGTGATAATTCCCTTTGATGAAAGAGGAAATAAAGACTAGGGAAAGAAAACAAATCTAGAGGAAAGAAACATAAAAGACACGAAAACTTCTAATCTTAAACACAACATGGATTTTAAAGGCAAACTTAAGAAAAATAGACTTTGATTTTAATCAAAACCTTAGAGTGACCAAATGTTGCTTAGGTCTGATACTCTTTCTTTTTCACTATTTAAAGTACAGCTTAATTTTGCCTAAAAATAAATATCTTTTGCTAGGGCTGGGGTAGAGTAGTGGCTCACCTTCACAATTTGCATGACAGACTACAGTGAAAACCTCTGGAGACATTCAGTACAAACACGTGTCACTAATCTTGATACTGAATATTATTTGTGAACTAATAATATTCCCTTGGAATTAATTTTTTAATGTTTTTATTTTTTAATGTTTTTTAATGTTTTATTTTTAATGTTTTAATGTATTTATTTAATGCTATTAATGTTTTAATGCATTTTATTTTAATATTTTTATTGAATGTTTTAATGTATTTATTTAATTTTTTTTTTAATGTTAAGAGAGACAGAGCATGAGTGGGGGAGGGGCAGAGGGAGAGAGAGAGAGAGGGACACAGAAGCTGAAGCTGGCTCCAGAGCCTGACACAGGCCTCAAACACAAAGCCTGATGCAGGGCTCGAACCCACAAACTGCGAGATCATGACCTGAGCCAAAGTCGGATGCTTAACCTACTGAGCCACCTAGGCGTCCCTCCCTTGGATTTAAAACAAATACTCAATTGTATTAATATGTAGTTAGGTAATGTCCAAACCCCTAAAACAATTTTTCATCAATTATATAAGAAATACATACTTTATTTTAATGGCAGTAAACATACACTTCAGCAATTGTGAAAATACATATTTCTTACCAGTGGATATATGATAATAGCCATTAACATAAAGATTGCCTTGACTAAGACTTTCATTAAGAGTGGTCATTAATATTTTTGTATAGTTTCTGTCCTAGAAATAGTAACATTTTACGTAACTTACTTTGAAATTCAGCTACTGATACACCTAATGATTTTGTATAGAATGGCTTATATATTACAACATGTTATTTTATGTTCTTGAGAGTCCCCAATTCATATTTAAATAATTGAGTTAAACACGATTAAATTCCCTTAATTCATTTTGAAAAGCATTTTTGAAACTTCCTTCACAAAATTCTCTTCTCTTTCAGATACTACCTCAGATAGCTAGAAATAACAAGAGCCATAAGTTCTTAGTTTGAAACAGAAATACCTGCGGGCTATTCCATGCCCAAGAATCACCGGGAACTTCTCCACTGTGCACTTATTTGGGAGGAAGATTTGTGTTTTTCATTGTGAGAGTTTGGTCTTCCCTATTTACTGGAGTTATTATCAATTTGACAGGAAAGACTAAGTTTCTAAAATATGATTGCTTAAAAAATACACACACATAGATACACACACACACACACACACACATATATATATATCCCTGATTTTAATAGTTGCTACTCATATATGACTTGTGATTTAATATTTTTATCAGTCTCTGTGCAATTCTCACTTTTAGTCACTTTTATTAATCTGTAGAATACTCTATGATAATACAATGCCCTGGAAGGTAAAGCATTCAGTTATCAATCTAAAGAGTGGTGTAAATATTCTCTATTTCTCTGCTTTATCCCATTCCTAGATTTATCTCTCCTTTTCTTTCCCCTGTCTGTAGCTATACCTGGAGATTTTTCATGGCTTGCCATACTTTTGAGTTACTGGAAATAAAACATATTTGGGCTGAAGGAGAGAAGAAATATGCAGAAGGTGTAGAAGTCAATATTTGAAAAAGTTCTATATGTGCAACATACACAAACCACCCCCACCACACACAAACACACACATAAACATGCAGTTTTACAGAGACGGTTTTTAAGGAAACTAGCAATTATTAGGTGATGAAGAACATGGTCTCATAAAGTGAGAGAAAGTTTTTGCAAAAAAAAATCTGTTTTCTACAATGGTAGGAAGAAACATGACTGTACGTTAAATATTGTTTATAGCACAGTGGGACAAGAAATTTTCTGTAGTATTTCAACTTGTCTTACAGTCTTCTAAATTGTATTGAATTTTTAAAATTTAAAACTAAATTCACCAAAGATTATTGAATATTTTTTATAAACAGGATATCATAAAGAGCTCAAAAACAATAACTAAACAACTGTTCAAAAATATTAATTTTTAACATAAAATCATGGATAGATTTAAGAAAAGAACATAATGGACTACCAATAAGTCATAAAAGATCTGTAAATTTTGTGAGGCCATATCTAAGTGGTGTTTTATGGAGGAGGAGACATTGAAGACAGACCATAAAGCAATACGAGGTTTCCAACGCTAAGGGAAGGGCCATAAAATTCTTGGAGGAACAAGTCTGGGCCCACTATCTGCTAGCCACTTTGCGTATACCATTGCAACAAATCCTCAAAACCTCTACCCTAAAGGCATTTTTGTCCACATATTAAGTTTAGTACCATCCTTACAGATGTTAAGAACCTTGCCAAAAGTGAAAGCCAGGTATATTTGAAGATTCTCACAAACTGCAGTGGTTGGGCCATTAAAACAAAACAAAACAAAACAAAACCTTCAAATTCAGAATTTAAAACATTGCTCATGAAGTCAAAATTAAATTAGCAGTAAAAAAAAGAGCTTATACTAAGAGCTATTACTAAGAGCTTATAATTCCTTTAACTCCACAGAAGGGTCCCAGAAAACCGGGTAGACTTGGGGCAGACAAGTTCAGCTTCATTTAGGGAGTAGTGGAGTTTAAAGACAGAAATACAGGGAGGAAATATTTCAAGGGGTGAACCTGTAGATCTGCAAAGTCACTGAGGATTTTGAGTTGGAAAATGCAAGTGGAACTGTGTCTTGAGAAAAATGAGTTCATGGTTAAAGGAAACTAACTAAAGACAGAAGCAGAAAACCAGGAAAGGCTTTATTGTGACTTTATTAAGATTTAAGAAAAAGTCTCTTACTGTCTCTGGATTGAAGGTATGTCACCTACTTAATTTCCTTTATTGCAGGTTGTCTACTTTTTTAACTTTACCTTAAATCTAGTCATCTCCTCATGAAGCCTTCAGGGTGAGATAAAATATCATAGCACCATAGTAAGGGCCACAGGGGGGAGGAAGGAAGGAAGGAAGGAAGGAAGGAAGGAAGGAAGGAAGGAAGGAAAGAAGGAAGGAGAGAAAGAAAGAAAGAAAGAAAGAAAGAAAGAAAGAAAGAAAGAAAGAAAGAAAGAAAGAAAGTAAGTGAATTTATGTCGGGCTTAACTTGGACACATTTTCAACTGAATAGTTTGAACCTACAGCCTCATAATTTTCATGCTCTTGAAAAAGACACTTGTAAAACTATTTTCTTGCTACTTTTCAAAGCTCTGGTTCAGAAAATTACTACCCTTTTGATGTGAAAGCTGATGTAACTAATTATAGCTAGGAAGACACAATTCCTCCTTTAATAATAAAGAAACAGCAATCTTTCACCTAGAATATAACACAGTGTCTGGATTTGAAGCATGAAAGATTAAATCAGTAAGCTTTGAAATTCTATTATATTCAAAGAGGCAATGTCTCCAAGGACAATAATATTGATGATAGGAGGAGGTTTCTCAAGAGCATTCCAGCCTATTAGCAGACTGCCATGCAGCAGAAAGAATGCCAGGCTAAAGGCGAAGGAGACATGCATTCCTGTTCAGGCTCATCTAATAGTCAGTGAGTATTTAGGTCAAATTAGTCAACTTCTGTAGTTTAACAATAATGCAATGACTAGCTTCAACCACAATTCCTAGCAGGAGGTAAGGAGGAACAGAAAGGGAAGGATGAAGAGAGAAAGAGGGATACGGAAGGAGAGAAAAAGAGATGGTGCAAAAGAGAAGGGAGACCCAAAGACAGGCAGTGAAGGAAGAAGAGAGCGAGAGAGGTCAAGTTATGTATTAGTGGTTCTTAACTGTAACTGGCAACAGAATAAGTTGGAAGGCCCAGATTAATGGGCCCAACCCCAGATCTTTTGATGCAGCCTAGGAGGGTGGGAGGAGGGGTGGGATGTGAGTTAGCATCTGTAAATTCCCAGGTGACGCCGGGGCTGCTGGTTGGGAGCCACACTTTCGGAATACTATGATAACTCTCCATCTATATGGAGTTGTGCCTAGAAAAAAACAGGTGTAGTTCAGTTCTTAAAATTTAAGAAACCTGTTCCAATTGCCACCTTTGTAAAAGTCATTATCATTTGTATAAGCTGTGTTATTTTGTTTCAAGACACTGAACTTCTCCTACCTAGGCATATGATAGAATCTTTACTTCTTATATTTGTGCTATGATTAAATGGATTTTATATTTCACTACATATCAGAGATGGGAGAAAAAACCCAAGGTAACAGTACACATTTATGCTGATGGGGTAGTGAGAGATCAAATGGGCATTCTCATTCACTGTTGGTGCAAGTATAATTTGGCCTACTTGTTTCAGATTATCTTCTGGTGCCATGTGAAAAAAGCCTTATTAACTCAACAGCTAAAGGCACCACTGCAACCACCATTAATAACAACAGTAATTGAACATTACTCTGTGCGAGGCATCTGGTTAGTGCTTTACACGTGTTAACGACTGATATTTAACCCTCCCAAGAACCCTAAGGGGGAAAAATAAAAAGAATCCCAGTACGTTTTTCTTAGGTCAGTATTTTAGTTATTCATCAGTGCAGGCATTATTTTAAAAGTGACACTGACACAGAAAAAAATGGAGGTGTACACATAATAAGAATGAGGGTAGAAAGGTACGTTCTCTATTTTACCCATCTAAGGATGCTCAGGAGGGCAAGAACTAAACTTATTTTCTCCTGCTCTGGATGAATATCCATGAACATAGTTCTCATTCTTGGAATGTCTAAAGTGATGTCAGAGTTGTAAGAGGGATTCCCCTAATCTGGCCAAAATCAAAACTTTGTCCCTGGCAGAACACTGAGATGAAAAGAAAGGAAACTCATTTTTAAAACTTTACTCTGCATGCTAAAAATGACTTAAGATGATGCATTTAAGAAAAAGCACATATGCTATATCATGCCTTTTCTGAGTCTGCAAGGACAAGTATTTATCTTATTGTTAACATCTTACACCTCCTATTCCAAAAAAAGGAAATAATAGATCTGTTTGCAAATGCACTTCTCTACTTCTTTGGGAAAAGATCACCAATTTTGTTGTTTCATAATCTATAGACGTAAGACTAGCTGTGTTTTTCACAATTATAGGTGACTTTGATCATAGATCTCCAGGAATAAACCTCATTATCTGCTCTTTCTTGAAAACTGCAGTATCTCTCTTCATAAAGTAATTGTCTCATTTCTCCCTGCTGTAATCTATGAAAACTTTATTGCCAATTTTATTGACTTGATAGTTTTCAAGTCATTTTGACTTGTAATATCCATCTCCCATCTTTTCTTTATAACAAGTGTCTGTCAAAGTCAAACATATTAGCAATAGAACTTTGAATTGTATAACATGTAGCACAGATAACAATGTGTATTATAAAGGATGGGAAAGAGGATTGAGGATCTAATATCTTGTTTTTACTTCTACTCCCTCTCTGCCTCTATATAGCTGCATGACCTTGTAAAGATCACTTCACCTTTATGCTTCTCATTTCTCTCGTATATAAAATGAGTGCATTAGACTAGGTAACTTTAAATTCAACTCAAGCTCTCCAAATTTATAATTTATTCTGGTAAACAGTAGTCCTGAGATGGTTACAGGTTAAAAGACGTTATGGATAACAAATAAAGTTCTTAGTTCAGAAATAGGCTTTTAAATAGTTTTGTCCATGAGTTCTAACAAGAAGACATTATATTCTCTGCTGGAAATGAAATTAATAAGCCCTTTTTATATTACTCTTTTAGATTCAAACATTCAACCATACATAAAACATTTTTAGGACTCCTTTTACTTTTTAAATATTTTTTAATTTTTTTAATGTTTATTATTTATTTTTAAGAGAGAGAAAGACAGACGGTCTTTCTGTGAGTGGGGGAGGGTTAGAGAGAGAGGAAGACACAGATTTCGAAGCAGGCTCCAAGACTCTGAGATGTCAGCACAGAGCCCGATGCAGGGCTTGAACTCACACACCGTGAGATCATGACCTGAGCTGAACTCGGACGCTCAAACGACTGAGCCACCCAGGTACCCCTAGGACTCCTTTTAAATAGTACCTTAGGGTACTGATTAATATTACTTAAAATACAGGGGCGCTGAGGTTGCTCAGTAGGTTGAGCGTCCGACTTTGGCTCAGGTCATGATCTCATGAGCCCCCAGATGGGGCTCTGTGCTGACAGCTCAGAACCTGGAGCCTGCTTCAGATTCTGGGTCTCCCTCTCTCTCTGCCCCTCTCCCACTTGTGCTCTGTCTCTGTCTGTCTCTCAAAAATAAATAAATTTAAAAAAATTTTTATATTACCTAAAGCACATAGTATATACAATAATTCACCCATTCGATTACAGTAAAAAACACAGCCAGTTAGAGAACTGGTTTGAATTTTTAGGGAGTCTTCACTAGTGATATCGGTTATTGCGGATGAATCAGCTAGGTAAATAGTTCTCTGTATCATACATATTGTATATATAAATACATAAGATACACAGAATCTTACGGCAACATATGAAAATAGTAACATATGTGTGGCTTGGTGTTCTAATTTCTAACAAATAAACTAAAGCTATGTATCTAGACATGAAACACATGATGCAGAGATGTTGATACCAAACCTATGATTCTAGCAAAATGGGTCTTGGTAAAAAAAAAAATGTCATCTCGTTACCTACTTTAATTCTCTATGTTTTCTTCTTCAAGTAAGCATTATGGCTATGCAGCTATAGCCATGGCAATCCGATGGCAGCACATGTTTTTTATTATTTTTGTTAATTAACTAAAGATATATTCAATTTATGTTCTCTATTTTAATCTTAACTTACAGAAATGCTACCTTTACGTACATAACTCTAAGTGCATAACATAAGCATAAGCATGTACCTCTAAAATTTTTACATCGAAAAACTTAAATACTATTTCCAGCAAAGATAATATTGGCATAATAACATTTCAGAGGTGGCCATATTTCATTCCTCTGAAGAACTGTGCTGCCATCGGATTGGACCAAGTGTGGTGGCAATTTTCATAGTACTCGTTATGAAGAAAGTTGGCGATTCCACAACTTAATAAGTTGGCAGAAATCATTCTTGCATTCCATCAAGCTTAGAAAAAACATCACCGACAAAGAATCCTGTAAAGCTTGTTAAAGCTTTTGGATGGCAATCCCCCCAAAATAAGATATCTGGTAAGTGTGGCCGCAGAAATTCAACATCACCCGATTCTAATTCCGCTGCACTGCTTTCCACTGAGGAGACAATGATCTAGCGCTTGCAGCATTTTCACGTTTACCGCTCAGAAGCAGGTATTTCCATGATCTCGCCTGGAAGTGTAAGACGGTAGAGACTCCCTAAGAGGGGAAGGATGATAACAATAATCCTCGCCTCTGAAGTGTGTTGCAAGAATCAAATTAGTTAATTTATATAAGACACTAATGACAGCATTTGCTCCACAGGTACTAATATAGAAGTTTCCGGTACTGTTTGCTATACGATACTGTTTGATTATTACACGTAATTCAACATGCCAAATGGAGGTATTTGTTCAGATTCTTCTTTGGATATTCAGGGGTATACTACAAATTCTGTGGGCTCCAGAGACTTTTGCCTTTGTGGGCCTCTTCCTCCCCCCCCCCAAAATTTTAAATTACATTTTATAACTGTGTTGGTGCAAATATAAATATATTAATAATAAATATTCATACACAATTATGAAGCTTACTTTTACTTCTTATTTTAAAAGTAAATAAGCCATTTTCATGGGCCCCCTAGAAGTAATGTGGGTCACAGGCACCGTGCCTACTGTGCTTCATACGAAGTTGGCCTACGTATCAGAATCTTAGTGAACTTGAGAGTGTGTGGAGGAAAATAGTTGTTAGTTAAGTTTTTAGATGATAATAAAGGCTTTCACTTAACTGCAATTATGTTTTTTTGGTTAAATTTATGAGAATATTTTATACTGCATCAGTAACTCCACAAATAACCTCATCTAAAAAGAAAATACAATTTTCGCACATATTCACCACTCAGTGTTGTTTCCTGAGTAGTATTCACGTTCATTATATATTTTAAAGATAAACAATATGCTTCAGATGGTTCTGAAATTGAAACAACACATACCAGTATTCTTAAATAGCAATCTAAATGCTCTTAGTTGATTCTCTAAGTCTTTCTGCCAAGTCAGCAATCAGAATGCAAATACAGTACTCAAGGACATCATATGAATTTATGATTTATTCTTGTGGAAACACCATTTAGTTCTTTCATCTATTTCTTGCAAGGAGTTCGCTATGAGTTTTCAGTTTTATCGCCTGCCTCTTTTCTGGACAAGACACAATGGATTTATAAAATTATAAATAAATTTCCTATGAACATGAATTACTACATTCTTAGTTAAGTCAATCTAGTGAAGTGCGTCTTTTCCAAATTATTCTGTAAGAAGAGTTTGTCCTTGGGAAACTGGTTGAACGTCTGACTCTTAATTTCATCTCAGGCCGTGATCCCAGGATTGTGGGATTAAGCCCCGTGTAGTACTCTGTGCTCAGCATGTAGCCTTCTTGGGATTCTCTCCCTCTCTCTCCCTCTCCCCCTCTCTCTCTCCCTCTCTCCCTCTTCCCTCCTCTCCCTCTGCCCCTTTCTGCTGCTCATGCACATGCTCTTTCTAAAAAAAAAAATTAGTTAAAAAAATAAAAGAATAGTTTGTCCTTTATCAGGTATATTTTTTGATTAGGGCCTGGCCTCATTGTTTCCACCTATGGGACCAACCTTTTTACACTGGATATTTCTTAATGCTAACTTTGCTACAACCCAGCACATATATTCTTGGCCAGTTCTGTAGTTTTATTTGCAGAGCTTTGTATATATCATAAATAGTTCTAATATATGCCAAATAATAGTCTATTTCTACAGTAAGCCAGGAAAGTCATTCTAGTTCAACATTATTCTCCAAAAGGAAACATTACTGGGACCTAAATATTTCATCTCTTCTATCAAAAAACCCCTGGATCAGCTACCTTACAGGGAGGCATGACCGTATTTAGACTTATGAACAAAAATTTTCACATAGAAACTACCCAGAAATCTCTTCAGAGACATGTAGCACAAGGATTTGCCCCTTTCTTTCCTTTTCTTCTCACTCTCCAGAATGCAGATGTGATATCTAAACCTCAATTAACTGTATTGATCATAAGGTAGAAGCTATGTGTTTAATTTGGTGGAGAACTTGATAAAAGAAGTCTGAATCTCTGATGCAGAATTAGCGAAAACAACTTTGGAATACTGACGTTATTTATTTGAGAAATAAAGACATTGTTCTCTTGTTTAAGCCATTTTAATTTCAAGTTTTCCCTTATTTATAGCTGAATCTAAGTCTAAACTTCATGTATGTGGCATTTGAAAATGCGTACTAGTTGGGACATGCCTGGGTGGCTCAGTTGCTTAAGTGTCTGATGCTTGGTTTCACCTCAGGTCATGATCTCATGGTTCATGAGCTCAAGCCCCACATCAGGCTCTGTGCTGACAGTGTGGAATTAGTCCACACTGAATTAGAGCCTACTTGGGATTCTCTCTCTCCCTCTCTCTCTGCCCCTCCCTTGCTCACTCTTTCTCTTTCTCTCTCAAAATAAATAAATTAATTAAAATAATTAAAAATGAGTATTAGTTTAAATAGTAAGATAGTGAAAAACTCAGACATCCAGGAGATTTTGACATGCAAAAGCTCATTTTCCCTCTCTCTCTCTCTCTCTCTCTCTCTCTCTCTCTCTCTCTCTCTCACACACACACACACACACACACACACACACAGAATGTGAAACTGTGATAGCTATGACCAGTTCCCTCCTTATCAAGATCCTTGTGACTCATGTATTTAATGGCATTTGGTTTTTTCTTTTACCTATAGTACAAAATACCACTAAGAAAACAAGACAAAACAGAACCATCAGTAATAAAGTGAGGCTAAATGATATATCTTGCATCGACTAGCAAATGTGTCCTCCACTCTTTCACTTGCATGGGTAATTCATCAAGAGCCAATGGTTATATCAGATATAGCTTAAGAGCTACACTTTCTAACAATGGTGCTCAATCATTATTAACTTATACAAGCAGAATAAAAATGGATCTTAATTCTGTGTGTGTTTTTTCCCAAGATTAGGCATTAAGAGGTACATTTCCTACTTCACTTCCTACATATTGTTTTGAATTCATTAAAGCAGAAACTAAAATCAAGGCTTACATCAACATCCTCATCTCAGAAAACCTTTTTGTGACTAGTTCTCAACACCTATTTTTAGACCTTATTAGCAGGAGCACCAGAAATGTATGGCTGAATAGGAAGTGCTCTCAATCATCCATCGTCCAGATCATACTTAATATTCAATTTTAATCAGGAACTCATCAATCACTAAATAGCCAGACTGAAGAGGTATTAAGTGGCCAAAAAATTTTACTCAGTGGCCTGGTATATTTCATATTTCTGGTTGTTCTGAATGTAAAAACATTTTAATTTTTTTTAAACATTTTAATTTTTAATAGCACCATTGCACAATGACATGGCTGGGGTATTCTAATTGAATGAGTTCCGTTTTTTGGTGATTGTTCCAATTTTACAATGAAATTACCTGGGGACAGGATAGCCCACGTAGAAGCCTCCAATATGTATGTATATGGGGACCTTTCTTACAATTGCACGCATGTTGAAGTTACTATCCCAATGATGCATCTTTAGAAATAGAGAAGTTCACTAGCCACATAGTTAAAATACATTAACTGCCACTGCTCTATCCAACAAGGTAGCTGCTAGCTGCATGTGACTATGTAAATATTAAATAATTAATATTAAATGATATTAGAAATTAAATTTCCTCGTCACCCTGGCCATATTACAAGTGCTCAACATCCACAGGTAGCCAGTGGCCACTGTATTAAACATAACAGATACAGAACATTTCTATCATCACAGAATGTTCAATGGGATAATGCTGAACTAGAATTTCATGTATCAACACACTTTGAAAGAGTATTAACTTAAAACTGAAAAGTTAATGTGTTCACAGTGACTTTTACTCAAATGAACAAACTAAAATACCAAAACAGCCTCCAAGAGATTTCAGTTAGAGGCCAGGAGGCTTGAAACTCCATGAGAAATGACAGCTATTCATAAAACAGCCAAGAGTAGAAATGTTTAAAAAAGAGTTTCTAAAAAGTAACAATGATACAGAGAAGCTATTTAAAAATAATCTGATTTAAAAGAGGCATCATGGAAATATAAATGCCAAGTAAGAGCTTTCAACTAATAAAAAGGACAATGGAATCATGTCTCCTTATCATATCAAAATTGCAATTGTTAAAAACCAATAGCTTAAAAAATTCTTAGAAAATAATTGCTAAACTGGATAAAAGGTTTATTGTTTGGGTATTCTAATTGTTCTTTCTTGGCTCCTTTTATTGATGTCTCATTTCCAAGTCTGGCTCTGGTTTCTTTCACCCTAGCCAACATATCGAAAGACTATTTCAAATGTTTGATTCTTCATTTCTCTAAGTATTAGAAAACTGCTTCTCTCAGTAACTATGTATAGTACAGCAGTGCATTTAAATTATTCTTCCAAATTTATGTAATGAGCACCACCCAGATAATTACAATAACTATAAAGAATTCATTCATAGTCTATTTTACTATGGACTAAAAGAGGCTTTTTCAAATAAACAATTAGTATTCCCGTATGATCACACTACAGGCACATCTTGAGTTCTGGTTTTGTAAAAATGAAGGATAATATGAAGCTAATTATTAGTACTAAGTCTTTCTCAGGAGAATTATTTGAAATAGGAAATTCACTTTAAGAGATTAAATTGAAATAGAGATCTCCTCTCTCCATGGTCCTAGGAATTAAACTTAATGAGATCCAGCACTTCGAATCCTTTTGAAAATTTGTGGGACAACAGTCACAATTAGAAGCATGACCTCAAACACTTCTTCAGTTGGAAGAACTGGTGTGTAAAACACAGCTTTCTAGAACTGGAAAAAAATGTCATCCTCAAATGCAACACTTACACTTTTTACATTGTACATGAATGCAATCCTGACCCTACCAAAATGAGACTGAATGACTATATATAAATCCTCCATCACTAGCAAGATATATGCCAACCTTTTCAATGTGTGAAAACAGAATTAAATCTTTAGTACTATACATTAGAGAAAAAAAATTGCTTAAGGTTATCCTTGAGTATTCAGTGTTTACCTCAAAAACCTCCATGAACCCTTGCTGTGGGGTTCCAGTCCAATTGTTGTGAATCTTTCCTTGGGGAATAGTTTATAGCTGCTCTAAATTATTGGGAATATCCCAACCCCAAATTCAAGAGTGTATAGGAAAGCTTAATAGCAGGGATTCTGAAGTCAGAGGCCTACATCTGAATCCATGCTTTCCTACAATTGGACTCTGAGTTTGCATTACATCATCTGCAAAGCAGTGATAAAAGTTGCACTTATCTACAAAGCTGTTGTAAGGCAAACACAAGAGAATCCATGTCAAACCATCATCACGCTTGCTAGTCCAAAGTAAATATTAAATACATAATACCTAATATTTGTATTGTTGCTAAAATATCCCACTTATCCCTTTGTTTTTATTATTCCCTCAATCTGTAATGACCTTCCCAATCTCCATCCCAATATTTTTTGATAGCCCATATGCATTCTTAAATATTTCATTCAAGACTCACCCTCAGCAAGCCTTCTATGAGATTCCCAGCTAGATTAGGTGTGTCTCTTTAGGGATTCCATAATTACCTGGTATAACCTTATTACTATACTCTTTGTACTTTAAGGTAGAATTTTGTGTGTTTGTGTATGTGTGTGTGAGTGTGTGTGTACATGTGCATAGGTGTATGTAAGACTACACTATGGCCATTGCCTTCAAAAGGCAGAAAGTATGTCTCATTAATTTGTATCCTTAACACTTAGCAAGAGCATGCCCAGAGAAGGTACTCAAATATTTGCTGAATAAATGAAAGAAAAGAATCTTGATAGTTTCTAATAGCTCCTGAAACAGAACATTATAATATTCTTGCAGCCAAAGCTGAACTAAACTGATGTTTTATTGAGTTTGCTTCCTTGCCATCAATATGAATTCTTAGTGCTACATATTGAAAATCATTATCTCCAAGCCAATTTCCCTTTATAAATAGAATACTGCATATTTTTATCAAGAACAACATAACCGTCAGCAAAATAATATATTCAATGCCCAGAGTATTAGATCAAATTAAGTTAGATACAGGTCTTGACCTCCAAGAATTCATAATAGGAGAAAGAGAGTATGAAATGAATAAATATAGATATTTTCCAAATATATTTTGTATGTATTTGTGTGTATATATCTCTACAAACCTATCTATGATATGTACATAATAGAAACTTAGATAATTTAATGTACAATAGGCCTGAGTGTTTACTTAAGAAGCATATCTTTCTTGCAATTTGCCATATTAATGTTAAAATATTATTTCATAAAAAATAAAATAAAAATAAAACATTATTTCATTATAGGAATGACTTTTAGTCAAGTCCTAATTAATTTTAAGTAAATTCTGACACCATTCTAAGATGCTTATTATATCCTATATATATGTCTTCTCTAAATTTTAAGTTAGATGAAAATTTCTTTAGAAGTATGTATTTTGTAATCACATCTTTTTATTTTCTAGGGCATTAATTATAATAAGATTTTGTAAATTAGAGATAATGCAAATAAATAAAATTACTTCCAGGAAGAAAAATGAAATTACGATTGTTAAAAATATTGCTTGTCTGTATATCAAGCTGACATCATTTTCTGACTTAATATATGCCCATTATTGCTGACCTGGCTTAAGTCAGATAAGGGTTCACAACTAACTTCTCCTTGTGTTCAATACAAACCTTATTTCTAAAGTTGTGACCTAATCAATCCTCTCTGCTATAATGAATGCATATTTGATCTGGTCATGTATTATTTCAAATATGCTGGGATGATGACTTCAGTTAGAAGATGATAGAAAACATATTAGAGAATTTATTCCTCCTGCATCAAGATAGCTCCACCACCTACCTACTTTTGACTAAACTATTTTAGAATGGCTGTGTTGAGGACTGGGTTTCATCTTGAGTGACCTCAATTAGGAAACCCACAAATCACAAACCAACACATGCCCAGAATACTCTATTACCACAGTCTTGGTAAATATACTTTGAGAGTAGAAAATTTAGTTTTGTCATTGCTGGTCCTGACACACTTTGAACCAAGCCTTTTCTATAGCATTCTACCTCCAGACGGACAGTTACATTCCTACTGCTATTTATTTAACATAACTTATGAGCCTACATGTTTCTGTGGACAATGCACATGTTTCAGAGACAGAATTGACACCAATTCTAAGTCACATTTTGCTTACCTATGAAGTAAAAGCAATGTCTTATGTTGTAGAATCACATGTGATAAGAGATAATGTATGTAAAGCATAGCTGAGCAGAGTGCCTGACCCAGGGTAATTACTCATTAAATGAGAGCTTCTGTCATGATGATGATGATGACTGCCTTGGAATGAATTTGATCAAATAAAAGGGAACAGGAAAGCTGCATGTGTCTGACCCTTTTCCTCTATCCATCCCAGTTGTCTTAATAGGCTTATTATTGATGATCCTCCTAGGGACTGAAGGGAAAAATCATCAGAAACCTGAATGAACCTCAGCCTCTGGTCAGACAGAATCAGAATATCCCATGGGTCCCCAAACAATTCAGTTAGGATTTTTAATATACTCTTTCTTTCTCTTCTCCCTCACCTACTGGATTTTAAATGTCTAGATAGATGCACTCAGGTACAAAGATCTAGATAAACACCTCCATTGATGAAAGGACTCCTTTATAGGTTTTCCAGAAGAACATCATCTATTATGTGTTCTGTTTCATTTTTATAACACAATTAAACAGACTCATAGAGAAGTTTGAGCCATGTAGCTAGGTAACACTCAATGCATTTTTATTAGCTCACAGAACGAAAGTTAACAAAGATTTTAAAAATCTGACAGAATTTATCCTTAAGTAGTAAATAGTATAAGTAAAGAGAAGAAAGAAAAGGTTTTATAGTATTTCAAGTAAAAATAAAAACCTGTTATTTTACCACAAGATCGATAAAAGTCATTGCATTTAGGCCCTATTCAGAGATACATAGTGTTAGTGTCATGGCAGGTCATGATCTCAATGTACTTTCTTCCAGTAGGATCAACTTCAGAGGATTTGAGATCAAGGCAATGAGGGGGGTCCAGAAAACACATTACATGGCAAAGTTTAAATGACTTAGGAAAGTTCACCCCAGCAGAGAAAAGCCTAAGGAGGGACATGATAGCTCTCTTCAAGTACAGTTCTAGAAAGGATGTGAAAAAGAAAACATATTGTGTTCAATCTCTAAAGCCTAATTTGGATAAATGGGTGATAGAGGAAGGTGTACATGTCAGCACAATCTTTAAAAAACTTGATAAAAATTTGATTCTTGCTGCAAAGAAATGGACTGCCTTCCAATTACACAACATTCAAAAAGTTCATAGAAGGCCATATAAATATAGAGAATATACTAGAGTCTTTCAACTGGTAGAAGATTGAACTAGGTGACCTACGGGAAAACTGTTACTTTCAGGATTCTATGGTTGTAAGAATAGAAAGAACTACTGTTTGAAAAACCCCACCTAAATGTCTGTATCTATGAACATGCTGCTGAATTTATTTAAGTATCATGGTTATGATGGCTTAAACGACCAAAACGAAATCAAAAGGGATTTGGATACCATTGCAAATGAGTGAAAATTGGGACACAGGGAGCAAAAGCACTAAGAAAATTGAGAAATAATATTTAATTTCTTTCTTGTCATAGAAATGTGTCTTTTAAAAACAACAGCTAGAATAGGGAAGCCTGGCTGGCTCTGTCCATGGAGCATATGACTCTTTATCTCAGGGTTGTAAATTTGAGCCCCATATTAGGTGTAGAGATAAAAATAAAATCTTTTTTTTAATGTTTATTTGTTTATTTTGAGAGAGAGAGAGAGAGAGAGCATGTGCAAGAGGGGGAGGGACAGAGAGAGAGGGAGAGGAAGAATCCCAAGCAGGCCAGGCACTGTCAGCATAGAGTCCCACATGGGGCTTGATCTCAACAAACCTTGAGACCATGAACTGAGCCGAAATCAAGAGTCGGATGCTTAACCAACTGAGCCACCCAGGAGCCCGTAAAAATAAAATCTTAAAAAAACAAACAAAAACCAAAATATACCTAGAACATTTACAATAAAGACTTGTTTCATGTGTTTCAAGGTAATTATCTCTGAAACAACATATTTCTATTAGAAAGCAAATATAACATTCTCAATAGTAACACTGCATCATTTATCCATTTGCTGTGCATCATTTAAAACTACAGTAGATATAGATGATCTTAAAGTATTTGGAAAAAAGCAAATATCAATTATGTTTAACCAACAAAAAATAAGAGAAAAACAACTGGTATAGTAATCAGCTCAAAAGTTAGCTTACATGCATGAATTTAAATAAACACTTAAAAACAAAATAAACAAAAATTCATAATTAAAGGATAAAATAAAAGCTTACATGCATCCATTTTTTCCTATTTACTAGGATGGGCCTAAAAGGAGGAAAGGAGGTACTGAAAGGACAAAAACCATGTTCAAATATCCTGGCAATTTCATATGCTCCATGGACTTTTAACTTCACTACAAGAATTGATGGCTGACTTTTGTTCCTTCCAACTCAGGCAAACGATCGCTCATTTCAGAGCATTAAAAAGTTCCTCACACATTTTATATCATACAAACACAAATATATTTTTAAACTGCATCCAGGCTCTGCAGAGTCAGCCAGTGAGAAGAGCCAGGATTTAAAATCCCAGCTTTGCACAGAACATACTCTCTCATACTTATATCGTTTCTTCATAGTGCCAAGTATATTTTCTGGCACATAGGAACAGTCAATAAGTTGAGTTAAATGAAATCTGGATTCTGTGTTTACTTGCTAGGTTTGTATATGACTGTGCATTTGTTTTTCTGTGTTTCTGGGCATCATATTTGTTTCTGTTAAACAACAGTGTTCTGGTATGTTAGACTGTGTGCAACATCTAATGTACATCAATTTCATAGATTATTACTAAATACCAATCTTAAGGTGATGGTGAGAGATAGTTACAGAGAACCTTATTATAGTGAGGTAAAGTAGGTAAATCTGTCATGTCACAGATTATTTGGTGGTCTCAAGTGTTAAGATCATAAAACAAGATTCAAATGTCATCTAAGTCAATCTCTAATCCATCCTCCTGCTAAAATTATTTCTCCCATTTCATAAATACGAATCAAATTTTTATGTGCTCAGAAAGACATTTGTAACTTATTATTTCATGCATTCCATGGATAATTATTGATCACTTATGAAAGTAAAAACACATTAGAAAGGTAAAAGCACAAATACGAGTACAAATATAATTGTTAAGTGCAGAGATCATTATTTATGTTATAATGATTACTCTCAAATCCACTCATAGCAGAATTTATTAAGATTTAAAAAGTGACAAGTGACCCCAATTTTTGTTCGGTCAACATTCAACAGACATTTTAATGCCAAATTAATCTACACACTGTGCCCAGAATATGCCCTGAATTTTTTTTGCCACTGAGACTTTGCTTATGTCAGGTAAGGAAACTCTCCTCTATCCCCTACTATGACTGTCATCACTAATTGGTCATGGCACCCATTACTGGTGACCCTGGACACGCCTGAGAATTTTTCTCATCAGTCGCACAGGAAACATCCAAATTCTAACAGAGTTAGCATATAAGAAAAACTTCTAATATTTATATTTTCATAGTTCTTAATAATATGGGATAGTGAGTAATGTGCCAGCTAGACAATACTCTATGTCTAATGGTTTTGCATTAGATTTAGAAATATTCTCTATATGGCCATTACTTATGCTGACTGTCCATAAAAACTAAGGGCATAATATTTCCTGACGGCATAAATCAGGAAATTATTGTCTGAAGCTCGGAAGCATGGCCCAGGGTAGATATGTATAGCTATGAGCCAACAGCATAGAGGTGAAAGAAATAGCACAGAAATCTAGGGGAATTCTTTTAATGGTTAAGGAAAATGAATAAGGATTTGGAAAACAGTTTTATAGAGGAACCAATTAGCATATTTTGAAAAGTGTCTATGAATAAAAAATAAAAAAGTATCAAAACTCTAATAGTTTATTTCACATATCATTTTTTTTAAATGTATGTTTGAGCTGAAGACTTTGCACTTGTGGAAATTTTACTTCTGTATGCAGATACTTTTGTGTCCAAGGATGTGTAATTGAGAGAGAAGTAGCTAGAAAGTACAGGTGACTCTTGAACATGGCTCTGAACTTTGAAGGTCCACTTACACATGGATTTTCTTTGATAAAAACAGTAGAGTATCTTAAATGCATTTTTTCTTCCTTATGATTTTCTTAAAAACATTTTCTTTTCTCTAGCTTACTTTATTATAAGAATATAGTATATAATACATACAACATACAAAATATGTGTTCACGGACTGTCCATGTGTTCATAGACTGCTCATGTTACTGGTAAGGCCTTCAGTCAACAGTAGGCTATTAGTAGTAGTTAAGTTTTAGAGGAGTCAAAAGTTATATGCAGATATTCAACTGTGCATGAGGGGGGCATCGGCACCCCTAAACCCCACATGGGGTTCAACGGTCAACTGTATTATGAATGATGTAAGTTCCCAAGATGAATTGGACATTTAACTCTACAGTAAAAAGAAAAAAAAAATAAATCTTTATTCAGCATCTGTGATCTACAAAGCAATGTTCTAGATATTGTTATAAACCTGTGGGGGAGAATTCAGCTCAAGTCTGAGGTTCTTGGAAGAGAGAACTTTTGTCAGCAGGCATATTGAGGCACTTTAAACACAAGTCTACAGGTAGAGCATTATAGATCCATGGATTTCTTTTTTTCCTTATTTGGCTCCTAGAGATACTATAAATAAACAGAAATACAATGCAAGCTACGCCTAGCTCTTCAGTAAAACCAATTCCTCTTAACTAAAATACAGATGAACAGGAATTATAGGTCCAATTAAAATGTATCTTGGATTGAAAGTGAAAACAAAACAAAACATTTGTTTCCAATATTCCAGATTCCACTAGCAGGTCACAACTTGCAAGCATGGTATGTGTGGCATTTGGCTGATGTTTAAGTCTGGCCTGAGGTGCAGGGAAGGGACAGCTAGTGCTGTTGGCCAATCCACTGATATTTTCTGCAGGAAGATAAGAGAACTTATTTATTTTGTGGCTCAAGGCTCAAATCTTTGGTAGAAGCATAAAGTTCTTTTACTGGGATACCTGATCAGGAACATTAATTTTCTGCTGAATCTTTTCTGATATTCTCCCAGAAGAACTTCATATATCAAAATTCAGACTTGTTTCTCAGAACATGTTCTATTATGTTTGGCTCTAGCTTTTTATTTTAGCTAAAAGGGTTTGCCTGATTTTTAAAAGTTACTTCTAGCTGTTTGAACTTAAACATGTTTTTACTAGAGTAGTCCAATTTTGGTGTCATGTCTTCTATTTTATTGGGTAATTATTTAGCATATTTTCATTTATCTCTTGCCAGTAGGGATCAAAATGTGGTAAAGCAAGGGAGACAGTTGATGCATGGTATGAAAAAATAATACTGTTTATGTCTATACATATGGTGTCTACCACAGAGTAGGGGCCCCCTTCCTTGCTCCATTGTAATAGTCAGATTATCTCCTTACACATCTTTCTCCATTTCCCTCTCCCTCTTCATGATTATTCTGTTCAGGAAGAGGCATTACAGAGGGATTGTAAGACTTTCCCTCCTATTTATCTGATTTGGGATAAACATGCATCATCTAAATTATCTCACTGCAAACCAAAATTTCAAAATGTCATCTCAGACCTTCTTACCTTAATACTAAGCAACATCTGAATTTGCATGACATTATATTTATCAGAACTTCATAACTGAATTACAACTTTTGACTATAGTTTTCTTCTTTTTACGAATGATGATGACCAGAAATCCTGTAACCATAGCTAATCAGATGGCATCCTCCAAGGCAAAAAGTGAATTTCAATTCCTGGCCATATTAATCTTCAATCAGCCTTTCACAAGGTAGCTCTCTCTGCACCTAGGTCTTGTGAGAAAACACTTATTGCATACTTTCCTAGATCAACACAAAGTAGTTTTGGTCAGGCTAACATCATGAAGAGTCAATTAAAAAGCTCAACATCAAATCAGCCATTCAGTAGGTTTTTACATAAAACCTCCCTCTATGCTCCATTATGATCTAAGAATCCACCAGTAATTTGATTTCTATCTTTTTAAAAAATGTTTATTTATTTATTCTGTGAGAAAGAGAGAGAGAATATGCACAGGTGGGGATGGGGGCAGGGTGTGAATGCCAAGCAGGGCTTGAACTCACCAACTTTGAGATCATGATCAAGGGCTGGATGCTTAGTCCACTAAGCCACTCAGGTGCCCCTATTTTCTATCTTTAGACCCTCCAGGTTGAAATTTTTAGCATGTGATTAAAAATTATCCTCTTTGGAAAGAAAATCCTTGCAAATCAGCTTTATGGTTATATATAAGGCAAAAGAGAAAAAAAGGGGAGAAAAAAGAACTTAACTGAAGAAAATTCTCATCTCATGAGATTTAGATTATCTTTATGAATGGTGTTGCTTTGTTCCTCATAAGCTCTTCCCTTCTTCTGAGTCTCTGATCCAAGACACCACATACTTTACTTTCATTATGATCAATTGGTCAGTTAACTTGGGCCTCCACTCATCCCTGCCAGTTAAGAAATCAATAACTTTAAAAGGTTACAACTTTAAATTCCCCAAAGGAAGCAGCTGTGTCTTCTTTATTCCAGTTGTTCTCCAGAATACTAGTACTAATGGTTATTATCCATGGAACCTTACTTCTTAGCACAAAATAAAACAGGGCTTTTGCAATAAATAGTTTATCACCTATATTGAAGATTATTGAATTTCTATCAATGTTTCTCTCGATACATGTCTATTAAGTAATACTGAAAACCATCACTTTAGCTACTTTGTCTGGAACATTATTTTACATGGTTTGTTTTATTACCTCACTTGAAAATTCTAACTCAAGGTCAGTAATATTCCAGGATGATAACAGTAGAGATAGGCTCAAGATACATTCTTCCAGATCAGTGGTTCTTAAAATTTGATGTGAGAAGCAAAAATGCAGTCATCATGGTTCCCATCTCCAGAGATGATTTGTTTTAGGTGAATGCTAAGAATATGCATTTTTAATAAGTGACTGAGTTGATCCTAATTCTGGTGGCCTTTGGTCCACAGTATGAAACATCACTCAAAATTTGCTCAACTCTACATATGAATCTTGTTATGTGGAATTTATATACATTTTGATCATGTCATTTATATTTCCTATGGAAATGCCTTTATCTTCTTACAATATTATGTACTTTGCACAAAAAGGCCAAATCAAAAATAGTTCTAAATATTTTGTGAAAATATTGGTGCAGACACTGTTCACTAGGTTGGTAAATAACCAGCTTACAAGGATCCACATGACTGGATTATCTTAGACTCTACCTCTTCTAAAAAAATAAAAACAAAAACAAAAAACCTCATCAGGAAGTAAGGTACTTTCTTTTCTTGGATAAACAGAGCTGTGAAACATGCTACACTTTCCCTCTTTTCTTTGGCTGCCAGGAAATTCAGAGCTGATTTTATGCTCACTAATGCTTTATTTAACATAATTGTTTTTCCCCATCATTTCCGCTTCATCTTTAATACTTGGCACTTATTTAATCTTTTGGTTCATTTGACAGTAAATTGTTGCATACCCTCTCTGAAAATTGGCAGATATAAAAAATAATAAAGGAATGATTAAGCATATAATTTTAAAACAAGTTTGCCAGAGATGTAAAATTTTTATCATTTGGTAACCCAAACTCATTAACTACTGAATTTTCAACAGCAACAAAAAGTTTTATAGGATGACTCAGAATTCCAGTTTCTAAATAGGAAATACCTCTTCACTTAAGGTGTATGTTCAATCAGTATCTCTTCATTTTCAAAAATCTTCTCCTGCCTAATTGTCCATTGAGTAATCCACTAGGAACTTTTTTCCCTTCTATTCTTAGTATCCTCCCTCTCTTCCTTCCTTCTTTCCTTCCTTCCTTCCAAGCTGTACATACTTAATGACTACAATTTGAGGAGTTTGGGGATAATTATACACCCACGAAATTATCACCACCATCAAGGCCACAGACATATCCATCACCTCCCAAAGTTTCTTCCTACTCCCTTACTACTTTGTCTTATGCAAAAAGAAAGAAAAAGTACTACATTTAATATTATCATATATTTAATAATAACAATGTAATAGTAATCCTTCATATAGCACCTATGTAGAAGGTACTGTTCTAAGAAGTTTGCATATTTACATTTAATTTCCATTGACGTCCTATGAGATAGGTATTGCTAATCTATTTTTAAAAATAGGGAATCTCAAGTAAACAGAATTTAAGTAATTTAACCAATATCATGGAGCTGGTATTTAAATCCAGGCCATTTCTAATATATTACCATCTATATTTAAGACCTTCTTGCATGAATCATCAAAAGGGTTATTGTAGGAGAAAAGATCTAATTTTAAGTAACATCTGGTAAGATTTTTATATAGAAAATATATGAAGGGAAAGGCCTCAAATGTCACCAAAGAGTCTTTTTTCAACAGAAGTTCTGTAGGCTATTGGAAAGAAAAAAAATACAAAAAGTTACAAAATGAAGTATAAAATTGTTGTTCCCCCACTTCATAAAAGTATTATCACCAATAGTTCATTTTGTGTCCTCCCAGAAAAATAAAAAGAAAGAGTATGTGTGTATCAACTTATGTACATTATTGTAATATTTATTTACATATTCATACATTTTGTAATCACATATGTGTTTGTGCCTTTAAAAAGTATATCTGAGTATATATTATACATTAACACATATTTTAGTAATATTTAAAATAACAAATATAGATCCAGTAACTGAACGCTGTCTAATTGTGGAAAATAATGAAGAGACAGAAGTAAAATAATGTGAATTATGTAAAGTGACTTTTTAGTTTATTCAATGTTTGGCTTCAAATAGTGTATTTCAGAACACATTGCTAAAATTTGCTACCTGACTAAAAAACAACTCTCTTTAATTTTGAAATAAAATAATCTTACTTTTCATTTAGGTGATTATGAAGGTATTTGGGCCCTTCACATGAAAATAATGAAGTTCTCTGTGAAATCAATAGGCACTTTAGTTTTTACTGCTCTAAAACCATGCCAATCCTGAATAAAGAAAGTGTCTTTTTCCATAGAGAAGAGTTTATAGCCATTTTGTAAATTACATTCTTTTCTTTTTTATGAGAATATTTACTATTATCTTCTGACATTTTATATCAACTTCATGTAATTTTTAAAGCCAAAAGCACAAATACTATATTTTTTAAAAAGAAATGGGTCAACATATATACACTGTAAGTTATCTATGCATTTTCAAAACACTTGCCTTCTATTGCAAACAAAAAAATGCAAGGTCATCCATGAAGAACTGGAAATAATATTCATTTTAATTTCCATAATTAAGAATTTCCTGAAATGGAGGTAATTTCCTCTTGACATTTATTCATACATCCTGTTTCACAGTAATGTATCTCCTTCTAAATGTCTATGAGATGCCTTGAAATTAGCACAATTTTTTCTAACTGCAGTAATATTGTGATAAATTAGACAATATCAATGGAGAGATGTGAATAGTTTCTTGATTGTACACACTTGTAGAAAGTTATATGTAACATTTTATAAGATACTATAAAGTGTCAAAAAACCAACTGAATATCAATTTCAATCCTCATTCTTAATTTCAGATGAATGAGTAAGCCAAGCTTTGCAAGATATTTTCAGGTTTGATGTTTTCATAATATTGGCCTTGAGTTCAAACACAAAGTTGAAGTTAACCAAATTTTTTCACATTGTGAAAATATAAATGCAGTGTTGACCAGAGTAAATCTTTTTGGGTTGAAAGAAAAAGAAAAATCCAACTACAAACCATGGAGTTAAATACAGTGCAAGTTAGGATTGCTACAATTATATTACCTTCTCATTTCAAAGAGATCAAGGTAAAAATAGTGCCAATATAAAAACCATTCTTAATTTCTTCACAGTAACTTCTATCTAACCATATGCACTTCCTCTTCCCATCGCATCCCACTGCCTCATAGAAATCATCTTTTTTGAAATTCTCTGTATTTATTTGTAGCTCATGGAAGTGTCAACTGATGCAGCAACTTTGGGAAAACTGGCTATATCTCCGAAGTTGAACATTCACACCTATGACCCATCAATTTCATTCCAGGTTATATATGTAAGAGAAACATTTGCACATGCCAACAATTTGCATATAAGCACTCTTCAAAAAAATCTAGAACTAACTTGAAAGTCATCATCAAGAGAGTGGCTGAATAAACTGTAGAATAATCACAAAATGGAATGAGATATTATGTAGCAGCCAAAAAATAAATTACAATGCATAGAAACCTTGATGATGTATTATATGAAAGAGCCCAAAAGGCTGTGTACGCCATGATATACTTTCGTAAGGTTAACAAAATCTCCCAATTAAAAGTATCATTTTAAGAATGATAAATATAGGATACAGGATGATGGTTATCTCCAGCAGAGAAAGACAGCGGGACACAACGGAAAAAGAGGTACTAATGGTTAGCAACCACTGTAAGTTAATACCAATGATACAGCTTTAGTTTGGGGATAAGTTCACTTGTCCATATTACATTATTAAAATTTATTAAATAAAATGATAGAGGACTATGAATGATAGAAGTGTATTATGAAAAAGGATAATAATTAATTAAATTCTATGTATGTGGAATTAAACAAAAGCAATGCATCTTGGTTTACCTCTTTAAGCTCACAGTATCAAAGGCTTAGCTCTTTTAAATACACTCTATTGAAATGTAAGGTATTCTCTTATGATTTATCAATTAGGCTTCATCTTGAAGATTTCTCCTAAAGTACTGGAGGTATCTGCTTATTACCTAATTTTTTCAGAATATTAACTTGTTCAAAAATTCAAAGGAATTAAGAAGGAATTGTTTTCCCTATAGTAATTCCAGGGATATAAAAATGACATATAAATGTATATAAAAATAACATTTTATATGTTTTTCAAATTGGAAATGTATTATTGAAGCAAGCTTGAGACAATCTCCTCAAATATATTCTTGATTATGATGTTTAAATGAAAAATATTTTAAGATATTCTTTCATTTGAACCTTAACATGTCTTTTCATTTAATGAAGAAAACATAACATGATCTTTTGGGATCAAATTAGGAACACATCTGATATTCCAAAATTTGAGTTCCAATTTTTCAGACAAATGATTTGACACTGATTTCACACCCTGCTTTCAACACCGCTGATAATAAAATTAACAAATCATAACTTTAGATAATTGTCTTAAACTCAGAGTTGAGGGGCACCTAGGTGGCTCAGTTGATTGTGTCTGACTCTTGATCTGGGTTCGGATCATGAACTCATGGCTCGTTAGTTTGAGCCCTACATCAAGCCCTGCACTGACAGCATGGAGCCTGCTTGGATTCTCTTTCGCTTTCTCTCTCTGCCCCTCCCTGACTTGTGTGTCCTCTCTCTCTTTCAAAACAAACAAATAAACATTTTAAATAAATAAATAATAAAATAAAATTCAGAGTTGAAACTTCAATTTAATAAGTAATTCTCTTTAGTTCGAACAAGATTTAATAAGTAGCAGATGGCCTAGGGAAAAATGACAGGATAAGACTGTATGAATTTATTAATCTGCATTACTAGCTCAAAGTCTCCATTAGACAATAAGTTTTAAGTATATAATTTATTGCCTAATGGGGATATATATATATATATATACATATATATATAACTTTATATAATTTATTGTCTAATGGGGGGAGATATATATATATATATATATAAATAAAGGAGGACTATGACCTAGTTATATATACGTGTATGTGCACTAGTTTTACTACTTTATTTTGTTTAATGATGAAAATAGGTTATACAATAAAGAAATATGGAGAAAAAAGACTTCCAGTGAATTGTGCTCTAAAGAGCATTAGACTTCAAAAGATCCCCCAGAAATCAAGCTTTGTTTTTCCACTAACTAGCTCTGTGATTTTGTTTCCTAGCATTTTCCAAGCATAAATTGATAAGTTTCCACAAGATGATTTCTAAAGATCCTTGCAAATCAAAATTCCATGATTTTAATACCTTCAGACTAAAACAAAAAATCAAATATTAGTGAAATCCATAAGATACATTCTTTTCTGATCCAGTAGTGTCCAATGTGCATTACTAAGTTGATCTAAGTTAAGAAGAATACAAATACATGTGTTTGCTTTTCATTCCCAAACACCACATTTGGGAAGAATTGGAAACAAAAGTTCCACAGTGTGATCTAAAACAATATGCATAAGGATTTTCCTTTTCCAAAATGTGTTAGAATGGTGTAGGGTTAGATAGTTCCAACTTCCACAATGAAATGAAAACAAACTAGCTCCCCGTTCAAAAAAAAAAAAAGTCTAGTAGTTTGACAATGTAATTGTCATTATCAACTTCACGTGCAAAGAACAGGGAATACCAGGACTTTTTCCTTTGTTATGATCCTCATGAATCCCAACTTACAACCATCCGAAGTCAGGTCTCCAGATAGAAGTACTGGTCGGGATGCAGAATGATGTGTAGGACAGATGTTTTAATGGAAGCAGAATGCCACGGTGAGATGGCATGCTGAGTGCCCTTAGAGTCAGGTACTATTTCCATAAGTTGCTTGTCTAGGAAACACACTTTTTTTTTTTTTAATTTTTATGTTGGCGATCCAATTCTTGTTCTCCCAAACCCAAGTTCTCTCCATGATTATGTTTTATCTCCAGCGTGGTGACTCTTACCAAAGCACTGAAACTCTATAAGTTTCATTACGTATACACATCTGCTACATGCATGGTTCCAATTTGATTTGGGCTTAAAAATACATATCCTCTGGCAATTTTTAAGATGTGTAAACTATTTTTTCTTTCAAACTCACAACAAAACCCCTGAACATGGACACATGTACCTACTGCAAAGTGAGAAAAAAAGAAATGGAAATATTCTTGTAGTACCAATGCAGATATGATATTCTTGAAAATTAACATTAGAACTGATAATTGTAAGCCAGAAAATCTATATTCAAAATAAATAATAATCCCTAGTCACTTCCTAGATAGCTCCACATCTATTGAGAAACACTTTTGTCCTTTCAGCTCAAGTGTGGAATTCATTTTCTCATTTGAACTAGTTTTATTTTTGTCTGTTGGGAATACTTTAATCGTGTATTCTTATAAAATACTTCATTTTTTTCTGGAAAATCTCATGAGTAACTGGATATAAATTTTAACTTAAGGTAAGTATAATGAATCTAACTAAGGATGAGGATTTATACATGTGAAGAAATTAATGTTAAAATGACCACTTAAAAAAATGTTAAATGTTTCGGAGCTTGTGCACATTTTAATACAAAAATCATATCCTATCTTTACCATACTCATAGTTCTCTAATGTGTCCCCGTTATGTCTTAAATAAAACCAGAAGTCTTTACTATGGTCTACAATGTCCTGAGCTATCTTGTCCCTACTACTCTTCAGACAGCCTTTGCTACCAAGACCCTCCCTCCCTTTGTTTTAATTACCATGGCCTTAGGTGGAATACAACAAGTCTCCTCCCTCCTTGAGGTCTTTTTACTTATTTCCTCTCTTCACCAAAAGCTCTTTATCCAGATATTCACAGAACTCACTCCATCCTTCCAGTGAGCCATTCCCTTTACAAAGGTCTTTGTCTCTTATCCAGAACAATACATTTCTTAACCCATGCTTATTTTATTTGTAGCACCCACCAGTACTTGGTGTGGTTTTCTTTCTGCCTTTGTCACTAGAAAACACAATTCTTAAGGTTAGGAAATTGGCAGTTATGTTTACTGCTGTGGCCAGTGACAAGTAGTAAGTGATCAACAAAAGTCTATTAAATTGAAACCAACTCTATGAGTCATATTTTGATTTCCTGAGAGTATATGCTACTGGTAAAACGTTGGGTTTCCAAAAGCACTATTATTGTTATTCTTAAAAGCAAAGGGAATGAGGAAGATGGCAGAATCATGCCCACATGAGAGCAAAAAGACAAGACCTTTCACTTTTTAGAACAAAACCTTCCCATTCTATTTGACATTATTTCAACAGTCATCCTACTCTTTCAATGTTATTTTTTCTCATTAGCAACTTCTGGTAATTCACTGCCTATTCTCCCCACACTTTTTATAATTCAGATCTTCTTTACATAACAGACATGTCAAAATTCCCAATGCAAAATGCAGCTCACCATGCCAGAATGTGGATCCACATATATGTGTACATTTTACATACCTGCCTTTTAATCACTTCAAATAGGAACTTCTCTCTGATAGACTACATTTATTGTGTATTGTGTATGTCATTTATAAATAACACTTCACTATTTTTAAACATTTCCATTTTATGCATTAATGAGTGGGCTTAGATAAAGAAAAAAAAGGGCCAGCTCATGTTTACTGGGGGAACTGAGGTTGAAAGAGAAGGCAGTAAGTACATTTCTGTGCTGATTCATTTGCATTATAAGATATCTCCATATGCTTCCCAGAGGATTTTCAATTTACCAGCCTTCACCAGAAAGCACACTGATTAAGGAAATAACCATCGACAGCCATTAATTCTAACTTTTGAAGAAAATCAGTTACAGATCAAAGAGTGGAAGAGTCTCACAGCCCTCCCAAGTCCAAAAAGAAAAATAAAAAAGGCAGATTATAGTACAAAGACAAAATGTTCAAATAATAAATTCCAGTTTTCCCTAACATTGAACAAAGCGAAAGATTACATTAGTAGATGATGGCTGATGTCAATATGGCACTGTTCCAAAACGAAGGAGCTCTCCATGGTGTGCAGGTATCACCTCACACCATGATTTTGCAAAGCCTTAATGTAGATTTTTCTACATTTAGACACTGCACTAATAGGTAATAAGTCCCAAAAAGGTATGGACCCATACTAAAAGCCTTTCAATCTGGTTAGGAAGGCAAGAAGTAGAACTGTAACATATATAAGATAACGTTACTAATGTCAAATGTAGTTCCAACTACAGATGGTATAGGCATGGGAGGTCAAGAAGGCTTCATGGAGAAAATCACTGTAAAGACTGGTTCTCAAAGGAGAAAACTAAAGGGTAAAAATTCCAATGGAATCTACTGAAGCAAGAAGCAGTGTCAATGTGCACAGAAATGTAGAGATGCTATTGCAGTACTGGGTTTCTTTTCAATACCACACTATATCCCACATTGCCAAAACTAGCTGCTGAAGCCAGTGGTAGAACAATGGTGATACACACACACACACACACACACACACACACACACACACACACATATATGTAATCAGAAAACAGTATAAGACATATGGAGAATGGGGGGGGGGAGTAAAATCATTATTATAGCTCTGAAGGATAAATAATACTTCCTTCTCAGTGAATATTCTTTTTACCATTCCTGCTCTTTCAATGAAATAGAAGTTAAATTGTATAGTTTTAACAACTCGCAGGTCAACTCTTTTTAGGTAATTCTTGCAAAATAAGTGATTTATTTTCTTCTTTATTAGGCCAGGTAAAATACTTACCACCATATAGTTTGCTTCCAAATGGCCTAAGAGTTCACTGAACAGGAACACATGGTTTTGTTATGTCAACTGGGCACCATCATGCGAAAACCCAGTACTATGTAAATAAATGCAGGACTAACAGCGATGCTGAGAAATGTACTGTGAGTCACAGAGAGCAGAACTAGGAGAGAAATAGAGAGGAAGTTTATTCCTTTTCTTACTCTGTAGTATCAGCAGTAATCTCCAGGTAGCTATTATTACATATTCCTAGATAATGTTTTATGGTCTTGAGAGAAAAAAAAAAAGAGTGAAAAATGAAATAAAAAAAATGCTGCTGCTAATTGTGTAACTATCAGTAAGCCCCCAAAAGTCTTACATGTAGAAAATGATGGACTGTAAATGAGTAACAGCTAAGTTTCTTTCCACCAGAAGTTTAGAAATTAGGTAATAAGACATTTGAAGTTCATTAACTCATTTTCAAAGATGAATGTTGGGACATGACATCAGAATTAAATGAAGTAACTCTACAAATAAAATAAGACCAAGCTAATCTGTAGTCTAAAGGGAAATCCTGAAAGGATAAAAAGTATCCGTATCATAACAGACCCACTGAAAATTAGAACACAATCCCACTCTAGTATGCTGTGCTGATAGAACACATATTATCTCTTCCTGACATACCTCTGTTTGGCAACCAAGTAAATACTTGTAAAAAAGAAAAGGAAAAATGCTAGGTAAATACACACGTTTAAAAGATACATCTGTATGTCATGTCAAAAAATGTCTATATTTAAATGATGACTAAAACAAAATAAAGACAGTTAAAGTTTGGTGACCTTAATGCTAAAAGAAGAATACATATTACATGTCTACATTTCTTTAAAAGTTCATTTTCAACTCCCAACAATTAACACACTCTATAAAGAATTTAATAAAAATATATATCATGGTATGCTAAAATAAAAATGGATGTTACCCATAGTATGGCTCTATCATTTGAAAGAGAAATATTTGGTACTTCCCACATTGTAAAGATATTTGATTAACATGCTAGCAATATTTTGGGCAGAAGCTGGTGCAGGGGAAAATAATTCTACCCATTTTTAGTAATAACTGCGTAAATGAAAAGTTTCTATTTATTTAAATGATTCTTCAAGATATACTCCCAACATTCCCCAAAGCTATGTAGTGATGTAGGATAGTGATGGCTAGCAGGAAAATATTTAAAAGCTCCTTCTTCTTTTTAATCATGTATACTTAACAACATATATGTGTTATGTAAGGTATATGTTCTATATTATATGATATATAAAATGTAATACTTTTAATATATTTATATATTGCATTTGACATATATAACATATTTGTATGTACATAAAATATAACATATGTGGCATATTTCTCTATATAATCCCTCTCCAATCATGCCACTCCAAAAAGAGGATACACAGATACTGACACAGTGTTAGGAAAACTGCAGTGAAAAAAACTATTTTGCTTCTTTGTTTCACAAAACAGCAATTTAGTAAACCTATTAAAACTGAAATATTATAGTGCTAGTTTTTTTAGAGTTATAAATGGACAACTACACTAAGTTTTCTGGGAGCATAGATGTAATTCTACCATATTTGTCTCTGATGACAGCACCCTTCTCGTTTTCCTAGATTGGTTCAGAAATCAGAATATAATTTATGTAGTTAAAATCATAAAGTTGCATGTTAAACAAAAACTTTACAGAAATGCCATGTAGTAGCTTTCTTTCCCAAGTGAAAACTTTGATAAAAGCAACTTTGTTTTAAAATTAAAGAAGTGGTGGACCACAGAAATTAAGAAATAAGAAATTTCTCAAGTTCTTAAGTTTTATGTCATGAGTAATACAATGTTTTTTTTTTTTTTATTTAATGTATTCATTATTTGAGAGAGAGCGAGAGAACGTGTGCACACGCAGGGGGAGGGCAGAAGGAGACAGGGAGAAAGAGAATCCCAAGCAGCCTCCCCCAACGCGGGGCTGGATCTCGCTGAGATCATACCCTGAGCTAAAATCAAGTCGCACGCTTAACTGACTGAGCCACCCAGGTGCCCCACAATCTGTTTAAAAACAAGGGTCTAAGTGGTTAGTGATCGTGACCAAAAATGCAGGTGTTGCTACCATACAAGCTCCTCAGATTATTTAATGTGCCACCTGGTACCACTTCTAACTCACAAGTCATGAACCTGAGGTTCAATAAATGGTAAACTGATGCTGGACCTTGTTAAGTATTGTTTTTACAAAATCTTTTTTGATCACTGATAAACATTTGAAAATTTCCTAAACTCGGTACCATTTGAGTACTACCACCTGGAAGAAACACCACTACTGGATGCTATCTGCCAAGGGTCATTAGGACAAAAGAGGAGTTCCAGGTTCTTTTTCTCCCAAGGCTGTTTAAGGCAGCAATTAGAGTTTACATTATGGAAAGGAGGGAGGTGGGGGGAGTAAAAGGGCACTGAGGGCCAGTGAAGGCCTATGAATATGCTCCGAAGGAAAAGATGAAGTGAAAAAACAGATACACTTGACCACTCAATCTAAACACTTTTCTAAAAATTCTTTCTGATACTCTTTCTTTCACTGATTTTTTTAAATTGTGCTTTTAATGTTTGTTACTTTAATAGGAAATGGGTAGGCTTAAAATTATACTTCAAAGCATTAATTTTCGCAGCAAATAATTGGTTATATAAAAGCATGGTTAAGTTATGGTATAGTGATATATTTGAGATTTCAGGGAGCATAAGAATGATTCGATGAACACACAACAGTTCTAAGACAGACCCACTCATTTCTTCAGCCCAAAACCGAACTGAAATTGTTTCAAAGGACCCGAGAAGTAGATAATTCTGTCAGTCCTAAATTACAAAGGTCTTGCCTTTACTTCTCATGTAGATAATGTTTATATGAGCTAGGTTTTTGCTAACCACTGTTTAGGATTCCATTTTCACTTCTATTATCATTAATTGATGAATATTAGCTCCATCAAAAATAACAGCCAAGTAAAAAGAGTTCAGAAAATGTACGGGGAAATTCTTGGTCATCTATCAGACACAGCTTGATCTTAACTCAGACTATTGCATATTTTCCAGAAAGTTTATACCTAACACGTCAGCCTGTAAGTATAAAACTAGAGTGAAAAAATAAATTCAGACAATGGCTTTTGCTGAATATTTTCTGTTCTTAAATAAAGCTGTTGAATCACAGTGCAACCAAAGACACCAAACAGGCAGGATTTAAAACAAAATCTATTTCTCCAGGAAAATAAAATACATTATAAATATGTTTTGATGAGAAACTGAAGACATCTTTCTAAGAAGCTTTCTATATCATAAAGCATATTCTTTCTTAAATGTTCACATACATTTTTCAATACATGGATTGTATTTTGATTGCATCCACATTTCTACATCTTAAAAGTATGACTGCTATATTTCATCAGGATCATTAACTTAATTTCTTGAAAATTAAAATTTTCAACTTCAGTGAAACTTAAGTCTTAAAAGTAACTTCCATTTTGCTTCCAAGTTTTGAGAAAGTATATATAATTAATTCTTCTAATCTACTTACATACAGAACATATGAACTAATAAATCAATGTCATAGATTTGACTCGGGCATTATGATTCAATTTCCTAAATGATTTCAAAAATATGCTTATAAGTATTTTATTTATATAATAAAGAAAATGTCATTAATGGTTAAAACTTCCTCTTTTTTCCCCTGAATTTAATAAAAATAAACTTCAAAAAAAAAGTCATTTCAGGAAACAAATTTTAAAATAATAGTAACTTCTCATGTCTAGAACTTATAGCCAGATGAAATTAGCATCTCATCAATATTCATTATAATAATACCGATATTCAACCATATAGGCAGTATATGGTATTAAAATGATTCACTGATACTTCATGAAAAACACTACCATAGACACCAAGTTTTATATATATATGCATATATATGTATATATATGTGTGTGTGTGTATGTATATATATGTAACCTTTTAATGTTTCTTTAATTTCCTCTTAAAACAGAATTCTCTTTTTATTCATATACATTTCTGATTTGACGTCCTGATAGTGATTTGCACTATCCAATTGTCCTTAACAAAGATTTCAAATGATAAAAAGACAATAAGCCCCCAAACCACACACATATATATAATTCTCTTTGATAAGAAATAAGCACCTTCACTGCTAAAGTATTCTGTTATCACCTTCAAAATTTGTCACAAAACTACCAACACGATAAAAAGGACATAGAAGCAGTAGGATATGGATTTTCACTGATTCATTTTTCTAGTGCACCAGTAGGTCTTAAAAAATATGTGAGACAAAATCAAAATCACACTATGGTATTTTAGCTTAGTATAAATTCTTAATTAACTTCGCCAGAAATTCTTCACATATAAGATATTCCATTAGTTGGCCATATGACAACATGAGACTTTCTGCTGAACACAATATGGCTAATAAAATTAAGTTGACTTTAACCACATGGTCATTTAAAGAAGACAATTAGATTAGCCAGACACAAAACTTAAAAAAGCAGCCTTGGGAATAACTTTTTTCCTACAGCCATTACCAAAGCCTTATTGAACTGATTAACTATGCAAGAAAAGCAGCAAAGAAAAGCTGAAGAAAGGGCACTAACATCACTACTTGGCTTACCTAAGAACTCATAAAAGTAAAAGACTCTAACCATTTTATTTTATTAGGTCCTATAATATATAAATTCTGCTACTTTCCTGCAGCTTGATTAACATTAATCATTTCATACTTTTCCTTTTTTGTACCATCTAAAGAAACCTTAATTCTAGCTTCATATTTATTTAAAAAAAAACACATTAATTTGGAATATGCCCATTGGGTTGCAAAACACCATTATCCCCAAGTAAAAGAACACACAGAAGAATTCTAGAAGGAAATTACAATGCACAAAATTCTATAATACGATCAGCCCCTGATGACCATCAATCTCACCAGATAGTGTTCTACCTTCTAAGTATATTTAATGGTCATAGGCCCATTGCCTGATGGGATCTGTAGTTTCTAAAAACTGTGTGTGATAGTTACTGACTTTTTTCTAAAACTATGAACTTATAGTGTAAGATATGTTGCAAATATCATTCTACTTCATTTTGTAGGGTTGATCAGTTTCAGCCCTGAAATTCTAAAACCGCATAACCTATCATCCAAAATGAAAATGCATGTATATGAATATGTATATATATATTACAAAATCCTTGGGTAATGATACGTATAATCTGTGTTTTACAATGTTGTAAAATAAGAATTATGGTTCTTAGAAGGAAAATGCCTGCCAAAAGTATCTATTTATATGAAAATAATACTTCAAATACACATGAAAACTTTTCATTTGAATACACTGGAACTCTCTCTAGGCACTTCAATATATATTATGCATATTCATACCTTTACTGGGCACCAATTTTGTGTTTTTCACTGTCATATCTGTATGTATTGATATATATATATAATATTATCCTTTCCTATATTCAGGAATTCTAAAATTTCTTTGTGTATTTATCACCTTCAGGCATCCATACTCAACACCGGCCAGCAAATCCCTAAATGACTTCAATCTCTGTATCATACCCATTTCGTGGATAAAGAGTTACTCAGAGCCACTTAGATAATGCTTTCCTAAACCCACTTAGAAAAGAGAAAAAAAGCACTTCCTCTGAACTGTAGAACCTTATTGGGTCCACGATCACCTCACAGATATCCAACCTCCACCCCATTTCCCTTGACGGCACCTACCCTAGTGTTGTCATGGTGACGATGGTATACCAGAAGGCAGCAGGGATGCTGGTGAACTTGCTGGCCGAAGATCCCTTCTCTGCGTAGAACATGACTGTAGCAAAAATGATGATAGCCATGGTGAGCGAGAAGAGCAAGAAGCCCAATTCTGAGGCACAGCTCTTCAGCGTGTACCCCAGGATGCGCAGGCCTTGAGAGTGGCGGGAAAACTTAAAGATCCGGAAGACCCGGAAGACCCGGAGCGTGACAAAGGCTCCACTGACATCCTCATTGTCTGTCATCACCAGCCCAATGTAGTAAGGCAGGATGGCCACCACGTCGATGATGCTCATGACACTACGCACAAAACGGTAACGACTGGGTGCCGCGGCCAGGCGAAGCAAGTACTCAACTGTGAAGATCATGACGCAGGCTGTATCCAAGCAAAAGAAGGCCACCGCATACCGCTCCCCGCAAGGCAGTTCTTTAATGTGCCCGGGACTAGAGCCGCAGGGCACTGTCTCTACCACGTTAGCGATGACTGAGACGGCAATGAAGAAGCCTGTCACATAGTAGAACACCAGGGCCATTGTGCTGGTGTGGGGGTTCTCAAACGCCCGCCACACCCTCTGCCGGGCGGTCATAGTGGGCAGCGCGCTCTCTCCCGTGTTGTCGGTATCGGCGTCGTCCTGCAGACGCTCTGCGTTCTCCCGCCTGCGATCCTTGTACTCCTCGTAACAGCAGTCCCCGATAATCTCCGGGATGAGGCCAAAGAAGGCCAGTTCCTCATCATACGCAGAGATGCACTCATGGCGAGGGTAGTGCAGCTTCCCGGTGCGGTAGAAATTCAAGATATGGCGGAAGATGTCTGGGTCACGGTCAAAAAAGTACTGCTGAGTTTCCGGGTGGTAGAAAAAGTCCCTCTCCGAACTGCCCAGCAGAGTGTCCGGGTAGCGTTCCAGGGTGTCCTGCCACGTCTGGAAACGAGTGCCACTCACATTGAGCACAATCAGGGCATCTTGGGTCCTTTTTCTCTCCTGCCTTGGGGGAGCCGGCATGGGCCCCGAGGCCACGGGCATCCAGCCAATGGCTGCTGCCCTAGCAAAGGGCAGCCACGCGGCCACACCCGCCGCCATGGTTCCTCGAAGCGGAGGCACGAAGGGCGATCAGGCTTCTACAGCGGGTCAGTCGCCACACTCACTCGCTTCCTGCCGTCGAACCCAATACTGAGAGCTGCGGTCTGGAGGTATCACTCCTACTCCAAGGCGGGGCTCCTGGTGAAGTCACAGTTCTCGGAAAGGTAAGTTTCCCTCTAACGCAGGGATTTGTAAGAAAAAAAGTATGTGTATATGTACAACGTCCTTACAATCACACCCAGCAGAACCTCACCAGATCTCTTCCAGCAGCTGGGCCAGGCCACTCCTGGCACGAATAAGTACACAGGTGACTTTAGGCGCAGCAATTTCTTCAGACAGGTGTCTGATTTCTCCCCTGACACAGTCCGGATAATGTAGGGCCAGTACGCGTCGTGTAGGACAGAGAAAACGAGGGACAGTCACTCAGTGGTGTTCTTCTGATGAATTCGAGAACCCTACCACCTTCCCTTGCAGCTCTTCCAAACCTCCCCTTTCCAAGTGGCCCTTCCCGCCAAAGGAGTCTCAGAAAGGCGACCTGTTGTTGTAGCTTCCGAGATGCGGTCACAGCCGCTGCCCCATATCTCTTTGGGAGTCCGGTGGCCGCCTCCACTCCTTGGGCCGTATTTGCAGAGATGGAGGTGCTGTGGCGGTGGGCACGGTGGGGGGCGTGAAGACAGATCCGCCTCCCCCTCGTCTGCAAGCACCCCTTGTATCTGCCAAAAGCGTTCGCCCAATGGCCCCTTCACTCTCTTTTCAAGTTCAGCCCAGGTGCAGTGTGACAGTCACAGAAGCCGGGAGCTGGCAGCCGCCGCCGCCGCGGCGGCAGCAGCAGCAGCAGCAGCAGCAGCACCTGCCTCCGCGCAGAACGCGCCTCGCTCGCGGTACATACCTGGCCAAGTGCGCGCCGGGGCTGAGTTGCATAGAGACTTTCTCCTCGCCGTGCACCCGGAAAGGGAAAAGCCGAGAAAGCAGCTCCCGAGCAGCCGAATCCGATGCGCCCAGAGGGCATAAATAAAGCTCAAGCGAGCTCTTCTTCCCCTTCCCCCATTCCTCTGTGCTTCCCTCCTCCTTTTCACCTTCCAAAAGCCAGGCGCAGGCGAGCCGAGCAGCAGCAACAAGTTCAAAAGGTGCGGGGGAGGCGAGAACGGAGGGGACTCGCTCCTGCCAACTTACTGCGCCGCCGCGGTCGCCGGGGCCCGAGCGGGGCGGTGCGGGGCTGCGAGGCTGCGGGGCTGCGGGGCGGCCGGGCGGGCGGCGGCGGCGGCGCGGCGGGGCCGGGGCCGGGGCCGGGGCCGGCGAGGGCAATCGCCGGAGCGCAGAGGCAGGAGGCGCTCGGCAGCGCGGGGGCGCGGGAGGGCGGCTGGCTGCTTCCCCGCCAGTGGGTGGTCCTGCATCTCCCCCGGCTCCCCGCGCCGCTCTGCTCGTGCGATCAATAAATAAGGAGAAAATAAATAAATAACCGCGCGCACGCTCCACCACGCAGGTTATGAAAGGCGTCTCCTGCCTTTCCCTCGGCTTGACCTTTCTCCGCCCCCGCCCCCTCCGGCTCCCCTCGCTCCACCCCAACCACCCACCAGCCCCGGCGCAAAATGTCACCGAGGGAGAGCATCCAGGTGGATCTGCCGGGGAGGAGAGCAGCCTGGATGAACAAAGGGAAGCTTCACGCGCTCGGCTGCGGTGGTTTGGTTGAGGAGAGGAGGAAGGGGACCGGTGCCTTGCTTCTGCCTCCCTGGGACTCGGTTCACGGCGAGCGTGGGAAAAAAAGGAAAAAAAAGAGAGAGAGAGAGAGAGAGAAGGTGGGAAGGAGGGTGAGCGGAGCGGAACGCGCAGGAATTGGTTGTCTTCTGGGGGCTACTGGGTAGCAAGACCTGCAGAGCCCCGCGGCGGAATTTTTTAAGTGTTTTTCCCTCTTTCTTTCTCTTTTTATTTGTTCAAACCAGATGTGAACGTTGCAGGAGCTAATATGTCATCTGTCCAACTTGCTGAAAAGTCAGTCTCCTCGCTCTAGGTCTTGCCACAACTCCTTTTCCCGTCCTTTGAGAATGACAGGAAGGATTTAGAATCCTTTTCTAAATGTCAGCGTCAAGGGGCGTGAGGCTCTGAGTGTGCGTCCCCTTCCTTCTCTCTGCGCATCTCTGCGCATCTCAAAAATGGTTAAAGCAGTTAAAGGTGTCCGTGTGATGGCTAAATGATGGGGTGAGAGACTAGGAAATTGTCGCGGCCAACCGTTTTGTTTTTCGTGCACCCCGCCCCCCCCCCCCCCCCCCCGCGTCATTAGGAATATTTCTTAAAACCAAACCTATACCACTTAAAACCACTAGATGGCGGGAATGGAGAGAAGTTAAATCTACACCTAAGGTTCAGATGCTTTGTAAAGGTGAAGGATCAAAATGAAGTGACCCAGCAGAAGAGCAGATCACAAAAACATCCTCAACCCCCCACTCTCCATCCACCTTTTTTAGTATTTATATGAGATATACTACTCAGGTTTGAGTCTGCATTTCCATGGCTATGGGAAGATGTGGAGAATCCCCTGTTGAAATACCTTTGAAAATTAAACTTAGATTACTGAATAACAGTGATTAAATAAAGGCCCTTAGAAATAGTGAGGTTTTATCTATACTGATTAGGGGAGAAGTCTAATTTTTACCTAAAAGTTACATTTTCAAGGCTTACTTTGTTCCTAGTTTGTAAAGTAAGAGGACTGTGATGTATAGTCTTGAATTGACTTTAAAGACTAAGAGTTCTTAGGGATGATGTGTTAACCTTAAAAATCTGAAATGGAATACCTCAAAGAAAAGATATTAACAAGAAATAGAGGATACAGAAACTTACCAGAGAAGGAGAAAAACAAACCTTCTAATGTGCAGGGGTTTTTGTTTGTTTGCTTTTTTTTTGTAGAGATGGAAAGGTATTTTTGTTTACTTATTTACTGGTATAGAGGTTTAAGGAGTCCCATGTTAGTAGTTAATGAAGTCAGAGCCAACGCACCATGAAAGTTTGGAAACACAGAACTGAAAACACCTGCTGTTTATCTGTTTGTATTAGTTGCAGTGAAAGATGCTTGTTAACAAATCTGTATAGCCTGCATACACGAAAAAAATGTTAACTGGAAAATAAAAAGGAGGGCACTACTTAACAATTACTATAAGAAAATTAACCCCGTTCTAATCCAGACAATAAGGTACAAGCATGACAGGTGTCTCTAGAGAATGAAGAGCCACGAATATTCAATTGATGCCAAACTGGCATGACCTCCCATAGAGATGGGGCAGGTGAACTAAACAGAGCCTTTAAAACTTCCCAGCAGGAAAGTGAACACTTGCAAATATAAACATAGATGTATAACTTTACAAAAACCCCTTAATAAGTAAGAATATAAAACCTGCAACTTCTTTTTTTTTTTTTTTTAAACGTAGTTTTCATGCCCAGCATGGAGCCGAGGCCAGGGCTTCAGCTCATGACCTGGAGACCAAGATCCAAGCAGAGATTAAGAGAAACTTAACAAACTGAGCCACCCAGGTGCCCCTAATATCCACAATTTTTAAGACTTTGAGATCTACTCTCCCCCACTCTCCACAAGCTTCTTGATACAGTAGAAAGAATGTGGCCTTAGAAGATAAACACATGGGGCGCCTGGGTGGCTCAGTCGGGTTGAGCGGTCCGGCTTCGGCTCAGGTCATGATCTCGAGGTCTGTGAGTTCGAGCCCCGCGTTGGGCTCTGTGCTGACAGCTCAGAGACTGGAGCCTGTTTCGGATTCTGTGTCTGCCTATCTCTCTCTGCTCCTCCCCCACTCGTGCTCTGTCTCTCTCTCTCAAAAATAAAAACATTAAAAAAAAAGAAGATAAACACATCTTGGGCGCCTGGGTGGCTCATTTGGGTAAGCATCCAACTTCCACTCAGGTCATGGTCTCATGGTTCGTGGGTTTGGGCCCACATGGGGCTTCACATTGACAGCTCAGAGCCTGTAGCCAACTTCAGATTCTGTGCCCCCTCCTCTCTCTGCCCCTCCTCCACTCACACTCTGTTTCTCTCTCTCTCTCCCCCTCAATCAAAAATAAACATTAAAAAAATAAGAAAAAGAGAAGATAAACACATCTAGAATTAAATTGTAGCCCAAGAAATTAGTCATAGGCTGTTTCATCTTGCAAATTACTTAACTTCTGTTCAGAAATTGCAGATAACAGAGGCACCTGGGTGGCTCAGTTGATTAACCATCTGACTTTGACTCAGGTCATGTCTCATGGTTCGTGGGTTTGGGGCCTGCATCGGGTTCTGTGCTGACATCTCAGAGCCTGGAGCCTGCTTTGGATACTGTGTGTGTCTCTCTCTCTACCCCTCCCCTGCTCACGCTGTCTCTCTGTCTCTCTCTCTCTCGGAAACAAATAAACATTAAGAAGAATTAGAAATTGCAGATAAAATTTAACTTTTTAGGGCTATTGTGAGGATTACATGGGATAATACTTCTGAACACCAATGTAGAACTTAGTACACACAAATGGTACTCAGTATCAATTCCTTTTTGCTTTAATGTCTAATGGAAATGCAAATTATTTTATCCCTCCTGTATCCGATATTCTCACAGCTAGTTTTGCTATGTTTACTCTTGCTTCTGAGTTCAAAAATTCCCTTGTTGTGATATACTGGTGACTCTGATATTTTAGTCTTCATTCATGTACTGAAACGCTATGTGAGGAGTATAATATACAAAATCCAGCTGAACATTCTCACTCTAAGTTTCTCTTACCCAGGGATTCCTGTTCTTCCTTCTTGTATTCTCATTTTATATACTCTGCCTGGTTGATGGAAAACAAACTCAGCAAGATCAAAATTGAATTCACCACCTCTTTTTTTCTTTACTCAGGTGGAAACCTGATGGTCATTCACAGACCCTGTCCTGTTCTTCACTACTTCCCCTACGCCCCCAAAACACACACACTCATCCAGTGATCCAATAAGCTGGTATAGTCTACCCTCATTTCCCATCTATCTTTATACTGCAACTACAGTGATTTTTTTTTATTTTTTTATGTTTTATTTATTTTTGAGAGGCAGAATACGAATGCGGGGAGGGACAGAGAGAGAGAGACACCGAATCCAAAGAAGGCTCCAGGCTCTGAGCTGCCAGCACACAGCCTGACGTGGAGCTCGAACTCACAAACCGCAAGATCATGACCTGAGCTGAAGTCAGATGCTTAACAGACTGAGCTACCCAGGCACCCCATTTACAGTGATTTTTTAAAAACTATTTTAAGATAATTATTGATTCATGGGGCGCCTGGGTGGCTCAGCCAGTTAAGCGTCTGACTTTGGCTCAGGTCATGATCTCACGGTTTGTGAGTTCGAGCCCCGCGTCGGGCTCTGTGCTGACAGCTTGGAGCCTGCTTCAGATTCTGTGTCTCCCTCTTTCTCTGTCCCTCCCCCACTCGCACTCTGTCTCTCTCTCTCTCTCTCTCTCTCTCAAAAATAAATAAACATTAAAAAAAAAGATAATTATTGATTCACATGCAATTGTGAGAAATAAGAGATCACTTATACTAATCACCTAGTTTCCCCCAGAGGTAACATTTTTCATATTACAGTACAATATCACAACCAGGAAGTTGACATTGATGCAATCCACTGACATTATTCGGATTTCACCAGTTTACATACACTAATTTTTGCATGTTTATATTTTGTTCTAATTTTATCACACATACAGATTTGTGCGACCACCATCACAGTAAACACATAGAAGATTTCCATCATAAGGGTCCTCTTTTATAGACACAACTGTCTCCCTCCCTCTTCCTTCCCTATTCCTTGTCAACCATCGATCTCTTCTCCTCTATAGTTTATCAATTCAAGAATATTGTGTAGAAGGAATCATGCAATATCAATTTTTGAGACGGTCTTATTTTACTCAGTAGAATTAGTTGAGATCCATCCACATTGTTGCATGTATCAACAATTCTTTTTTTTAATTGCTGACTAATACCACACTTTGATTAAGCATTCACCCCCTGAAGGACATTTGGAGAGGTTCCAGTTTTGGTCTTTTATTAATAAAGCTACTATAAGCATTCATGTACTGATTATTGTGTGAACATAAATTTTCATTTCTTTGAGATAAATACCTAAGAGTGCAATTGGTAGGTTGTATGATAAGTGTATGTTTAGTTTTATGAGAAGCTGCAGTAATCTTTTCCGGAATGGCTATATATCCCACCAGTAAACTATATGTTATCTGGTTTCTCGGCATTTGTCATTATCATTTTTTTTTTTATTCTGTTTTAGCCTTTCTGATAGTGTGTTGTGACTTCTCACGGTGGCTTTAATTAGTATTTCCCTAATGGTTACTTTTGTTGAACATATCTTTATGCACATATTTACCATCTGTATATTCTTCAGCAAAATACATGTTCCTATCTTTGATCATTTTTTAATTGAACTTGAGTTGTTTGTTTTTTCTTTACTGTTGACTTTTGAGAGCTCTTTATATATTCTAAATAATGGTCCTTTGTCAGATATGTCCATTGCAAATATTTTTTCCAAGTTTATAGCTTGTCTTTTCATCCTCCTCACAGGATTTTTTTTTGTAAAGTCAAAGGGTTTAATTCTGATGAGGTTCAATTTGTCAATTCTTCCTTTTATGGATCATGGTGTGGGTGTCAACTATAACAACTCTGCCTAGCTCTTTGTCCCAAAGATTTCGCCTGGTTTTTTTTCCTAAATGTTTTATAGTTTTACATTTTAAATATAAGTCCACGATCTATTTTAAGTTACTTTTTGTATAAGGCATGAGGCTTAGGTCAAAGTCCATTTTATATATATTTTTTGGCCTATGATATCCAGTTGCTTTAGCACCATTTGTGGAAAAGCCTAGCCCAGCTGTATTGAATCGCTTTGGCATCATTGTCAAAAATCAGTTGGATATATTTTGGTGGTCTATTTTTAAGTTCTCTATTTTTTGTTTCAATAAAACCATAGTTTCTTGATTGCTGACGTTGTATAGTACCACTTAACATCAACTAAAGTTATTCCTTCCACTTTATTATTCTTTTTCAAAACCGATTTAGCTATTCTAGGTCCTTGTCTTTCTATATACATTTTAGAATAAGCATATCCATGTCTACAAAAAATCCTGCTGGGGTTTAAATAGACATTGCATTATACCTACAAATCAGTTTGGGGAGAATGGACATGTTTACTATGCAGAGTCTTTGAATCCATGATCACGTGATGGATCACGTGATGGTCTCTCCATCTACTTAGCTCTTTTTTAAAAATTTATTTCATCAGCATTTTGCAATTTTCAGCATACAGATCCCATGCATGTTTTCTTAGATGTATACTAAGGATTTCATTTTCTTTGGGGCAATTGTAAATATATAGTATTTTGTGTTTTTCTAAAATCTCAGTTTCCGTATGTTCATATTCAAAATACAGAAATACAATTGGTTTTTGTGTGTTGATCATGTACCTGCAATTTTGTTGAACCTCCTTATTAGTTCTTAGATTTTTCTATGCAGACAATCATGTCACTCAAAGACAGGGCCAGTTTTATTTCTTCCTTTGAAATCTGTATGCCTTTTATTTACAGTGTGTTTTTAAAAAATGCACTTACAATCATATCACTACCCCTTTCGATAGTCGTACATCTTTTTCAGAAATCAGTCCTCAGCAGACCTTTCAGGATCTCAGTTTCCTCTACCCTTTAAGCCTCATCTCATGCTGTCTTGATATTAGCTTACTTCACTGTCTTATTCAACTATTTTTAGTTTGCAGAATTTGGTGTGTTTTATCTTGATTCAGGATCTTGGTTCACACACTTCTTTCTCAGAGCTCTCAGGCACTCAGCTTGAGTCCCAATCACTAGGAACCACTGCCTAACCTCTTCTAAATTACGTCCATCTCCCATGCTCCATCAGAAACCAGAATAGCTCAGAAGAGATGTGTGTGTTTTCGTTTTCTTAGGCAATAGACTATAACCTCTTTGAAGGAAGGCAATGGTCTTTTATCTGTATATCCTTGGGATCTACCATTGTAATTGGCACATAGTAGAAATAAAGTGAATATTTGTTAAAGGTCTGGATGCTCTTATTAGATAGTTAATATGCACTTTTTCCCCATTATAGATTACTATTGCAACTCCAAAAGATTCACAGAGAATCAAGCTGATTTTTCTACCAAGATGTACAAGGGAAAACAAATTACCTTAACAATAAGACAAATGATCCACATTTATATAGCTGTGTAAAAATGCTTTCTCAATATACCTACTATAGTTGGCTCTCATTTTACCCAAAAAAGAACAAAATTTAAGAAGGTTAAAAGATTTCCCAAGATTATATCATATAACTAAGTTGCAGACAGATGCATCCCCTGTGGCACATCTCTGAGAGGTCTCTGGCCAGCACAGGAAATCAGTCTGTGTCATACAGAAGGGGAGTACCTCATCTGTTCACCCCATATTTTAACCAATTATGCTAACTGCCCAAAGTGATAAACAAATTTTAGTATCTCAATTATATATTTCATATAAGGGAAGTTTAGTATTTCTAACTACATTCTTAGAACCTCTTCTAAGACACTTCTTTCTAAAAGTCTGTATTAGGTTATTTCATTTTATTTTTACCTATTTTTTAATTTAGATATAATTGACATATAACACTGTATTAGTTTAGGTGTATAGATTAATGACTTGATGTATGTGTCCATTGCTAATTGATTACTACAATAAATTTAGTTAGAGCCCATCACCACACGTAATGACACATTTTTTTCTTGTGATGAGAACTTTTAAGATCTACATTCTTAATAATTCAGTATTGTATATTTGAAAGTTGCTACTGCTAGGAATTTACCCAAGGGATACAGGAGTGCTGATGCATAGGGGCACTTGTACCCCAATGTTTATAGCAGCACTCTCAACAATAGCCAAATTATGGAAAGAGCCTAAATGTCCATCAACTGATGAATGGATTAAAAAATTGTGGTTTATATAAACAATGGAGTACTACGTGGCAATGAGAAAGAATGAAATATGGCCCTTTGTAGCAACATGGATGGAACTGGAGAGTGTGATGCTAAGTGAAATAAGCCATACAGAGAAAGACAGATACCCTATGGTTTCACTCTTAGGTGGATCCTGAGAAACTTAACAGAAACCCAAGGGGCAGCAGAAGGAAAAAAAAAGGGGGGGTTAGAGTGGAAGAGGGCCAAAGCATAAGAGACTCTTAAAAACTGAGAACAAACTGAGGGTTGATGGGGGTGGGAGGGAGGGGAGGTAGGTGATGGGTATTGAGGAGGGCATCTTTTGGGATGAGCACTGGGTGTTGTATGGAAACCAATTTGACAATAAACTTCATATATTGAAAAAAAAGAAAGTTGCTAACTATAATCATCATGTTATGCATTACATCCCCATAATTAGTATACCTCATAACTGGAAGTTTGTATCTTTTGAACACTTCAACCTATTTCCTAATAACTCTTTATTATGTTTTTTAAAACACAGTATCTTCTTTATTAGAGAAAAAAATTCCTACATTAAGAAAGAATTTAATCAACTTGTGAAATGAACAAAAGTTTTATCCAGTAATTGAAATTATATGTATTAAATCTTGATTAAGTTCTAGCAACTTCAATTTTTTTTGTAAAGTAACATATTTGCTTATACTGTTAAATATTCAGAAAAAAGATCAACATTTTTACCCTAGAATATTTGATCAAATTTCTGATCAATTTCAAATTATAAAGAAAGAAGTATATAGTTTATTTTTATTCACTTTCTAGGTTCCATATTATTTGAGTTTAGCAAATGTACTTTATCCAAAGGTAATTTTGGTTTGGTTTTGATTCTCTATTCATTAGAAAAAGTACACAAGCTGTCCCATTTTTATTTGTTTTGTTCCCCAGGGAAATAAAAATAAAACCTGACATACTAGTTAAGCTATGGAGGATGTTAGAAAGTCATAGCATAGGTAAGGCTAGATAAATGCTTAAAACATACTTGAGATTTCAAATACCTCACAGTATCCCTAGAATATGGTCATCAGGGAAAGGGCAATGACCTATGTCTTTTTTTGGACTACTATTAAAAAGATAGGTTGGCAACCTGTGCTTAACTTTTTTCTAACTTCTTTTTTTTCCCTTTTATTAATACTGCAAAGTCCTTTTCAAAGTCCTCTTCAAAGGATCTTCCCTTTTTAAAGTTTCAGACCTTGAACATCTCCTATTAAAAGTAACCCATTTTCAGGGACTTTATTCCTCATATCCAGAACATCTTAAATATATTTTATACAATGAAATGAAGTTGACTTTCTAAGTTCCCACAATGCTGTTCTGAGCCCCTGTCCAATTCTGTGTGATTGGAACTCTGTCAGCTAAACACATTTTGTAAATAGATGTACAAAATCTAACCATCACGTTACAACTCCAATCCTGCCTCATGGCATGGCTATCATTACGAAGAAGCAGAGTGGTTATTTTTAATATAAATAATATATTTTTGTTGTAAAAATTTTCATGAAATTACAGATGGTAATGCACATGTTGTTCCTATGATCTAACAAGGCAGGGGACAAATTAGAGGGAAAAATCAGTTTTGAACACATTGTTATTTTCAACCACCTACAACATGCAAAGCATGAAGTTGGACATTAGCATGACCCAAGTTATTGAAGAACAGCGGCCCTCAGGGAGTTTGACACCGGGGATGAAAATAAGAAAGAGCATGGTAATCTCTTTTAATCCAAAAGCAACCTTGCTTGTGAGTTTCACTTCAGAGTATCTTCCCTAAGTGTTTTGTCCTGAGAAACCATTTATTCGTTAGAAATGGAAAAAAGAGGGAAGATAAGAGGGAACGTATAAATTTGCTTCTTGGGCTCATTATCATATTTATAACTTTGGGATTAATTGCCGTGGAATAATTCCAGTGCCATAAACCGAGAATTGTAACCACAAACAGGAAAGCAGCAGCAAGAGTTCCAAAGAAATAAAATCCTGCTTTTTCTAAAACTGGAGAAAAGTAAATTCTTGCATATGTTACTGATGTTGGCAAAAAAGATAAATTACCCCAACTGGTTTATGGTCATTGAAAATCTTGAAGAAGTCTATAAAGTTTTCATCATTTAAAAAGCCACATTCTGTGAGAAAATTGGCAATTAATTTGCTTGTTTACTTTCTTTAAAACTGCTTGATATGCTCTAGCAAGCCACTTGGATACACAAGTACATTTGCGTCATTATTTCTATACATAATTATGTAGTTGACTTTAATAAATCACTCAAAATGGTGGAGTATACAGAAAAGCAGCATAATACAATACTTTAAAATATTTGGTTCATAGAAGATCCCTGCATTACCCCACTTTTAGAAATTGATATTATGTAAATCTTGCTTGTTTACAATTTAACCTGCATTGGATTTTAATTTAAATAAAGAAATTATTTAATAGAGGGTTATTAAAGAGGTTTTACATTGCAGCTGTTCCAGTCCCTCAGGTAAATACTTATTGAGAGAGCTTAATAAAGTTTGTTCTACTTATTTATGTTTAAATTATTTTTCTTCTCCTCTCATGTGAAACCTTTGTGGGCCAGAACTCCTACTGATTTTAAAAAGAGTCCTGTGCATGTAGATTTGGGAAGAGTAACATGCTTGGAATGCTTACCAAGTGACTGCATTTGATGTTTTAGTCTATATGTGTCTAATTTTCTACATCATTTCTTTTTGGGAAACAGGAATTGTACTATGAATAAAGAAATTTGGAAACCTCAGCTTTTCTACCCTAGCAAAGAATTCACAGTAAGAAGGGGGAATAAAGAATTATATAAACATTTTAAACATACTTAAAACATTTTATAACATTTAATTATTTGTTTATTTATTCATTCATTCATTCATTCATTTATGGGATGAGTGGGGGAAGGGCAGAGGGAGACGGAGAGAAAGAACCTTTTTGAGTAGGCCCCACACCCAGCGTGGAGCCTGATGCAGAGCTCGATCTCACAACCGTGAGATCACGACCTGAGCCAAAATCAATAGTGGGATGCTTAACTGACTGAGCCACCCAGGCAACCCTATAACATATAAACATTTAAAACATCTGAAACATGAAAAGACAAGTTTGGACAATGTGCGATATGAGGTGAAGCTACCCTAGGTGGAGCAGCTATTGTATGTATGGAAAAATAAATTGTGAAGGTATAGGGGAGAGAAGTTGGAAACGGTACTCTAACACTGCTCTTACTCCCTCTCTATAACTGACTTAAAGAGGAAATAACAAATATGCTTTGTTTTGTGATAGCCATGTGTAGGAGAAAGCTAAAAGAGAAGAAACTGACAGGAAAAAAAGGCTACTCCAAATAAAGTTTATAATAAAAAAGCAAATGAAGGATGGACATAATAAGACAGCTTTTGAGGGAAAAAAAAAAACAAAATTAGTATGTGTTATTATTTGACAGGGAAGTCTAAGGGAAAAAAAAGGCGACACCAATTTTGAGCCCAGTGACCGAGAGTATGGATAAAAAACAGGAAAATCAAAGGAAACATTTAGAGAAAGAAGATGCTACCTTCCATACTGGTATGTTAAGATAGAGGTTACGGTAAGTTTTATATGCAGGAGATAGAATGGTTTAGTGGAATACCTGAGTTTACAGTTCCCCATCATCTGGAAATTTTTCTCGATATTAAACATTTGGATATTAGTATCTTGTTCCCAATCTGCAATTTCACTCCAGTTCTCTTACATACAATAAATTAATCTTGAAAGGGTGAAAATGAAAACCTTTGAGAACTTGTTAGAGATCAAGAGAAATAATGTCTTTCACTGGTGCTCATATTCTATTTACTTAATAACTCTTCTCTTCCTAATGAAGGAATATATTTTTATCAAAATAACCAATGGACTATTTGGTTAGAGTATTTAAAATTATTTACAATTCTCTTATATATTAGGACCACTAAGAATAGCAACATATATGTAGCCTACTAAATTGTAAATATCTAATTTAAATATTTATGCAAATATCTATCTATCTATCTACCTATCTATCTTTCTATGTCGGTTTGTGTTTCTGTTTTCCTGTCTGTCTCTCTAAGAACCATGAGTTTACCCTGTTACTCCCAACCCAACCTTATTGTCTTCCTTTCCATAGTTGTAGTACCCTTCTGACAGTGAAAGTCCTGTTTCTAACTATCCTACACAAGTTCACTTAGTTTATTGATCCTCTTTTATCAACCAATCTCCCATGGCTGCCTCCAATACTTTCTGCAGGACACTGTCCACCACTGTGTGGTCACCCCACCTTCCTTCCCCAAGATCCAAAGTCCTGCCTTGGGCCTTTCCCTGTGTGGCTTCCCCCATTACCCTCTAGGCTCTGACACAACATGCTGGGTTGTCTTCCCGTAGGGATGCCTTCCTCATCATGCTTGGGCTTCAACATCTTGCGCTATTCTACTCCTACCCTGTGCAGTTCCATTCCTACTTATCTCACATAGCTCTGAGACCCTGCCTTGGTCCACCACAACTCAGCCTGCTTCCTTTCCACCTCATATGTGGACACATACTTTGCTCTGCCTTATTTAATGATATTATGAATACATTGCTCAGGAAAGAAGAGATGGGAAAAGGGGTGAACTGTATAGATTTTAAACCTTAAAGAAAAGGGACTTGATTCATTATTTAACTTTTTACAAGCTTTTTCTAAGTGCCTACTATTTTTCAAGTTTTCTTTCTTTCTTTCTTTCTTTCTTTCTTTCTTTCTTTCTTTCTTTCTTTCTTTCTTGGTGCAAAAAGGTGATTTTTTTAAAGCATGGGGACAGGACCCATGGGCAGGATGAGCTGCACTGGGGTCCTGATGGGTAACTCATTTTTTTAAAATATAATTTATTGCCAAGTTGGCTAACATACAGTGTATCCAAGTTTCATGTAAAAAATAATCAGGAGTAATATGGGAGAGAAGCTAAATATACTGGTAATGGTACTCCAAAGTAGAAAGTACTATGAGATATATAGGCATGGGGTCACTGAAGATCAGTAGCTACCACTCCAGGAATCAAGAGACAGAATCCTTAGGGAGCTGCTTTTTGTGCAGGGGGAAAAAAAGTTACCACAGCAGGCCTGAGACTGCTATCTATAGAAGGACCTGCTTGAACCATGGGCCCTTGGCTTGCATCTGGAAACTTGGCCCCCAATACATAGTTAACTGATGAAGGTTCACTATGCCTAGACTGTGCAACCAATAAGCTTTATGCTAAACGCCTTCTTCCCTTCTCGAAGTCTGGAATTCATACATGCTAGGCAGAGGGTCCTGCATCATCTGCTCCCGGCTAGGTCCCTAATGGGCTTCCCTGGGCAGAAATGTTGCACACAGGTCACTGCATTTCATTACTGAAAGAACAGGACACCCTATGTGACCCCTCATGGGATGGAGAGAGCATAAGAAAACCACCACATAAATTCTTCCAGACACTGCACCTCTTTTGCATATGATCCAGCCATGTGTCCTCATGACATCACTGTATAAGTCTTTGTGGTGAGTACACCTATGTGCTGACTCCTATCAGTTTTTCTAGCCTGTCTCTGAAAGTGGGAGTGGTCCTGGGGACATCAAACACACTCCTGAACTGAGTTTTAAGTCCACTGAACCAACTTTGTAAAGTGAAATGGCAATTTAGGGCATTTCTGGACAGAAGAAACACCTTAAACAAACCATAAGTGGGAATCAACACGTCATTGAGCAGAGGGGGATCCATAACTAATTCATTGTTACCTCAGCAATAAAGTTCAAGGAAAGCCTTGTCCAAAAATATAAGAGAAGGCAGATCTCAAAAGCTCTTCTATTAAATGTTACATCTTAATAGTTTAGGAAGTATTCAGAATGGGGAACAACTAAAATTGAGTGTTTCAATGGATATCTTGGACAGAAAAAGAATGATAGGTTTTTATCCTTATTATTCACACCTTTGAGTAAAAATCTATGTGCTATTATCAGTAAATTATTAATACTCTGAAAAATTATTAACCAATTAGCTATTTGGTATTTTATATTTTCAAAGACAGAATCACATAGAAGTTCTCTTCAACTTAATAACTTTCTTGCAATAGACCATGATACATTTTTCCCTTATTCATAAATTCTGATAAATATCAGAAGAGGCAATAAATTTGACATTCTTTACTCAGTGATATTACCATTTTGTTTTATATGTTTTGGGGTGTTTGTCAGTTTTAGAACCACCTTATAAGTTTCAAAATATAATACATCTACAAAATGAAATTTATCACTTATGTATTGTATGCAATATGAAATGCTCTGTCAACAACTTAAAATACAGTGTCTGTAAAATATAGTGTCTGTATGGATGAGGCTGTTAAATGTTTGCCTTTGAAAAACAAGGCTGTTCATCTTCATTCTTCGCTAGACCACCTTGAGAAAAAACATTGAGAGCAGTCGGTTGGATCTAAATACATCTGTGGTAGGTTTTGGTGTTGTTATTTTATTTAATTATTCTTAGTTTGTTTTTTTTTTCATTTCAAGAATTTCTCATAGGAGATAATTTCAGAGTGAAACCGGACTAACTGCAATTTCACATTAACCATAGAGTATTTCTGGTTTTAAAAACACAGATCTGTCTTTTAATAGACTGTAAGGTATTTACTGCATTAGATAATTATTTGAATAAAATAAAACACAAAATATTATTTTAATGAAATTTTATATTATTTCATAAATATTTCTTTTTGTTTGACATAGCATTTCCATAAATAGGCCAGTATTATCATTTTTAATGTTTATTTATTTTTTAGAGAGAGAGAGAGAAAACATGTAGGGGAGGGCCAGAGAGAGACAGGGAGAGAGAGAGAGAGTCCCAAGCAGGCTCTACACTGTTAGCACAGAGCCCAATGTGGGGCTCAAACTCACAAACCATGAGATCGTGACCTGAGCTAAAATCAAGAGTTGAACGCTTGACCGACTGAGCCACTCAGGTGCCCCAATAGGGCAATATTCTGATAATTTAATAAATTTAAGTTAAAAAAAATTTAAATTACAGTTGAATTTACTGAGCCACTGATTATAAATGACAATAATCAATGGATGGTTTTGCTATTTTTTAGAACATATTTGAATATCTTTGTGGGAGGCTTCTCAGATTCATCTTAGATAATTTTCTAGTACAGAAATAAAAAATGGCTAATAGTATCATAGTCAGTGACTTTTTATCCCATAATTTTTCTCACACTGATTTTTATGTGCCTCTGCCTATTTAATGTTCCTCCTTGTCAATCACACTTGGAATGAGCTCTGCATCACAATGCAGAGTAAATAATAAAACATGTTTCTTAGTTATGGAATCTTTCCCCAAAGCCTTATGCATTGCTGAGAGAGAATATGCTTTGCTTCAAGTCGATAAGATGGAAAACACATGGCTGAATCTGAATCTCTGGATTGATATTGTCTGCAGGGACCTTTTCATCTAGGAGAAAACATTAAGACATGCCTAGTTTGCAGCCTACATTATAAATGAAGAAATCAGAAGGATCGTTGCTTTGGGGGAGATAACATAGCACATTTTAAATCAAAATTTCATGATATTTGAAAGAACACATAAAAATACATTTTTGAGATATTTAAATCAATTCCTATATCTCAGGAACTAGTAAATAAATAAACCAAATACAGACTATTAAATCAAAACTTGGTATGTAAAACTCAGCAATATTGTTGAGGGTCAACATAAGTAATATATATTTGAAATGAAACATGAACTGAATGTGACATAATGGTATGCATTATATTTTGAGAGTCTCATAGCTTTAAATGTACAAAAATGGTTTTTGCTAATTCTTATGTATACTAACATTTTCATCAATTTGGGTAACGTTCTGAAGTTTTAATTTGCAAGCACTTTTGATTGAATAAGTTTTTCAAAAGCTTTCATTATCGTTTATATGTATACATATATATATATATATATATATATCATTATAAATTCATCATTACTTTATGTACTAAATACTATGGGCCACCCCCTGTACTAAGGACCAAAAAGACAGAAGCGAACCAAACAGCAGTGCTGCTGTTCTGGAGGTCACATTTGCATTATAAAGAAATACTCTATAATGCAAAATATATCTCTTATTAATGCTTTGTTTACTTTCGTTCAGGTTACTATTGCCTTTTACCAAACCACCTTGGGGTGCCTAGGTGGCTTAGTTGGTTAAGCGTCTGACTCTTGGTTTAGGCTCAGGTCATGATCTCATGGTTCATGATCAAGCCCCTTGTGCTGTGGTCTGTGCTAACAGTGCAGAGCCTGCTTGGGATTCTCTCTCTCCCTCCATCTGTCTCTGCCCCTGCCCTGCTCGCTCTCTATCTGTCTCTCTCTCAAAATAAATAACAACCTTAAAAAAATACACCTCAATACCACGAGGGCTCAAACAACAATCATTTCATTTTGCTTGTAAATGTGTAATATGGTTAAGGTTTGGCAGGGAAGGCTCACCTTTAAACTCACATAGCTGACAACTGGCGATAGTTGTTGGATGGAGGCTCAGACAGAACTGAGGGCATGTGGCCACAGTTCCTTTCTATGGAGAGCTCTCCACGTGGCCAAGGCTTCCTCACAGCATGATGGCATTCAGAGTGAGAGCAAGACAGCTCTACCACTTACATGACTAACCTCAATCATCACAGAGTGCCACTTCTACTTCCTTATTGCCCCAAGAGGCCCACCCAAGATCAAGAGGAGTGGATGCAGACTTCGCCCTGTGATGGAGGAGAGGCAAGATTCTAGAAGATCACATAGGACTAGAAATATTGTTATAGGCATTTTTTAAAAGTACACTCTATCACAACTACAATGAATGGGAAAATATTACCATGTATCTGAGGTATAAACTATCATATTTATGAAATAATGAATGACACATGCTAGAGACTTGATTTTTTTTAAATAAAGGTCTCAAATTAAAATAGCCTTTATAATCAAGGTATAGTTACAGTAGGTTCTCAGAACTCCATACTCAAAGCCTTATTAATAAACTATGGTACAATTAGGTATATACTTTTTTTCTAGTGTTCTGTCATTGACATGATGTTGTTTAAATGTAGTAATACTCTATATGACCAATAGTTTGCTCTTAGTAGCAATGATGACTTGAATAAGTCAGGTTAAATGTTAGATATGATAAAACTCTATAATATATGATTTATTATAATCAAAATTATAATAAAGTAAATATGAAAGACTTTACATGAAGATATTTGAGAACAAAAGAGAATTCTCACATTGATGAATGGGACTTAAAGGCATGATTGTTTTTTGTATACAGATATGATTAAAGATGAATAAAAATCATACACTAGGGATTCTGTGTTAGATTGTATCACAGATAAAACTTGGCAACTTCTTATCACTTGGAAATAACATTATGAAATAGGTTGAGTATGAATCAATTATTATTCTTTTCAGTAATATTTATCAAGTATTTATGATAAAAGATCTGTCCTAGATTGTCAAACACGTCAGGGTCCCTACCCTTAAGGATCCTTTAAGATATTAAATATAGCAAAGAAAACAAAAGCTAGAATAGAAGGTGTAGGCAATATGGAACACGGGAGCAAAGAAGGAAAATAAATAAATTCTGACCTGGGTGGAATGATGAAGAGAATCAGAATGATGTATTAGGATATGTAAGTGATTTAACAATATGAGTCATTTTTGGATAATGAGGTAGAAACTTTGGATGAGGAAAAAAAAAGTGGGACTTCTTCCCAAAGTAACAGTGTGACCCTTGGCTGTATAAGAAAAGTTTGATTGAATAGGGTAAAATAAGAATTTGAATTGAAATACTTGTAACATTTTCTGTGTTGAGTCAACAAAAAGTTTACAAACTACTTTTGTAAGTAAAGGCAAAGTGCTTTTAAAAAGATATAGGGGCACCTGGGTGGCTCAGTCTGTTAAGCATCTGACTCTTGATTTCAGCTCAGGTCATGATCTCATGGTTTGTGGGTTTGAGCCCTGCATCTGTCTCTGTGCTGTCAGTGTGGAGCCTGCTTAGGATTCTCTCTCTCTCTACCTCTCTCTCTGCTCCTCCCCCACTTATACTGCCTCTTTCTCTCCCAAAATAAATAAATAAACTTAAAAAAAAGGTATAAAGTTACTCTCAAATCTGCCCATTCCTTTTCATTCCCATTCCTTCTGTAAACTCTCTTCCATGTGGCTTATGACCATAATCTCCTAACTAGCCTCCTGCAACAGGTTCTCTTTCTACCCAGGCAAGATCTACAGTGCAGAGTGATAGATTAGAAATTAAAAATTACACAAAAGAAAAACAGATTCACTTCATTCCTCTGCTGAATCTTGAAGAGCTTATAATTATCTGGAGCATAAAGTTACCATGCTCTCTGCAATGACCCCATTTCATTTCCTGCAATCTGCTCATCTCCCTCCCCTCCTCATACCCCCGAAATGGTTACCAACACATGCATACTGTAATATAGTCATGTCAGAATACTTGTAAATTTCAAGATTTTTCTATTTATGTCTTTTGGCATGTTGTGTCTGTATCCTCTGATTTAAATGCTATTTCTCCCCTTCTCTATCTGGCAACTTCTTACTCAAATATATCTTACTCTTTAAAATTTTTCTTCAAAGCCCTAAGTTGCATGCTTCCTCCTCTTTACTCCTATAGAACTTATGTCTGTATAATGATATCTATCATGTTTTAAATTCTGCACGGATGGAATGGTATTCAATTATCTTCACATCTTGTTTGGCAAACCCATAGTTGGTGCTATCTTCTGACCCTAAATACAGTGATTTTTTTTTTTGAGAAAAGGAAACCATGAGAAGCATTTACCAAGTTACTAAACATAATTTAAAACACACTAAGTTATGAAAAGGTAATCAAACACCACCTTAAAAGAACTTTGACTCTATCCATCATTTTAGAGGCATGTTTATAGGCAGAGATATTAATGAGAGATTGCAGAATTGATTGAAGGAACTAAATAGCACCATAAAAATATTTACCAGTGCAAATTTAAAGCTAACATTGCTTGTATATGGATTTCTGCTATATAATTACCATATTACTTAGAACTGGTATTAGGATTTAGGTACATGGTGACACTATATTTTTCCAAATTCATTAAACTACATGTACCTCTCCTTCCTCAATGCTTTGGTGGCATTAATCCTATCAGTGAATAGAGTATTCTTAGTAGATTGCCACTTATAGTCAAGAAATGTATTTTATGAAAGAAAAATAAAATTTGACTTCAAGTCACAAGCTGCAAAGTGTCTAGACTCTACACAGATCTATTCTCTCATCAATTTCAGTTTACAAAACATGCTCATTGTTGAATTTTTATGTCTAGGCAAACTTTTATAATCTTTAGAAGGATTACATTAAGCTGTTGAGCCTATTCATATGTATAGTCAATAGGGATATCTCCATCCACATGCGAGTTTATACTGATTTGAACAAAATAAAAAATCTGCAGGCAATTTATAATGTCCAAACGGCCGTGTTAGAGTCTGAATAATTTAACACATATTATATGAGTCATAATGTAGATTTAAAAAATATGTGACAAGAAAATCATGATTAATGCTCATTTTATCAAAGATTTTTGAATTGGATATATAAACAGACAGCAGATTACAAGTCAGCCAGTCCAACATGGTCAATTTAAGGTGTGCATCATTAAGCTGGGCATCACGAATAAACCGTCTGGATAACATATGAAAGAGTGAAGGTAGCCAGCACCACACAGAATGTGGTTCTCACTTTTATCGGATGAAAAGCTGGATATGTTCTGCTTTCATTGCTGAATTATTTTCTGATGGAGTATCAGTGAAACATATCTGCATTTTGACTTTTACAATAATGTGAAAACACTTCTAATAAGAACAAACATGAGCATTAAAAAATACTATGGTGTCTTTAAATTGGTGGAAATAAGGTAAAAGTTATCGTATTCTATTGGAAATTGAATAATAATTATATGACTTGTCTAGTCTAGACTCTGTGGCCATAGTTACTGCCTCATGATTAATTCCATGTTTATGGACCCAGCAAAGGAGGTAATTTCTGGAAACAGAAAGAAGCAGGGTGGAGGGTGGGGAACATTTGGAAGTAATTCAAATTTAAACATATTTCTGATAGAATTTGCTTAAAAATCTCCATAAATCCCTTTAAAAATGTATTTCAGGTTGGACAGAATATAATCACTGATTACTTGTGGAGTTCTAAGCATTAACATTTTTTAAAAATATTCAAACAGATAATTATCATTTGAAATATAGTATAATGCATGAATAGCTTAAACAAAGTATACATTTTAAGTACAAACTTTAATATCATTAAATTTATTTCCAGAGGAGAAATGACAGCAGGATTATGGATATATGTACATAGATTTTTCCTCCACTAAGTTTGAGGTATCCATTGTGAGGTATCTTGGAATCTTGGTAGAGACAAGGATATTGCTTATGAATGTTGGCTCAGATCTTCAGGGCTCACCTAGGTGAATTCACACCATAGAATATAAAAAGATGTGGTAATTTGGACATGATTAGTTGATTTCAATTAAGATCATATGCAAAAAACAACACCTGAGATAAATGTGACATTGAATGTCACCTATATTTCAATTAAAAAACAAAAAACAAAAAACCTCTGAGGGGTGCCTGGGTGGTTCCATCAGTTAAGCATCCAACTTGGGCTCAGGTCATGATCTCATGGTTGGTAGGTTTCAGCCCCACATCATGCTCTCTGCTGTCAGCGCAGAGCACACATTGGATCCTCTGTCTCCCTCTCTCTGCCCCTCCCTTGCACTCTTTCTCAAAATTAAATATTAAAAAAAATTTCCCTGAAACTTTTTGAAATAAAGTTGTTTGATTTGCATACAATATAATGTCTCCTTTAAATACACCTTATGGGTAGTGTATATTTTATTATTGTTTAAAGTTTATTTATTTATTTTGAGAGAGAGAAAGAAAGAGCACACATGAAGGAGGGGCAGAGAGAGAGGGAGACAGAGAATCCCAAGCAGGCTCCATGCTGTCTGCTCAGAGCCTGATGTGGGGCTTAATCCCACAAACGGTGAGATCATGACATGAGCCAAATCAAGAGTTGGATGTTCAGCCAACTGAGCCACCCACCACCTCGAGTTAGCGTATATTTTAAATTTTTATTTTTGAGAGAGAGAGGGAGAGAGAGAGAGAATGAACGAGGGGGCAGAGAGAGAGGGGGGCAGAGGATCTGAACCAGGCTCTGTGTTGTCAGCACAGAGCATGATGCGGGGCTCGAACCCACAAACCATAAGATCATGACCAGAGCTGAAGTTGGACACTTAACCTACTGAGCCACCTAGGTGCCCGAGTAGTGTGTATTTTAATGAGTAGCCAAAAGCAAACTGGAATACCAGTATCACCCAAAAATATGCCCAATGTCCCTTCCCACTCAATTTAAGCCCCTGCAATCAACCCCAGGCAATCACTCCTCAGTTTGTTTTCATTATGAATTTAGATTTCTCCCTTCTAGAGTTTCATATAAAAGCAATCATAGAATATATCCCTTATGTCTGCAAAAAGGTCCTAGAAAGATTTGTTTACAAGTCTTTCTGGGACATATACAATGCTTTGATTTCCCTAAGTAAATATCTAGGATTGAAACTTCTAGGTTTTGTATATATATATAAATATATTTAGTTATTTAATAAACAGCTAAAAAAGTTTTGGAAGGTGGTTGTAAAATTTATATTACCCTCAGCAAGGAATCTCACCAATAGTCGGTATGGTCAATCATTACAAATTTAGCTATTTTAATACCATGTGTGTAGCAATATCTAATTGTGAATTTACTTTACATTTCCCTGATAAGATATGTTGAGTATTTTCATATACATTTTGTTCACATATAAAACTTTTTTATAAGCCATCTGTTTAAATCTCTTGGCTATTTTGTATTAGGTTATTTACTTATTTTTGAGTCACAACTTTTTAAAAAATATTCATCACACAAATTCAAAGTTTGATACATGTAATGTGAATATTTTCTCTTGGTCAATGGCTTGCTTTTACATTTAATTATAGATTCTGTTGAATTTTAAATTTAGGTTTGTGACTCATTTTGAGTCAACCTGTACATATGACAAGAGCTAAGGGTTGAAGTTGTTGGTTTTTTTCCCCCATATGAATATGTAGATTTTTCCCAGGACCATTTTATTAAAAACTTTTTTGTTCCATTGAAGCACCTTGGTAACTTTTGAAAAGTAATTGACTGTACAAATGCAGGTGTATCCCTAGATTCTGTGTTCTGCTCCACTCATCCATAGCTGTATTTTTGGACTACAGTAGTAGCTTTATACTGGGTGACTTCATACGTTTTGAAAGCAGCTAGTCTACGTCCTCCTACTGTGTTCACATTTTCAAAATTATTTTGCTTATGCCAGGCCTGTTGTATATCTATATAAACTGCAGAATCATTTTCTTAATTTCTACATAAAAAGCCTATGGAAGTTTTGTTGGAGCTGCAATAAATGTATAGATCAGTTGGTGATAATTGTCAATTTATGATGAGTAAAGATAGTATAGTCCTCCATTTATTTAGTTCTTTAATTTCACTCAGCAGTGTTTTTTTAATTGGCAGAGCATTTTGTGAATTCATACCTAATTACTTTGTATTTTTGAATGCTATTGTAAAGTATTTTTAAAGATTTTCCATTTCCAACTGTTCCTACCTAGGATATAGAAACACAATCATATTGGTATTGATCTTGTATCATGCAAACTTACTGACAAATCTAGTAGGTTTTTTTGTAGCTTGTTTGCTTGCTTTTTTCAGTGCACATGGGCCACAGTATACATATAAAGATAATATTAATTCTTTACAATTTATAAAACTTTGACTTATTTTTCAGGGGCTTGGGTCTCTAACACAATGTTTAATTGAAGTGGTGACAATGGGCATTCTTGCCATGTGGCTGATCTTAGAGAAAAAGCATTCAGTCTTTTATCCTTATGTACGATGTTAGTGGTATAGTTTTTCTAGATTACCATTACCAGGTTGAGGAAATTCCCTTTTATTCTTAATATGTTGAGCATTTAAAAAAACTTTTTTAATGTTTATTTATTTTTGATGGGGATGGGGGGGTAGAGCCTGAGTGGGGGAGGGGCAGAAAGAGAGGGAGACAGAATCCAAAGCAGGCTCCAGGCTCTGAGCTGTCAGCGCAGAGCCTGATGCAGGGCTTGAACTCACGAGTTGTGAGATCATGTCCTGAGCTGAAGTTGGTTGCTCAACCCACTGAGCCACCGAGGCGCCCCAATATGTTGAGCATTTTTATCATGAATGGGTATTCAATTTGTGAAATTATTTTTCTGCATCTTTGAAATATTAAGATTTTTTTTCTTTATACTCATAATATGGCAAAATACACTTTGATTTTTTAATATGAAACCAACATACCATGCTCAAATAAACTTGATGGTTTTCCTTTTTACATGATGCTGGATTAGACTTGCTAATATTAGATTTGCTAATAAGGATTTATGCATCCATGACCAAAAAAAAAAAATGGTCTTCAACTTTCTTATAACTGTCTGGTTTTACTATCAAAGTAAACCTGGCCTAATAAAAATGAGGTTCCTCTTCATTTGTTTTCTATAAGAGTTGAATAAATTGATGAAGAAATAAATATTAAGATAACTTTTCTAAGGGGTGCCTGGGTGGCTCAGTGGGTTAAGCATCTGACTTTAGCTCAGGTCATGATCTCGTGGTTCGTGGGTTCTGAGCCCCACATTGAGCTCTGTGCTGACAGCTCAGAGCCTGGAGCCTGCTTCAGATTCTGTCTGTCTGTCTGTCTCTCTCTCTCTCTCTCTGCCCATCCCTCCCCTGCTGACACTGACTCTCTCTCTCAAATAAATAAATAAATAAATAAACAAACAAACATTTAAAAACATGAAAAAAAAGATAATTTTTCTAAGATTATACAATTTGTAAGTAGGTGGCAAAGCTGGATTGTTAAACCAGGAAGTCTGGCTCCAGAACCTATATTCTAAATTGTAGTCTACCCTAAACCTTAAGAGAGCTAGAAATACAATTCCATGCGAGTTCAGAAGAGACAAACTGGCTTCTGTGCTGACCTTAGAAGCAAAGGTTAAGACTTGCCAGAGACAATTAGGAAAGAATAGAGGCAGGGGAAATTATCCATTTGTCATTTTACTGACATATAACTTAGGAGCTGAAAAGAAACTTAGTTGTTATCTAGTGCAAGACACTCTTTTAAATTAAGAACATGGGACATAGGAATGATAATTGATTCTAAAAAGGTCACCCAGCTAATTAGAGAGAAGTCTGGGAATAGAACCTAGGTTTCCTGACTTCTGGTTCAGAGCTCTTTCTACAAAACCTCCTACTTTGCCTACATACTGAACACATTGTTCTAATATGTGCTATTTGCACAAGTCTTTCTTTTTTAACAGGGATATTCATCATTCTGAGGGCAGGGGCTACAGCATATAGAGCCTAGTTCCAAGCACAAATATAAATGATACCCAACAAAAACACAAGGAAATATTACCTTCATATATATATATATATATATATATATATATATATATATATATATTAAACTAACATGTATGGTACGATCACTTAAATTAATGAAATGTAATGTATTTTCAATAATATTTTAATAAGTATATAGTATTTTTTGGAAAGGTGATGGAAATATAAACTGTGAAAAGATAATTAAATATACAATTGATTAGACATGTCATCCTACGTCATTTTTTGATGAGTTTGCTTGGAATGCTCTCCCCCATAATATCCATACCATTGCAAATGTTTTCTCCTCCAAGCCATCCTTAACTACAAGACCCAGTTGGGTAGAGTTTAAAATTATACTCTTTTTATTCTCTACCCACTTTGTCCCCACCTCTATTACACCACTTAGCACACCATATCACATTCTGTTGTGTAAAATGTCGTTCCTATGAGACTTGGAAGACTTGGAAGTCACATTCTAATTTCCTTATTCACATTTGTATCCTCATTCCAACAAAATCTGACCAAACTCCAACACAATAATTGACACATGGTAGGAACTATATAAACTAGACAATGTTGAATAAATAGTAATCTGCTTTTGCCTTAAAGATAGATGGGCTTAATAATCAATTTGGAGAAAGTGTTTTCTAAAGTCCATATGAATTAAATCAACGATAATAAAAAGCTGACCATTTATTCACTTGGTTCTTATATCTCCTTCCACTTTCAGATATCAATAAATTATAATATTTACATAGAGTAAATTAATAGAAACTGGTTTTACCTTAATTTAAGTTTGAAACATTTCCAACATTCACTTCTGAAATTGATCATTAGGTGTGCAAGATCTCTCACTTGGATAATACAACACAAATTTATTGAATGCTCTCATATTTACTGATCTGGGATTTCAGTGACATACAGATGACCCAGAAAAGAGTTACTAAGAAAGCCAAGAAAGTGAAAATCCTGAGAGACAATTTAAAGGAAGAAATAGTAAGACTGATTGGTATATTGCATGAAGCAAAAAGATGAAGGAAACAGGAAAAATCTATGTCTAACCTCAGCAATAAGAATGCTTGTTTCTTAAAGGAAAATTGAGGGGTAGAGAAAAAATACATATCCTGGGGAGGAAAGGAGATTTTATGTATGGACATATTTATTTTGAAAAGAAGAGAGGAAAAAATGGTCAACGAGATACTTTTTTTTAAAGTCCTAAAACTAAAGGAAATGTTGCCAAGCAGAAAGGTTGTAAATACTCAGCGCCTAACAAGACAGATGAAACAAACTGAGGAAGACAAATCATTAAAAAAATTAAGTAAACAGGAAATCAAGAGAAAATTATACAAGTTTTCAAAGAGAGAAAAGCATAAAACACAGACACAAAGTCTCAATGAAGTCTGGCTTCAGATATCTAGACAACACCGTTAGAATTTAGAAGGCAATAAAAGAAATGTCCTTAAAATTCAGAAGGGTAATTCTTCCCAACTAGAATTCTATTTCAGCCATGTGTGAAGTTAGGATATGTAAAGAAAGATCTAAGAGACCCTAATTGAAAAGAGGCAAGAAAAATACTCACAGTGTTGGTAAATGGAGATCCCAGAACATTACTACACATCAGGAGCAGATGACATGCCTGGAACAGGTCAGAAGGCTCAGGGAAGGTTACCCCAGGAAGATAAAATCTATGAAATTCACATGCTTCTGAATGTCTTGATAGAATATTTTACAGGTTTTTTTGGTTTGTTTTCTTTTTTATTTATTTTTAGAGAGAGAGTGTGTGTGTGTGTGTGTGTGTGTGAGCAGGGGAGGGGCAGAGAGAGAGAGAGAGAGAGAGAGGTGGAGAGAGGGCAGAAGGGAGAGAGAGAGAAAGAGAGAGAGAGAGAGACAGAGAGAGAGAATCCTAAGCAGGCTCCATGCTGCCAGAGCACAGCCCAACACGGGGCTCGAACCCATGAACTGTGAGATCATGACCTGAACTGAAACCAAGAGTCAGACCCTTAAATGACTGAGCCACCCAGGTGCCCGGATAGGATATTTTTTTAAAATAGCAAACAGTTTGGGGTTAAAATAATATAATTGCATAGAAAACTAAGCAAAAACAATAGTTTTGCTAACTCTAGGGAAAGTGAAAAAATTTTCAGGATAAAGTGAAAGTAAATTTAGCACTCACTATGAATTGGTTTACATATGGTTAATAATGTGAACATTAAATATTGACTTAAGCATAGTAACTATAATGAATACATGAGAAGATGGAAAGCATGCTTGTGTGGTGCTACTGGGTAAATTACAAATAGCCTTTTATATCACCTTTCTAGTAAGATGTCAATAGACAATACCTGTTTAGGGCTGGAATTGTGTCCGCTCAAAGTTCATATGTTGAACTGTTAATCTCTAGTACCTCAGAATGAGGCTATATCTGAGATTTGGCTTATAAAGAGGCAATTGGGGGCACCTGGATGGCTCAGTCGGTTAAGCATCTGACTTTGGCTCAAGGTCATGATCTCACGGTTTGTGAGTTCAAGCCCCGCGTCAGGCTCTGTGCTGACAGCTTAGAGCCTGCTTCAGATTCTGTGTCTCCCTCTCTCCACTACTCCCCTGCTTGTGCTCTCTCTCTCAAAAATAAACAGTAAAATAAAAAATACAAAAAACATAATAATAAAGAGGCAATTGGTAAAATGTGGTAACGTGGGTGGACCCTAACCCAATATGGCTGATGAGGTCACGATCTCATGGCTTGTGGATTCAAGCCCTGCTTTGGGTTCTGTGCTGATAACTCAGAGCCTGCTTCGGATTCTGTGTCTCCCTGTCTCCACCACTCCCCTGCTCATGCTCTCTCTCTCTCTCTCTCTCTCTCTCTCTAAAATAAACAGTAAAAAAAAAATTAAAAAAAATAATAAAGAGGCAATTGGTAGAATGGGGTAATTTGGGTGGACTCTAACCCAATATGGCTGATGTCCTTATGAGAAAAGGAAATGAGGACACAGACATACATGGCCTGAGAGGCAACCATGTGAGGACATGGTGAGAAGCTGGTTATGTGCAGGCCACAGAGAGAATCCCTAGAGGAAACCAAACCTAAAACACCTTGGTCTTAGACTTGTAGCCTTCAGCCTTCAGCCTTTCTATGAGAAAATAAATTTGTGTTGTTGAAGCTACCTGGTCTGTGATATTTTGTTACGGCAGCCCTAGCACACTAATAAATACCTGAAACTGAACAATCAAGATGTCACAATACAAGAATGTTATGAGCAAAAAAGATCAATTAATGCTAAAAGAGAGAGATAACCAAGGAGAGTAGAGGCGTGAACTATTATTTTCCACAACAAACCTTATATAACTGACTTCTTAAAACAGAAACATGAATAATTTTGACAGCAATTAAAACTAAACCTTGAAACTATGCACTTTTCTTGACTGGTTAAATAAATGCATCATGGAGAGCAAACATTTTTTTTTCTCTGACTTTACTGTTAAAAATCTAGAAGGCTTTGAATTAGTGAGCCCCCAGAAAGCTAAACCACTCTGGATACCATGTCACATTGAAGCAGATGAAAACACCATAAAAAGCTAGTATGAACGCTATAAAAAATACATGTAAATTGACCAAAGATCTACCCAAATGTAAACTGTTACTCTTATTGTTATTATCATTATATTTTTATATTCAAGTTGGACAAAAAGGCCTCCAATTATGTGGAATGTTTTCCTTTTGTCCCTCCAGGTACACGTCTCATCTTTTCGCTGGCCCTGTGCCCTGACAAACTGAACATATAGAATATGTCTATGAGCATCCATGCCTTCTCTATCAGATTGGATTTTGAAAATGGGCAACCACTGTAAGAAATCAGAGGGAAGGAGGAGAGTGAGGTCAGGGTATTTTATGTGGCTTTACTCCTGCTAGGATGCCTTGGTTTGGCTATACCTCTCAAGTGAAGATTACTGTTCATCCCAAGGCTTTTGATTCTCCAGGACTCTCTTCTCCCAGATTCTAGCAACGAATCTTTGTCCTTCTCCCTCTGATCTCCAGCTCACTAACTCCAGGTGACTGCACTATCCAAGGCTCCTCTACTCCTGGTCCATAAACAGTCCTTGAAGTATACCCTATTTTGAGTGTGCTAATGGATTTCTGTTGGGAATCTGACCAGTATAGTAAAATATGATTAAATATATCAGACATTAAACAACCACTTCCTTACCTTCTCATTTTATGGCTTTTTTTAAATAAAGTTTATTTATATTTTGAGAGAGAGCAAGTGAGAGAGAGCACCAGGGAGGGTCAGGGAAGAGAGAGAGGGAGACAGAGAATCCCAAGGAGGCTTGGGACTGTCAGCACAGAGCCCAACACAGGGCTCGATCTCAAGAACTACGAGATAGTGACCTGAGCTGAACTCGAGAATCAGCAGCTGAACTGACTGAGTCACCCAGGCACCGCTTTATGGCTTATTTTAATACGGATAGTAATTTCAAAGCTACTTTGAACTTTAATGTGGTTATTCAAAGAACAAATACTATTTATTAGTATATCAAGATTTTCAACTAAACAATAAGCAAAGAAACTGTAATAATTAATTTCATGTAAGTCATGAGGTAAAGCAGGAAATGATCGGGCACTGTGATGAAGCTATTACAAAGTATCATTGCATAAAAAGCGGATGTATATAATTATCATGCATCATGTCCAATGCCTGCCCTCCCTCCCTTCCTCCCTCTCTCTCTCTTTCTCTCTTTCTTTCTGCCAATTGTTATAGAACCCAAGGGAATAGCTTTGTTTTTAACATAGCTGTATCACTTGGGTAAAATACAAAATAAAGGCAAAAACTAAAGTGGCTAAGTAATGTATCACCTGATTTAAGTCCTTATTTCTTATTATATACCATGGTGTTGCTTTTAACTTCTTAATTGACAAAAAAATGCGACAAATACTCATTTCCGCTCTATTGGTAAACTAACACAGAAGGATTGGGAGGAGATTGAAGGAAGTAACATCAAGCCTTAGAAGCCATTTCTGCTTAAATTTGACCTAGTGTACTCGTGTGTAATTTGCAAATCCTAATGGGCTCCCCCCCTCCTTTTTCAAGCAAATTGTATTCCCTGGAGAACAACTTTGCTAGCATTCATTTAGGAGGAATATTATTTACTTCAATTCACCTAGAGATTATAGAAATAATGCTCAAAAAAGAAACAACATTTCAAAAAATGCCTTTAAAATGTACACAGGAGATCTTGGGTAGGGCTTTACATCATTTAACTTGCGGTTTTCTTTTTTGCATTCTTTCTTGCTTACTTTTCCTTATTCTTGTCTTACTATAGCTCTTGTTTTCAGATTTAAAAATTATAAGATTGTATGAAAAATATGGAAAAGTATAAAAGAGAAATAAAATGCACAGTAAATTGTATCATATTCTGGTTAATATCCAGTGATTATGTGTTTATAAATGAGGCCATGCTATACAGTTTATATATATATATTTTTTACATAATTTTATATAGCGATATTCATCTCATGCTATTATGAACTTTAAAAAACAAAATGAAAAATGTATTCATTTTTAATAATGGCAGAGATCAAACTTATTCATAAATTATATGCACATTTAGTATTAACTAATCAGAACTTGATTACTTTTTTCAACCTCGGTACATAATTTGGAAGGAAAGGTAATGGGATGAGCATGGAAGAGTGGTAGTGCTAGAATGTGATGTCTAAGGAGATCAAGACCAATCCAGCTAAATATGGTGGATAGCCCATTGGACTAAACACCAAACATCATGTGTTACAGATCTGATGCTACAACGTACTAACCACAATTGGGTAAATCAGTCAACAACAACAAAAATTTAAATAGTTGCATGCTCATGCATCATGTATTTGTTATATAGTTTGTATAATCAATTCCCTTATGATGGACATTTGGTTGATTTCAGTTTGTTAATATTAAAAAAAATATGTGAATGTTGTTGTATACAAATGAGGCCCTAAAGTGCATTCTTGACCACCTATTCCTGAGAGACTATTTTTGCTGTTCTTCCTGTTTGTTCAGCCCTTTGATCTAGGAGCAAATATGAAAAGGTAGTGAATCTCAGTGGAAAGAAAAATGGTAAGTCAACAAGATCAAGATTGAAATTCTTAGTCCTCTTTCAAGGTATTTCGACATTGGAGATTTATTTAATTTTTCCTCAAAATAATTAGGAAAGCATTTGGTGAGATTACAAATAGGTTTTTCACTCCTCTTCCCATGCACTGTTCCTGGACATATATATTCTACCCCCTGAGGATACAGCATGTTAAGAGCTGCTGGGAGGTGTGGTATCTGGCAAGATCACGTGCTTCAATGATCATGTGCCTCTTACTGCACCCCTTTGCTATATAATGGTTTCTTAGTCCAAAACAATGACAATGGTAAAAACAATGTCATGCTGGGTCTATCAGATGATTAAATACTTTCAAAGTTTTTAAACAGTGGTGCAGAAAAGGCAAACATATACCTCAAATATGAGTTCTTTCTGTTCAAAGTTAACTATTGACTGTTTCAGGGTAGAGGGAGTCAAATGTAATCAATGTGCCACCAAGTGGCTGATTTGTTTTCTTTAGGTAGGGTGCCATATCAGGACTGAAATGCTGATATTTATGGCTGGGAAGCTGGATGTTTAGCAACAGCAGTGGCTAAATCAGCTTTGTTGAGTGGGAGCTCATTTCCCATGTACATCTTCCATCCTTACTGCCATTGAGTCTTCCTGAATCTATTATGCCTGCAGTGGGGTGGACAATGACAGAAGCCAGCTGATCAAGTCAGAATTATTGGTCAAGTAATTCTATCTTCTTGGCTGTTTAGTGTATTTTTGTAGTGGATGCTTTTTGGTGAGGGTTAATAGGAAATACAAAGACCCTCATCCTTACTGCCCATTTTGATAATGCTATCAGCATGCCTTTTTGTTGTGCTTTCTTATCCCTTCAGAGTTTTCTCTTTCCAGGCCTGGACCAATTAGCCAAGCCAACTGACCCTACATGTGTCTTTAAATATTCTTACCTTGGGCACTTCTCTTTTTGCATAAAGCAAGACTGAGCATGCCACCTGAAGCTTTGCTCGCTGAAATAATTCCCCTTATTGTTCTCTTCAGTGGGACAGAAGTACAGCAGTGGACCATTTCATCCTACATTCACAGAGCCAAACTATCTCTGAACAAAGTTTTCTCTTTTTCTTCCTCTGGCATCTAGTGATATAAGACTGCATTCCATCCCATGTGGCCATAGGTGAAAGGCAGAGAAAGGCATTAGTGAAACTGTAAATGCAGCAGGGATCTGGGCCACATGCTTCTGATGTGGTATTGCAGGTTTACTCCATCTAAGTACCAGCTATCTCCTTTAGTCAATGGGATCAGGGTCTGGAAATAGGCTCAGATCCATAAACTTGGTGCAGGATCATGACTGAGACAGTGGGCTTCTGTTTCCTGATAATTCTCTCCCTTTTCTCTCCTTGTTCCTTCTTTGCCCCCTCCTCTTCCTCTCTTCCTCTTCCCCTCTCTCTCCCTTCTACTCCTCCTCACCCCTTGGTTGTGCAAACTGAACAATGAGCTCATTGGCTGACAACTGTCTTGACCCTAGAGATGCTGTGTTCTATTAACTATATCTATACCTCTTTGCAATCAAGCTTTCTTGGCTTTCATGACAACCTTGTCTCTCACTAGGATTATTGTAACTCTACTTGCTTCTGACAATGAAATGCTTCTACTTGGCCTCTATTCTGGGGATGGGGGAATGTGCAATCTCCATTGCTATCAGTGAGCTTAATTATAAAAAAGTACCTATTATCATCAGCCCCTGTTTTAGAGGACAGTGACCATTGAGGTTTCCTGTAATATCAGTGTTCCTCTCATTAGTGTATTCTGTGCCATTTTGGGGTGCTCTTCATTGAGGTCCTTCTGCATAACATAGCTAACTAGCAGATTTTTCAGTCTTACATAGTATATCCACCCTAAACTACTTCTCTGAGCCTTTTGATCTTTTCTTTAGGCATCTGCCATGGGTGTTTCTATTTAACATAGCATGGACCATTACTTTCTCCACATTTCCAAGAGCAGCGTGTTAATATTGTTTCCTGAGATCCTTGCCAGAGTGTTATATCCTGTATCATAAGAGAATGCCCAGAACTTCCCTGGGCATATTGTGACTTGGCTTTAGTAACTGGTGGTTGGCAATGAGGGCAGGTATGGGTTGATCCCAAAGGGTATACATGTTTCTTGAAAGGCAGAAGCTTCTGCTATAGCTTTTAGAAAGAAGGTAGCCTTACCCTCTAAGAGTAAGAGTGGGCCACGTCTGCAGGTCCACAGAGAGTTCAGTGGAGTCTGGAGTCCCAAGGTTTTTGAGTGCAGCGGAACAGATATCCTCAAGCCAGGTATCAATATCCCACTCTTTTCAACCATGCTTGGCACAGCACATGTGGAACATGTAGAGGGAGCTAAGAATTAACCTTCTGTCAACTTTGCTACTCGTATAATTAGGTCCTGGTCCAATTCATTAGATTTCTCTTTCCTCTCTCCCCTGGAAATCTACTACTCTTTCTAATTAAGTCACAGACTTCCTCCTTAGGTTTTTCTGCCCTCTGGCTGTAGGAGATGAGTCTTTTTTTATGCTGCCAAGGAAGACTTCTTCCTTAGACACTTACTTTCATTCAGTGATTAATCACCTTCTACTTTTAATGTCTTTCTCCAGTACATAAATGGCACCTAGCAAGAGTTATCAGAATACAATTGTTCTTATAATTTGCACTTCTAAGGAACTTTAAAAAATATTATACCACCAGTGCATATTTATCTTATCTCAAAAATATTAACTATTGGCAAAATTTCACAGTTGCAATGCAACTGCCTGCAACCAATGGGGTCTCATTTTGCACCTGGGTGTTACGTGGTCCAGTTCCAAAACCCTGTTTTAGAGTCTGCTTCCTTGGACCATTCCTGTAACAACAGTTTTATAATTGTTTGACTGGGAAAGAGATTATGAGGCAGAGATTTTTGTGCCAAAAATTTATAAGGGACTACCCTCAGGGTCAACATCTGTAGAAGAATAAAGGAAAGAAGATTGGACAGATAGAAGAACCAAACTATTGATGTATTTGCACCAAAGGTCTCAGTCAATCTAATGGGGACTCTAGAGATGGGATAATGCTTTGGGATTGCTCCAGTTTGAGGCAAGAGTACCAAGTGTTTATATCTCAGTATCAGCTAATCATTGCATGCTGACCTCCACGAAGATGTGACCTCAGACAAGGGTATTCTTTTCAGCCAAAGACAATTTCCTGAGAGGGAATCAGCAAAGAGCTATTCGTAGCTAACACTCCCAGCAGCTGGGGAAAGGTGAGTCTCAATCTAGGAGGGGAATCTAAGTGGCACATGCCACCACTCCAGTAAATAAAGTCAGATTAATATAAATAAGATTTGTTTCACATACTTTGTCAATCTTTCTAGTACATATTGCTAGTATTAGTATAAAATGTCACTAACAACAAGTGAATGCACCATTGTACATGGATACACACACACACACACACACACACACACACATATAGCCATCATAAATTAGATGAGCCTTATACATTTATTTGTTTCAAATAGCCTAGAAATATACAGATAATTATGACAACCTGTTCTATTAAGTCATTAGTATGATCCTATAAAAATCCGAGTATGGTTCTATTTTCTATTATAATAAAAAACTGATATTGAAAGTAGAAAAAAAAGAAGGAAAGAAGAAACAACAAAGATATGTTGTATTATTTGTAGTTTTCAGTACAAGGGGGAAAAAAGCAGAAATAATTCATGGTAGCCAAAGGGTTTGAAGAGAATAGAATTTTACAAATACTTTGGAGAAAAGGGAGCATAAGATGTAAGGAAGGGGCATTAATAAATAAAGACTAGTAAGTTAATGATGATTCTGAAGGGTCTGAGCTATTGAGCTCATTTTAAAAAATTCATACTGGAAAGAAATAAAGGAATGGAAAGCTTTGATTATTTAGCAATAATCAGATAGACCTTGGAGAATTATGGAATGAAAAGAAAATATGGTTTACAGAAGAAATTAGTGTTAACTTAAATAAAAATATTAATAACTGGCCTTAGGTTTCTCTCTTTCACTCTCTTAGTTTAAATAATTTATAAATTGATAGCCTCTACCTCTCATTTCCTCATTCTTTGGTCCTCGATTTTGATCCTTAGGCTGTTTCTTTTCAGCAGTGATTTCCACTCCTCTGCACTGGAGGGTACACTATTCTCCCCAGACAAGTGACTTCTTTCCTGTGGTAGGCAGTATAGCAGTTGACTCTTCCATTACAAAAATGTCAGATATCCTCTCTCTCTCCAGTGACCTGTGTTTGTCCAGCCCTGGCACAGTCTTCAGACAGAGGTTGCAGGCAAATATAACACTAAGCTCTCTAGAACTATGACATGATATATATGTAAACAAAATAATCTTGATCTAGTAATTTTCTTTCCAGTAATCTTACCTGTTTGCAAGAGCTCTGCATTTTATAAAGTAAATATCATCGCTGTAAGAGTCCAGTGTATTTTCCACTCTGAATTTGAAATTAAAGTAAAACAAATCCTTGCCTGAGGAAAAGGTGAAATAGTCATACTATCCTCAACTAATATTCTCAAGTGCACAGAATAAGTTCTTTCAGCTCTCCCTCACATCCTGGGTAGAATGACCAGTGCCTGCTTTAACATATATTACTGCTACCAATGTTGAATATCACTGAGATATTTTACTATAAGATCTATTTTTAAATTATTTTAAACCTATTTTTTATTAAAGAATATGACATGAACAAATTTCATTCATGACCATTCTTACTTGCTCACTCTCATTTGTCCAAGAAGTGCCCACTAGAGTTTTCCTTTACCAGAATGACTCTGGGGCCATTTTTATACACATCACAATAAAGAGTAGCAAGCAAAAGTTGTGAGACCAGCACACTGGAAAGAGTAGAGAGCCTCTAAAAAGAACAGAGAGCATCTAGTAAATGGTAGCTACAGGACCAGTAAAGGTATTAAGGGCTGACTTGTGTCCCCTCCAAATTCAGATGTTGAATTCCTAACCCCTGTACCTTAGAATGTGACCATCTTTGGAGCTAGGGCCTTTAAGGAGGCAATTAAGTTAAAATGAGATAATTAGGGTTGTTCCTAATCCCCCAAGACTATCCAGAAAGTGGAGATTAGGATGTAGACACATACAGAGGAAATACCAAGTAAAGAAAGGTAGTAGACAGCCAACTCCAAGCCAGAAAAGGGGCCTCAGAAGAAACCAACACCTTGACTGATACTAGACTTCCAGCCTCCAGAATTGCGAGACGATAAACTTTTGCTGTTTAGGCTGCCCAGTTTGTGGTCCTTTGCTATAGTAGCTCTAGCAAACTAATACAAAAGGAAAAAATTCAAGATGGCTTAATATAGGCTGTGTTCTGAGAGACAGCTTGTGGTAGTCTAGAAGGAGGAAGAACTGAAACTTTAGAGACAGCTGCCTTGTGGTTTAGAGTTTAGGACAGGGTTTACAAATGAAGACTGTAAAGCAATTTGACAGGTACTAGCTATGTGATCCCTACTGGACTCTTTTTTTTTTTTTTTTTTTTGAGAGGTTATAGCAAAACATACTTTCAAATTATTTTAATTTGCTTTTGTATATTGAATAAATTTGTTCTTTGAATTGGCAGAGTTTTAAAAAGCCACCAAGTGCTTGATTTTGTACGTATTACTAACCCTGATTAGCTATCGGGTACCTAGTATGTGGCAAAGCTTTAAATACATTACTACCTCTAGTCATCACAAAAAAATGTTTCTAGGCCAATAGATGTGAAACAATTTGTCCAAATTAACCCAGAAATTATACTCAAGCTAGAATTTAACCTAGATTAATCCTATTGTAACAATCAAGGTCTTACTAAATTATACTGCACAGTTTCTCAAAACTCTTTTATGTAGGTTTTGGAAGCAAGTTGGTGGTTGTGGTAGGCTATTGTTGCCTCACCAAGATCCCTTTACTGGTCTGAGGTCATCCATCTCCCAGTTTCTGAGAGTGGTGGCTGCTAAAAGCTGAGTTCCATTCCTCCTTATAATTACCCTCAGGGTATGGGAGATACTTTGCTTCAGGGTAGGATGGCTCTGTGGACATTCCTGTGCAAGAACTCCCCATGGGATCAGACTGAAGCTGGAGTTTTATCTATACACAAAGGTTTACAAACCTTCCCCTCACCTATTTTTCTCCCTTATATGTTTCATCTGAGAATAGCACCTTAATAACTCACCGGCTCAAGAATCCCCATCCAGAAACTAAGCTTCTAGAGAATCTAAGATAAGGTTGTAATAACTAGCTAAATAGCAATATGATTCAAGTTCATTACAGGTTAACAACAACAAACAAACAAACAAACATAGTTTTCGACATATAAGTATGTATGTGTCACATCTCAGTGAAATGATAAATGAAAAGACACAATCTGGAAAAATTGCTTAGTAGGGTCTATAATACTATAAAGAAATTAAAGGCATTATTTTTTAGCATAGACCAGTGCAGGTTTTGCCAAAATATATTGCATAGTACATAAATTTCACAGGTTTTTATGTGTCAGGACTATTTTGGGTGACCAGTGATACAATTTCAATTCAAATTAACTTAGTCCAAAAGAAAATTCATTGTCCTTTGTGTCTGTGGAACTCAAGGGTAAATTTCCTTCATAGTTGGACTTAAGGGTTTCAGCTACTGTTTCCATCCTTCAAATTTATTTAACTTTATTCTTCATACATATAAAGATGCTTCTGTAAAGGTAAGTTTTCTTTCCTATTTCCCAGGAAAGATTCTAAGGAGCCATGCCCATAATTTTGAAATAATTTTGATTTTTTTTTTTATTTTGAAATAATTACTGGGTCCTACAGTATGTGGGACTCTCATTGAACAACCAGGGTAGTGCATCTACCATTGCAATGAGAAAAGGCAGATACATAATTGATAATTACTGTGGCCATACACAGCAGGGAGTCCCCAGTGAAGCCATGAAAAGGGAAAAGTGAATGCCTAGTAGGCAGACAAAAAATACTTTTACAATAGTCTTCTAGAAATAGTGTATTAGTGGAACATGAAAAAGATAGTGAGGTCCAATAAGTTTGGAAAATGTTGGAGTAATCATGTTGGAATGCATTTATTACTATACAACTGTTAAGTTCCCTAAAATGCTACTGGGAACTTTGAATTTCTACGATAGATATATATTTCTACATTATTTTCAAAACTTATTGGACCTTGGGACCTATTTTTCATGATGTATTTTATGGAATCCAGGCTTGGGTTCAAAAATAGATGGCTCTATTCATTAGCTATATAGCTTTGGAAAATTAGGTAAATTCTCTGGGCCTCAGTTTCTTCAGCTGTAAAACTGGAATAACTGAATGTGCTTAGGAAGTTTATTATGAGCATTAGGGAATATGCATTACAAATGCTTGACTTTATAAAATTGGTTTGCATTGGACCAGCTAGTATCAATTTAGAGACCTTGAATGACTCCCAAAAGTATTAAAATGTTTTCTTAAAATTAAATTAAGTACTTTTTGTTTTTGTTTTTGTTTTTCAAAAGCTGCTGACCAGAGAAGACGGTGTTTATGAGGATTAATTTATGGATTGGGTGTAGTTTGGATTGCATTTGGGGTGACAAGAAAGAAAGGAGCTGCCAGAGATATGGAGGACAGTCGAGAGGTTATTGTAATAAATTCTGAATTGATGGGTACCTGAACCAAGGGAACATAAGGCAATACTGTACAACTATTAAGAATAAACCATAAAAATGATTAGAAGACTTTCAGAATGACCCAATTCAGCAGTTTACCGTGAGAATTTTATTTTTCAAATAGTCTATTTAATTTAATAATGATGGGTGCTAAAAGATGTGCAAGGTGTCCTCTTCTCTCCAGGTTAATAAAATAATACCCTGTGAAACACAATAAAATTTCAGAAACTTAATCATCATCAGTAAAATCTTCCTTTATACACAATTACTTATTTTGTATAGTCCACATTTCTGTTAATAGAGTAAGATATAAAATAGGGATTTTACTTCATATGGTGATCATTTAAGAATAGTCCTATTTTAAAGTATGTACTTAGATAAAATGCCATATGCAATAATGATATTTGAGATAATGCTGTAAAATTAAGTAGTCTATTTTCAAATATGTTAGCTGAGTAATAACCATACAAAAACTCAAGCTTCCTCAAACATAGGAATGCAGTTCTAATCTAAGCAGTAGAAATTAAGAAAAGAAAAAAATTGAATTAAATATCTGAAAAACACTGCACTGATTTATTTAATAGGCTTTACAAAAATTTAATTTTACCTGCATTTAGATCATTTCTAATTGTTTTAAAAATACACTAGAAATTGGGCCCCTGGGTGGCTCAGTTGGTTGAGTGCCTGGCTTGGGCTCAGGTCATGATCTCATGGCTCATGGGTTCAAGCCCCGTGTGGGGCTCTGTGCTGATAGCTCAGAGCCTGGAGCCTGCTTCAAATTCTGTGTCTCCCTCACTCTGCCCCTTCCTCTTTCTCTCCCCAAAAATAAATAAATGTTAAAATTAAAAAAAAATACACTAGAAACAAATAAAGAGTTTGTATTGTTTTCATAAATAGATTTTTAAGTTACTGCTCTCTTAAGTAAGATATTGTTGGTTTCAAAAGAGGAAAACCAAAAGCTTGAGTTAACTTAAGCAATAAAAGAGAATGTCATGGAATCAAAGGAAATATCAAAAAATAAAGGTTTCATAATGGACAGAAAATGGGACAGTTTTATAGTTTATTATGGCTATACTATCAATATGACAGCTTCCAGATATAACTTGCTGTATCTGGTTTTTACATGTGCAAAGTAATGAAACTAGCCCAACTTGGGTTAGATGCCAGTCTACTCAATTGGCTGTGGCCAAGAGTCTTGGTTCTGTCATCAAGGGATCCATGTGCCCTTCTCAACAAAGAGCTACTGAAGCTAGTGCAGAATTCCAGCAGGTTAATAGGACATTTGCTATATCTAATCAATGAGTTTATAATTTTATCTTTAAACAAGGTTAACAGAGAAAAGATATACATAAATTGTTAGCTTAAAAACATCCTGACGTCGAGGTGCCTCATTGGCTCATTTGGTGAAGAGTCCGGCTCTTGATTTTGACTCAGTCATGATCTCATTTAATTTAATAGTGATGGGTGCTAAAAGATATGTGAAGTGCCCTCTTCTCTCCAGGTCCAAGGCATAGGGCCTTCCTATGGGACTGTGCTGACAGAGTGGGGCCTGCTTGGGATTCTCTCCCTCTCTCTCACTCGGGCGTGCTTTCCCTCTCTCTCCAAATAAATAAATAAGCATTTAAAAATAAAACTGCTGAACTTATAATTCCTGTGCCTTTTAAGGCAAATTTAGAGCTGCCCCTTAGTGCAGCCAGCTGTTCATTAATCTTACTATCTAAAGGTCTTGAGTTCCAGGATGGTTGATGAGTGTACTTTGTACCTAGGAATCACTTTTAGTAGTCTCTATTTGGAAAAAAACAAAACATAGTACTATATTTTGTACTGAAAATCTATTGTTACTGTTGTTTAGTTATTGGAACTAATTTTAAAATTGTTTTTTATTATTTAAAAAAATTTTTTAGTGTTTATTTTTGGGAGAGAGAGAGAGAGACAGAACACAAATGGGGGAAGGGCAGAGAGAGAGGGAGACACAGAATCTGAAGCAGGCTTCAGGCTCCAAACTGTCAGCACAGAGCCCTATGTGCGGCCTGAACTCATGAACCATGAGATCATGACCTGAGTCAAAGTCGGATGCTCAACTAACTGAGGCACCAAGGCACCCCAAAATTTTTCAAATGTAATCTTAACATCAAATCCCAATTTCAATATCAATAAAATGGGGTTGTTTTGAGGCAATAGCGTGGCTCAGTTGGTTAAGTATCTGACTCTTGATTTTAGCTCAGGTCATCATTTCCTGGCAGTGGGATGGAACCCTATGTCGGGCTCAGTGCTGACAGGGTGGAGCCTGTTTGGGATTCTCTCTCTCCCTCCCTCTCTCCCTCTCCCTCTCTCTCTCTCTCTCTCTCTCTCTCTGCCCTAACCGTGTGTGCACAGGCTCATGCATCCTCTCTCTCTCTCTCTCAAAAATAAATAAACATTTAAAAGGTAGTGTTGCTTTGACTGAAGTAAGAGGAGACATTGGATATTGGATATTGGATATTGGATATTGGCATTCATACTTGCTTTTATTCTATGCTTTCCCCTATAGTAATCCCAAAATTCATTTCCAGAGACCCATATCATTGCAAAATACAATCTGAAAATCACTATTGTAGTTTTAAAAAGAAAAGTAAAGAAAGAAAGAAAATGAGAAAACAAAGATATAAGATTTTGAATCATAGGATTGAAGTTTTATAAAATGCTGATTCTGGCACATATTACTTGAAGACAGACTAAATCACTTAAATTCTGCAAATCTTCATTTCTTCAGCTGTTAACTGTAAATAATACCTGTGCTATATAATTAACAACTGAATGAGACGTCACCCACAGGAAACCATGCAATGCTCTACACCGTTGTACTTGACATTGATTTCCCTATATTCTGAGATAAGAATCCAGACTGCTAGTTCTTCTAAGGGTTTCCCTAGTCCCATTGACCACTACTCACAATTTCAACAGTTTCTTCTCCTTTTAAGTAATTATCCTGGTTTCCAAGGATATACTACTCAGTGACATGTATATCCTAAGAGAACATCAATTATTCAATTATTTTGATATCATGTAGCTCCCTCCAAAATTTGCTACTGGTTATTTCTCTTCTTCTGTGGTCCTAGAAAAGTGGGAAGAATAAGCATGAGCAGAGAGAAGGCTGCTGAGTCATTGATTGGACCCCATCCCTGGAGCTCATGCAATCCAAATGTGAATAGCAAACTCAGTCACCCTCTAAGGTTCCTCTGGGGATTGTTCATGGGGATACAGAAAAGTACCTAGGGGAAATGGAGCCTGAGGAGATAAAAGTACCTTCTTAATATTCACTTGAGAATGATTCTAAACCAGGAGATGAGTGACAGACAAAAACTGCTTGAGTTGAGGCATACATTTTCACTCTATTTTGGATTCTGGTACTCTGACAATGTATTTTGAGCTCAGCATTTTTTTTTTTTTAATTTTCATTCAGCTGTGTGAAAGCCATTCTTCTCAAGACTGAAGCTTTTCTGTAGTAATGTTGTCTGTTCATATTTGAAGTCACTAGGGCCCTGGCACATATGGCAAGAATACTCTATTTTTAAAGATATATTGTGTCTGTTAATACAAAGGTCATGATGTAGATTTTTGCACTTAGAATCAGCATGAGAAAGTGGGACTGTTCTTGCAGATCTTGGCTCCATCAGCAAATAAATTAAAATAAACTGGAGGCTTGAAATAGAAATAATCCTCCTTCCAAGTGTTTCATTTAGAGAATGACATCCTGTTTTCTTCAGAATATCATGGCAATTCTGCATATGAATGAATTTGGGAATAGAAAAGGCCCAGCAAATGAAGTACACGCAAAATAACTTTTAGAATTTCAGGCTCCAGTAATAAAAATAAGTGATGATGCTTTTCCGTTCAAAGTGTGAAGGGAAAAAGGAAACCTGAAACTTACGTAAGTTTTAGAATTTTATACCAACTTGTGATTGCATGGTAAGCTCAATTCTCCCTATAAGAGAATAGAGTGCATCTTTAGTACAATTAACCATTTATCTTGTAAGGAAAATTTTGACACAGTTGCTTATTAACTTCTAATTAAAGAAGTCAGACAGCTTTCTGATTATAGTCATAACTGGAAAAGGTATATTTCAAAAATGACTGGACTCCAGCATCATTCACCTGAAAATACCTTGATTAGGCTCCCAACTGAGTCTGGAAGAGCTTTAACTGAAGTCTAAAAAACTATTGTTGAAGTTGTAGAAAACCTTAGTTGTCAATGAAACCTCATCACTATAAAAAAAAAAGTATTGTGACAAAATACATTAAATTAAGAAATAAATTTGAATTTGTAACCTTAAATACACATGTCTTCCATTATGTCACTACTAAAACTGACCCAGCAGTTGTAGCAATCTTGGCCCATGTCTATACCTCATGCCTTTATGTTTGATTTTATTACTATTCTCCATTTAAAAGGATAGGGAGATGAATCCCTGTCTTGAGTAAAGAAAAAGATTAAGAGGGTTATTTTATATGTTTTCATTGCCTAGAATCAAACATGACATCTTTTCAAAAAATAGTATTAAAGCTTACACTGGAAATGGCATGGCAAGTTTTGTATCAGGATGATACTGATAATGATAAACAATAATTCTGTGGAAAAAGCTGAGTCTGTAAAACCCATGAGATTATGTGAAATTTATGTAAAATGTTGGGCAGATGCTCACTAAACTTTTCCCCTTCTTGTGAGTGTAGTTAAACCGTTTTCTCATCCCTTTGATTATAGGTGGATTTGTATGACTGGTTGATACCAATGATATGTCACTTCTGGTATAAGGCAGTTAGAAGCTGCTTCGCAATCTCTTTTTACCCTGTTCTATTGAATGAATTAATTTGAAGCCATGTATTAGAGATGGCCAAGCTTTCATTATACTGGTGTTCTGAATTTCTCCACATAGAAGAACTTTTTCTCCCCATTCTTGGGGACCATGCTGTACTTTGACATGAATGAACAATAAACGTTTATATTGTTAATCCTCCGAGATTTGAGAGTTGTTTATTACTCAGCTAACATTATTTACCCTGACTGGTATCCTCAAAATCGAAAGAGATAATAAAAGGAAATCAAAAGTTATTGGGATACAAAAGTTGGGTATAAAAAAAGGAGAATGTAGGCAGGAATTAGTAAGCATGAAGAACAAACAATAATGTCAGGTATTTCAGAAGCAATCACACTTGTTACAGGGAAAGGAAGAACATGATAAGTAATGGTAATATAAGTTAGATAAGACAGATTATCCTGGGGCCCAACAGTTAATCAGCATTACTTGTCACAAACAATGAGCAAAGAGGGACATCTGGGTGGCTCAGTTGGTTGGGTGTCCAACTCTTGATTTTGGCGTAGGTCATGATCTCATGGTTCATGAGCTGAAGCTGACAGCATGGAGCCTGCTCAGGATTCTCTCTCTCTTTCTCTCTCTCTGCCCATCTCTGCTTGTGCATATGTGTGCACATGCAAGCATTTTCTCTCTCTCTCAAAATAAATAAACATTAAAAAAAAACAATGAGCAAAGAGGAAAAAAAAGTTTAAATTTTGTGATTGAAGTGTTTTCTTGGCCAAATGTGTCAAAAAAAGAAGAATTGGTAGGGAAGACATAAGTCCTCATCTCCTAGGAGACACATTTTCTAAATGATACTATTAATTATCAAATACTAATGAGGCATGTTTGTTTATTTATTTATTTATTTATTTATTTATTTATTTATTTATTGCATACATTTTTAATAGTGCTGGTAGGACAGGTCAAGATATCATGATATTAAGGTAATGGATTACTGGTAATGGATTAATGGATTAATGGGTTACTGGTAAAACAAAATTTCAAATGGATGGTACATCTTTTGAAACTCAAAGTAGGCTTTGAAAATAAAACTTCTATAAATCATTAAGCAAAAAGTGCCAATTAACAAATTAATACATTTAACAAATATGTGCTTGTTAATTGAGCACTCACTACTTTTCAGACTCTGCTCTCCAAGTTTGGGATATGGGTACCTACACCCTACATTTTAATAAGTTTAACTGTTAAACGCTAAACTCAGCCTGATGGTGAGTATCTCACGTTCGAATCTCCAAAGGAAAATAATCCTAATCCTATATTCAGACAAGAATCAGTAGAGGGATAACTCAAATCCCTAGCTAGTTTGATTTGGTATTCTTTTACCTTCACTTCTAGAATAATGTAAACTTCTTATAAAGTATCAAAGGTATATTACAAGAAGAATCATAAGGGATATCAAGCAATTAAAGCTGTAAGCAAAGTTATAAACAAAATATTGGATATAATGAACACATATACTTCCCATGATGGTTATATGTGAAGTGATATAATATTTTAAGTTTTTAATATTAGTTGTTTTTTAAATTGTTTACCTGCTGTTTAGGATGTTCAAAGGTACTGTAATGAAAAATTATATTCACTTTAAATTTAATCAATACAACCAATAGGTAATCTGTAAAATCTGTAGGTAATGCTTAAAGAGTTAAGGAAATTTGGTTTTCGCTGTTTCATTCATTTGGTCTGAACTCCAGGGAGATCTGGTTGTATGATTCTGGATTTGCCTTCTTAAATTTTTTTAATTTTTTTAATTTTTTTTTTTTTTTGAGAGAGACAGAGAACGAGTCAGGGAGGGGCAGAGAAAGAGAGGGAGACACAGAATCTGAAGCAGGCTCCAGGCTCTGAGCTTCCGCACAGAGGCTGACACAGGGCTAAACTCACCAACCCTGAGATCATGACCTAAGCTGAAGTCAGAAGCTTAACTGGCAGAGCCACCCAGGTGTCCCTGGATTTGCCTTCTTACAACTCTGCCTTCTGAAGAGTACTGAGTTAAGATAATGTGGAATGTTGATTAGTTCATGCTGTATCAAGTAGCTTGTATTCAGGTATCAGAAGTGTTCATTGTTAAATCTCTGATTGGTGGGTTCGGCTGTACTCAAGTGGCACATTCTCCAAGAAGTGTAACTTGCAATAATGCAAAAGTTATTTGATGAATGATAGAGGCTCATAAACTGAAGTGGTCCATACATGCTTCAGTTTCATCTCTTGCAATAGAATGCCTCTTCTGAGGCAGAGGGCCTAGAATCTGCACCTGAGATGTTGCAAGAACTCCTGTTACAATTGCTGTTTGTCTGAATGCTATATCACCTTGTTTGCGTATTTTGAATTTAAATAAACTAGGTATGTTTTGTGTCCTGTGAATCTTCTAATTCCTAAAGCAAGGCAAATTGAAATGGAGTCAATGACTGTATATCACACAGAGTTTACATTTAATGTATTTAAACAAAGTAAAAATAATGCATGTATGAGTATATTATATATATCTATGAGTATATAATATATATATACTCATATATAATATGAGTATTTCCTGTGGAAAATAATCATTGGCCATAACCAAATCCATGTATAACTGTATGCTGTTTTTCCAATTAAAAGTAATCCCAAGGTTTCTACTATACTTGAGGTTAGCAATAAGAAACAAAGATAACTTATTCCTACTAACCCCTAGCCCATGACTGATTGTGGAAGCTGTGGTCTATGATGTTTGCACCTAACTTTAAACTCTCCCTCTCCCTTCCCCTTTCTTTCTCTCCTTTTTGTCTCCTTCGCCTTCTCCCTCTCACCTGTCTCCCTCAATCTGTCCTTCTTTTGTTTTCTCTTCTGTTTCTATCCAGGCCACCAGAAATAAAGGATTTAGCTGGACTCTTTTATCAAAGGCAAACTCTATTATATACCACCCCCTACTCATATATAGATTCCTGGTAAATATTAACTGGACTACATTTCACTCTACAAAGAAATGCTAGTTCTATGGAATAGGAAAGTCCACCTCAGTAGTTTACACATAGTCCTCTAAATTAATTTTATAATCTAAATTCTTTCTGCTTCAACAATAGGGTTTGAGTTAACTTGAACTTCTATAATTGCAATAATAAAATGTAAAATATGTGAAAGGGAAAGATCATATAAGGATTCTAGATGAATATGGTTTAAAATGAATATCTTTTTTCCCATATATCAAACTGAAAAAAGGATATAATCCTATTGCGTGTTAAAGGAAGTATATATCCTTTTGTCGAGAGAGAAAAAAAATTGCTGCTATTCAATTATTGAAGAATCATGCATATCATTACATAAGGGCATGCCTATGCAATCTTCTTTATTACCCATTTCTTCTACTGAGCTATATAAGTATTGAAACACAGAAAAATGTCAGAGTGTTAAAATAATATGGTTCAGTTAGGAAGATAAAAACAGGAATAAAACTTCGGGAAGATAGAATAATATGTACTTATCCTTTTTTTTTATCTTTCTCAAATAATGATTATTTGAGTCAGTTTTTCACAAGAGCTGCTTATAGCACACTCAAAATTGGTGTCTTGGCTAATACTAATATTCTGAATGAATATTATTCATTATACATTATTTTGACTTTCTATTTTACAATAATCCAATGAAATAAAACAGCTTATTAGCCCCTTTTGAAAAAATCAAGGTATTGAGACACAGAGCGGTTATGCAATTTGCGCAAAGTAACGTAAACATGAAGGGGCAAAGCTGAGATTTGGTCTCAGGTAGTCTGACTCTAGCACTGTCACCTCAGATTACTGTGCTATCATGAACCATTAGGACCTGGGTAAGGGCATGTTCTGGTTACTGGTAGGTGATCCTGTGCTTTCACAGAACCACTATAAGTTAAGTCATAAAAGAGTAAGCCAGCATCTGCTTCCCAGAATTGCCATCACCTCTCAATCTGAAGAACTATAAGGAGGCCATAGGCTAGGCCAAAGCTGTCCTAAAAGGTATCTTTATATTTATTCAAGTAATGGGCTGAAGCCCTCAATTTCAATGTCATAGATTGAAGAGATAATTTAGTATTTAAAATTTTAAAGTTAGGTATTAGACATTAGACACTTTAATTGAAATAGAAATTATTAAGCCTATCCACATAGGGCCTGTCACGAAATGTTAGCTATAAAGAGTTCCACCCCCATTCCTAGGTTATTAAATAATTGACCTGTCTGAATGAAATTATTTAGCATACTCTTTTCCAAGACTGCAGTCAAAATTATTATGTGGAGTTTTGGTACAAGTGATAATGCTAGGCTATTTGTCCATTATTAATTTTCTTGTCAAGCAATTACGTTAACCAATTATTAAACTATCTGTAATCGGCGCACAACCGAACAGAAGTGGCTTTACTTTCTCCAATCACTGCCTTGTACTACACTGGTGAATTTCCTTTTTTTTTTTTTTTCTTTTGTCATTCCTAAATGATACCTCTGGAAAATCCAAAGATTTTAATCTCTTTTTCATAAACTTCAGTCTAGTCTATTTTTGAGTGGTTTTTAAAAATTGTTTGTTTGTTTGTTTTTTAGAAAGAGAGAGGGAAAGCCAGGGAGGGACAGAGAAAGAAGGAGAGAGAAATCCCAAACAGGCTCCACACTGTCAGCACAGAGCCCAATACAGGACTTGAACTCACAAACTGTGTGATGTTGACCGGAGCTGAAACCAAGAGTCAGATGCTTAACGGAGCCACCCAGGCACCCCTAGTCTAGTCTATTTAAAAGTTCCAATTCCATACCCAATTTAAAGCTTTGTGACCTCTTCCTTTCTCATCCACACTAGTTTAGACTTATGCTCAAATGACCTGGAATGCAAAAAAGTCCTCCTGAAATAGTTTAATGCCTTCTCTCCTTCCTCTTGTAGTCTACTGCTCTAGCAGGCTGGGGTGAAGAAGGGGAATGGCAGAGAACATTATACTAACAATGGCTGTCTGACAACAGACTCTGTGGGGCAGCTTTCCAACTACTGAGCCATATATATGATTGTTATGGGAGCACAGCAGGGAACCTGCAACTGAACAATTCATTGTCCTTGAACATTATCTGTGATCAAACTTCTTCACCCTAAACTCCATACCCATCTCCCACTACTGCAGTTGCCTACACTTCACCCACAGGAAACTTGTTTGTACTTGTCTTACCAGTGGGGGTACGGTAGACTGTTCTGTGGATGCCTCACTAACCCATTTTTCTCCCAGTCTCTTCAGACTTTGTTCAAATGAGTACAGAAGGCAAAGCACAATTTACTATATAAAAAGATGTCCAGCTATCAACTAAGATGGCACATTCCCTTTCATGTTCCCATGCCCCCAATCACTCCCCACCCATCAGTCCCTATGAGTGGTTCTCTTGGATTCTCTTTATTTTCCTTGAAAGGAGCCCCTTTATTTGACTCATGTTTAGAAAGGGAAAAGATATTAGTCATCCTCTTCCTTAGTTAACATCTTCTTAGAGTCATGCACACATATATGAAAGGGAAGATAAAAAGGAGAAGGTTAGAAGAGTAATTTGAATTCATCCATATCCTTGTAAATTCTGTAAAACATGTTTGACCCTCCTCTCTGCATTTACTATCCTGAATTAATTGGTATTTGATATTTTGACCTCATGGTATAGAAATGTAACTTATTTTTCTATGTTGATATTTTTACCCTGCAACTTTACTGAATTCATGTAGTAGTTCTAACAATTTGTTTTTGTGGAGTCTTTATGGTTATATATGTATATTATATATAATATATATATGTATAATCATGTTATCTGCAAACAGGGACAAGTTTACTTCTTCCTTTGTATAGATATCAATTTGGATATCTTCTATTTATTTATTTTTTCCTAATTGCTCTGGCTAGGACTTCCAGTACTATGTTGAATACAAAAGGTGAAAGTAGCATCCTTCTCTTTTTCCTGATCTTAGAGGAAAAGCTTTCAGCTTTTCACCACTACAAATGATGAGAGCTGTGGTCCTGTCATATATGGCCTTTATTATATTGAGATGCATTCCATTTATATCTAATTTGTTGAGTTTTATCATAAAAAGATGTTGTATTTGTCAAATGCTTTTTCTGCATCTATTGAGATGAGCATATAATTCTTATCCTTCATTTTGTTAGCATGGTGTGTGATATTTATTCATTTATGAATGTTGAACCATCTTTGCATTCCAGGAATAAATCTCACTTAATCCTGGTGTACAATTCTTTCAATATGCTGTTAAATTCAGCTTGCTAATATTTTGTTCAGGATTTTTGCATCTAAATTCATTAGGGATATTCTTATAGTGTTCTTGTCTGGTTTTTGTATGAGGATAATGCTGGGCTAGTAAAAATGTGTTTGGATGTGTTCCCTATTCTTAAAATTGTTAGAAGAATTTGAGAAGGAATGACATTAATTTTTCTTTAAATATTTGATAGAATTCACTAACAAAGCCATCTGGTCCTGGATTTTTCTTTGTTGGGAGTTGTTTGATGATTCAGTAGCCTTAGTCATAATTGGTCTTTTCATATTTTCTATTTCTTTATGACTTAGTCCTGGTAGGTTGTATAGTTCCAGAGATTTATTCTTCTTCTTCCTGAGAAATACCTATAATTTTTTACTTAGAAGTGTTTTTGTTGGTTTTTTTGTTTTGTTTTGTTTTTGACATATCTATCCCATAAAATCCTTGCATTTTATCTTCTTTTTCATTTTCCTTTTCATGCTACAGAAATCCACAAATTTGTTATCCATCATATTGATTAAAGCATCTCCCAATTCAATTAAAATTTTTGTTATTTACCTATCAATATCATTTACTTACAATGCAGATTTCAGATATAGTGTATAAAATAGCACATTGTGTGCAAATGTGTAGGAATGCGCATATTTGTGTATGTGTGTGCATATTTCAAATGGATGACTATCTTTTACTCTAGCCAACATAGAGCTCTCTAGTCTAATATTAATCCAAACTAAAGATCACCACCCAGTTTTATGTTGATATATAATTTGAATCTTGATAGCAGCAGTCAGCAAGGAAGAACACTCATATATCCTTTTTGATAGCTACTTGACCATAGTAAGGTTTGTTCCTATGGTATTTTATGTTCCCTCTAAATTATCTATGAAGATTTAGCAAAAAGTCAAAGCACTCAGAATTAAAGATTAAATTCCAAACTACTGCCAGATTTTCAACAAAATTGCCATCTCATGTAATTGACATGGGAATTGCAATCTGGAGCTAATGTAGACTCATGTTAACTCCAAAAATATTGATTGCTAGCCAGACATCATATAAAACTGGAATCTGCTCAGCCTTCTGTTGCCCTAATGTTATACAATAGTAGTACACACATATCCTGTACAATTTCTTCTCTCTTGTACTCATTAAGATACAACATGCAGGGATACCAGGGCCTAAATAGCAAGTCAAATTGCTTATAGAAAGGTCCCCAGAAAAGAAAATCACTGTACTGTCTTCTTTATCACAAGCGTCCAAAATGTGGTGGGGCTGTACAAAGGGCCAGGATGAAGTACAACCTAGAGGTGATAGATGGTTAGGCTCTTTCCTGAGTCTATTAACAATTAAGATGATAAAAACCATGTAAGCAGCATTAAGGGTGTTATTTTACATTATGGCAGGAGGGCAAATGTCCAGCACATTTAAAATATGTATATTAATTTAATTGCTTGGTAAAATAAGGCAAAGGGATAATTTAGCCCTAAATTACACAATTTGAAATTGGAATTTCATTTATCAGGAACTATTTTCTCTTTATTCTTATGTTGAAACAACACCAGAATACTGTATATAAAGGTAAGTCAATAACTTGATGTGTGAGTCATTTTATTTAACTAATAGATATTCTTGGCCATTTAATCAAATGCTGTGACACTTAGATAGATAAATTATATATAATCTATATTTACAAACACTTAACTATATATACATAGAGTAGGGTAAAAGTTGTATATAAAGCTTTTTAACTCTCAATCTAAGAAACGGGATTTGTGGAATATCCTTGAGAAGAAAATAAAGCACAGTGTGTTGAATAAATATTAAACAACCTAAAGTGTCTACATTTTATTTATTTTTGTTTTACTTATTTTATTTTATTTATTTTATTTACTTCAATCATGATAAGTGTACTCTTTAATTCCCATCCCTTATTTCCCCCATCCCCCACCCAGTACCTCCTCTTGTTTCTTGGTTGCCTCTCTCTTTTTTGTTTGTTTGTTTAATTCCACATATAAGTGAGATGGTATGGTATTTGTCTTTCTCTGATTGACTTATTTTGCTCGGCATTATACATCTAGCTCTATTTATGTTGTTGCAAATGGAAAGATTTCATTCTTTTCTTATGACTGAATAACATTCCATTGTATATATATGCCAAATCTTTATCCACTCATCAATGGATGGACAATTGATCTGCTTCAATAGTTTGGCTATTGTAAATAATGGTGCAATAAACATAGGAGTGCATGTATCACTTTGAATTAGTGTTGGCTTTTTTTTTTTTTTTTTTTGTAAATGCCCAGTAATGTGATTCCTGGGTCACAGGATAGTTCTATTTTTAATTTTGGGGGGAACATCCATAGTGTGTTCCACACTGGCTGCATGAATTTGCACTCCTAAGAGTGCACCAACAGTGCAGGAGGATTCCTTTTTCTCTGCATCCTTGCCAATACCTCTTGTTCTCGTGTTTTTGATTTTAGCCATTCTAACAGGTGTGAGGTGATATCTCATTTTAGTTTTGCTTTACATTTTCCTGATAATGAATGATGTTGAGTATCTTTTCATATGTCTGTTGACCATCTGTATATCTTCTTGAAGAAATGTCTGTTAATGTCTTCTGCCTATTTTTTAATTGATTATTTGGGGGAGGGGTATTGAGTTGTATAAAACCCTCTGCAAAGTAGACCTAGAGGGAACACATCTCAATATAATAAAGGCTTTATATGAAAAACCCACAGCCAATATCATACTCAATATTGAAAAACTGGGAGCTTTTTCCCTAAGGTCAGGGACAAGACAAGGATGTACACTCTCACTACCTCTATCCAACACAGTACTGAAATCCTAGCCATAGCAATTAGACAACATAAAGAAATAAAACACATCCAAATTGGTAAGGGGGAGGTAAAACTGTCCCTATATGCAGATGACATGTTACTATAAAGTGTCTACATTTTAGAGAAATAGGGAGCTGCTTCTCTTGATAACTCTTCAAACAACTCTTTCATATTGATTCTAGAGTTACTGTAACTGAATGTTTAAGATTTAAACAAATTTGGGTCATATTTAAAAGTTGATTTTATATGTGTATTTTATTGCTTAGGGTTACAAAATTACAATTAGATGTTTCCAAAGGAACACTTTAGGAAAATAATTCTGGGTCTTTAAACACAGAGATATCTTCATCAGTGGAAAATTTTGCTCCTCCAATTCCTTCCTCTATATTAATTATATATTATTGTATTAATTATACATCAATTGATTCAATTGCCTTTCCATGGTTTCAACTGTACTAATTATATTTGTATTAGTACAAACATACAGCTACAAATATATTCTATTAATTATACATTGATATTAACTATAAAATTAATACACAATATCACAGCCAAAAATTCTTTACTTTAAAAAAATTTTTTTAACGTTTATTTATTTTTGAGAGACAGAAAAAGACAGAGCACGAGTGGGGAAGGGGCAGAAAGACAGGGAGACAGAGAATCTGAAGCAGGCTCCGGGCTCTGAGCTGTCAGCACAGAGCCTGACATGGGGCTTGAACCCACGAACCATGAGATCATGACCTGAGCCAAGTGGGCTGCTTAACATACTGACCCACACAGGCACCCTTCAGCCAAAATTTCTTTTATGAAATCCAGTTTATTCTCACTAAGTTACACATAAGATATTTAACATTAATAAAGTATCCTCTGACTTGGAGTCTACTTGCTGACATTTCCTGATTTTTAATAAATGGCCTATAAATATTTTAAGAAGAAATGTCCAGTATTAACAGTCATCTTAGGAAGGAAGGGGCAAGAGTTCCAAATGCTTAGCCATGGGGTAAAGAAAGCCAAATTCAGCCTGTCTTAATTCTATTCATGTAGTTAGTGGGGAAGCCTTTCTTGAAAGTAACCTTAGAGTAGAGTGACTGTTGACACTGAGTGCACATGTGCTTCCTTTTTGCCTTCTTAATGATCCTACCTACTCATATAAACTTACACTAAAGGAGGAAAGAATACTGATAATTAAAGTAAATGTTTAAGGTGAGGTTTCACTTTTAATGACATAAAAGCAAATTTTTCATTATGAAGATATAAAGTGACTAATATTTGAACAGTCAACTGCAATAATTTCATGACTAATAATACTGAATTAGGAGTGAAATAAGTTCTCAAATACTCTTATGATTTGCTTTATTAATGCAGTGATATTTTAGATTTAAGGAAAAAGGTTTGGAGAAGATGCAAGAGATTGTCATTCCAATGTTGTTGCAAAGGCCATCGAAATGCATAAAGACTAAACAAGTTGAAATGATAGCACATGAGTATAGTTCGATATAATTTGCCCCAAATTTATGAGCATTGTTTTCTGTATGTCTCTTGGGTGGATTTCTTTCCTTTATAACACATAGATTAGAGAACTGAAAACATTCATCTGCAGAGGGGAGAATGGCACATCAACTCTATGTAAGGAGTCCATGGAGGTTGTATTTTGTACTGAGAATTCTAGGTATTACCTGTGTCTTCAGTGCATTAGAGGAGAACTTTCATTTTGTTTCCAAGAAAAAAAATGTAAAACATTTATTGTACAAATATAATTTTTGGCATCATATATTCTATGAGACTTTCTATAGTTTTCCAATTGTACTTTAAATTATTTAAATTTAGATTGAAGATCTAATACAGTATCTTAACTAATACAGTATCTTAAACTTATATAAAACACATAAAAATAATTAAAATATAATCTGTGAAAAAATTTAGGTTATAAGGTAACATTGGTGACATAGAAATGAATTATTTGGAATGGCATACTGTAAAGATGTGGGATAGATATCTCATCTCTCCTTTTTTGTTTGTCTTCTAAAGTATCCCAAGACTAGAGTAATTGGTCCAATAGTAAATCTAACAGGAATGGTTTTATAGATTGTGAAATTGAGGTCCAACAGTGTCAAGACAAAAGGTCATAGAACAAATCAATGGATCAGAAAGGACAAGAACTTGGTAATTTCTCTAACTCTCACTATTACTCAATGAAAACATGTTGAAAAATGAGGTTAAAAGTTGGAAGTTGTTTGATGAGTTAAGATTGTGCAGATGGTCAATATACAAAATTTTGGACATGCAGTACTTCCATCTTTTTGTTTTTTTAATTCGGCAGTTTCTCTTGATTATATATTTATATTTGGTTTCTATTTGACAATTTCCCATTTTCCTCAATTGTTTAAAAAAGCCTTAGGCTCACATATCTCTTTGAGTTGGACTTATCAAAAACAGAAATAAACAATAGGCAGAGGCAATTACAATGAAGCAGGAAAACAGGCCAATAAACAGAACTCAGTACCATATTTGTTGTAATTAGCTGGAATTACTGGCATTTTACGTTTTAAAGAGAAAGAGTAAACTATTTCATGCTAAGTAATCACGTATCTCTTCAAAGAGTATAATAAAGAATCCTTTAGCTACCAAAGATACACACACACACACACACACACACACACACACACATTTCCATGTGCATGTATATATTTATATGAATCTCCATATTTGTGTTTTGTTTCTATATTTCATTTCCCAGTACAGTTATAAAAAGTTAAACTTTGACACCATAAAAATGGGGGAAGTAATTGAAATCCCAGGTCTTCTTGCAAAGATTTCTACTTCTGAATGATTTGTTTCACCCTTTTACCTTAAAGCTTCTGGACACTCTCAGAACAAGATCAACTAACTAAATTGCCTACTCGTTAGTGAAGTCCATCCTGATACAACAAGTACACATCCAAACTTGGAATCAGAATGGAAAGCAATATTGGGTTCTAGAAGACAATGGAGTCATGACTTCAAGTTTCTGAAAGCATTTAATTTTCAACCTTGGATAGTAAATTGGAGACGGACAAAATTGACGATAAAGTATACTAAATAAATTCAACTTAACACAGTATTTTAGAAGTATACTAACAATATGAAAAAAAAGATGGCTTGAATTTAAAAATGGAGCCCAAAGTACAGAGAGTAGGAAAAAAAACCAAACAGACCGATTCTGTTTAATACCAACTGTTATCTATAAGGTATTAAGAAAAAGAATGTTCTGTTTCTCCACAAAGATTTTAAAGAGATACATAGTAAAACAAAATAAAACAAAACAAAAACAAACAAACAAAAAACTGTTGAAGCATGAAAAATACAGCCCAAACCTCAGTTCACTTGGTATATTATAATGGCATTATGTGTAAGCAGTCTGATTTGGGGCGGGGGGAGAAGTGAGCAGATCTGTGGCTCTACCCTGAGAAAGATACTGGGTGGAAAGTTAGGTGAGGTCAAAAGGTGGATCAAAAATAATTAGTTGTACAGTTAAATCCCAGCTTGTACTTTTGGGAACTTGTGGGTACTGTAGACCTTTTGTTTCTCTCATGGCATGGAGGATGATGAGCCTCTCTATATTGCTTTGTCTGCTACCTGTCTGTATTCCTTCAAGGACAGGACTTATGTGGGAAGGCATTGGGTTTCTTGCCTTTGGCAGTACTTGTCAGCTGAATCAAGACTATAGCTCTCAACAGCCCACTGTTCCCTATGGCCTCTGAAGAGGGAGAAAATCCACTGATTGTGGGGAGATAGATATCTATGGTTGGACAAATTTACTCAAATGAGAGGATACAATATAACATTTTTAAACACGCAAGGAATCAGAAAATAGTAATTCTTTTGTAATCCTTTTTAGAAGAGACTGGAGAATATGTTAAGGAAGAAACATAAACAAAAAGAGATGACATTTGGGGCATCTGGGTGGCTCAGTCAGTTAAGCATCGGACTCTTCATTTCGGCTCAGGTCATGATCTCACAGTTCATGAGTTCCAGCCCCACATTGGGCTCTGCGCTGATGGTGTGGAGCCTGCTTGGGATTCTTTCTCTCTCCCTTACTTTCTGCCTCTCCCCCACTTGTGCTCTTTTCCTCTCTCCCTCTCTCCAAATAAATAAATAACATAAATAGATAAACTTAAAAAAAAGAGAGATGACATTCATGAAACAATAGATTCCCAAATGTGAATGATGGAAGGCATTCCCAATAACAGTTGCACAGTCAAAATTAGCATAGGAAGATAGCTATGGAAGGGTGATGTGCAAGGAAAAAAAAGGAACCTGATGGCCTAGGTATTTAGAACAATTGTTGTGCTTTGATAGATCTGTTAGAGAAAATTAAAAATTCACTACAGATAACCAAAATAAGTAATTAATAAATCCAGGGGAAAGAGTTTTACAAGAATGGAAACTTAATCCTAGCACATTACACAGTTAATAGTAATGCAACCATCCAACAATTTCAATATTGATGCAATGGGTAGAGTAGGGGGTTTGAGATTCAAGATGGAGCAAAAAGTTTGAAAGAGCTAAATAACTCATAATAGGATATCAATCTTTGAAAGTATGTGCTTATCTTATTAAACAAAATAATTTTTTAAAGTAAAACATGAATGATCTATATATCTTAAGGATGCATTTATTTCACAGTGCTTTCTTGTCCATCCTCAATTCTAGTAACTCAGTTATTAGTTCATAAGGTTTGGCAGCTGTATCTCTTATCCAGTTTTCAGACAGGAGTCTGAGCCTCGAAGAGGCTCAAATAAATAACTTGCCTAGGGTTACATTTTCATATATGGTACAAGAAAAACCTGAGCCTTCGGAGTTAGTGTTCTATTGACATACACTGCTGCTAAGATGTTGGTTGCTAGTTTAATGTGGTTTCCACACAAGGGATATATTTTATTGGAAATGTCTATATACAATGTTTTATCTCCACTGTGAAGTACTTGTATAATATGATATGTCAAAACAGATGAAAAAATTTATCCACTTAGCAATTCTTATTTAAATTGTCAAAAACACAGGGACTTTTGAGTGGGTCTAATCAAGTTTAATAAATTTATAAGTACTCTATATCAATTTTCAGCTGCGGAGAACTTAATCTTGATTTTTTAAAACATTGAGTTCTAGGAAAAATGTGTTTTATGGCAAGTTAGAAAACAAAAGAAAACAAAAGAAAATGAGCTCTCCCTGTGGAGATCTGTACTGTGTACAAGGATAGATCTCTCTTGTCTTGTGGTGTTAACATCAAGGATGCTCTAGACACCTACTATATGTACTATCAACTGTGCTCAGCAGCTCCTAGAATTCAGTGTTTTCGAATTCAGTGAAGTTATGGAAATAAGTGGGCTTAACAAAAGACAATTTAGGTTCTTGGATCATATATCTGATTATGTCACAGTCCTTTTGTTCAAGCTTGATTTAAAGTGATAAATTGTGGGATGCAGAGCTGAGAGCTACTGCATATGTTCAATATATGAATGGAAGAGGGGATTTTTCTTTTTTACAGAAGAGCAAAACCAAGGAGATAAAAAGCACACACAGTAGATTTAGCTGATCTCTTCTCCCTGTTTTCGGGGTTGCGAGTTTTATTTTCTCTTGCCTGATGAGAAAACAGTTTTACCCACTACAGAGAGATGTGTTATAAAAGACACATTATTTAAAAAAAAACTATTTAAGTATAAATATCAAGACAAAAAAATATATAACATATAGATATATCTAAAGGTGGAGTTGTGAAATTAATTACCAAACTAAGGGCATTAGGGATATTCTTTAATAAGCCAGTTCCAAATCAGTTCACATTTTTCCAGGTAGATACTTGAATAACAGTAATATCATGACTACAAAGAATTCTGTACTTTGAACTTGTTTAAAGTTAAGATATTAATATGCAGAAACTTTATCAACTTATATTGGAATAATTTTATTTTTCCATTCTTACTGTTATCGAGATTTTGGAGGTACTGGAAACATGACTTCTATCTAAGTGCAGATACTTCTGGTAATAACTTCTCTTGTAACTGAAATGGGGCATCTCAGAATTATTGTCTCAAATCATACATCCCATTCTTACCTTGCCACTTTGGCAAGTATTCTTTCAAGAGGCAGTAGCTGTGAGTAAAAATGATGGAGTTTAGTTCTTTTCCCATTTCATCACATTTATATGTTTTTTTGTATACATAAGAGAAAAGGTCAGTGACATAGGACCCATATTTGCTCCAAATGTTTTGCCAAAATTTTATTAAGACTTTCTACTAGTCAGCTTTTCTATACATATACTCTGAGTTTCAATGATGAATTCTACCAATGCTTTGTTAAAGAATTTCTCCCCAAAACATAGGAACACTTAGAATATGCTGTGTTGAATGCTTGGGTTTAGCTATATAGGTGGGGGAAGAGCAGTCAAATGAGGCAATAGGCAAAATCAATTTAAAAATTGTGATTGGTAATTATTTTCGTTGTGATTTTGTGGAAATACAAATTCTAAAGTATCCTCTAAATTATTAAAAGATATTTATTTCCAGGAGCACTGTGACAAGCACATTATAACTTCTTTGTTAATTGACTTTTTCTTAGTTTCCTAGGATTGTCTACAAAATATTACAAATTTGGTGGTTTAAAATAACAGATATTTACCCTTTTAAGTTCTGGAGGCTAGAAGTCTGAAATCAAAACGTCAGAAGGGCCATGTTTCTTCTGAGTGTTGTAGGGAAAAATGGCTCCCTGTCTGTCCTGGCTTCTAGTGGTTGCTGGCAATCCTCAGATGCCTTGGCTTATTGCTGCAACATTTCAGTCTCTTCCTCTATTTCCATATGGTCTTCTTCCCTGCATGTGCACCTATGTCTCTGTGTCTTCACATGACCTTTGCATAAGGGCATCAGTCATTGTATTTAAGGCCAACTCTAATCCAGTATGAACTCATCTTAACTAATTATATCAGCAATAACTCTATTTCCAAACAAGGTCACATTCTGAAGTTCTGGGTGGACATGGATTTTTGCAGGAAACTATTCAATCCGCTCCATTATTTGTAGCTTAGAATACTAAATAGATGCTTCGTGTTAGTAGAAATTATCATTTATTAGAACAAGAAAAAGCTTTGAAATTAAAGATGTGGGTTGAAATTCCTTCCTTCCCATTTGACCTTGGGCCAGTGATCCACTGTTCTTTGTAAAATCTGGATAAGAGGTATCTCAGATGATTTCAGATAAACTAATTTATTTAAAGCCAAGATGGCGCCAAGTAGATGTCATCTCCTCCCTCCCGGTATCTGCATTTCCAAAGTAAGAGAGAATATAACAAATCTATCCAGAGATAAATAAGTGATTCTTGTGCCAAATTGGGGAAGGTAATGCAGAAGTTAATTGGACTGAGTCCATACATTAAGAGAATGTAAATTTTTAATAGGGTAAATCATATTTAAGGAAATCCCTTACCTTTAAAGCGGGAGAATAATCGCTATGCAGAAAAGGCTTGTTCTCCTAAGCATTGGCCTAAGACCTGAAGTTGTCAGGACTCTGCTAAAAATCCCCATTGCTGAGACTTTGACCTCATCCTCCAGAGATGAATCAAGCATCAATAATGCAGTTAATATTCATTTTTTATTTGTCTGGAATGAGGACATGATGTAGTATAGACAGGGATTTTTAGGGAAACTTCAAGTAACTTGCTAATGGACGACTCACCATTGCTTGTATGTCTCCTTGCAGTAATATCCTAGTGGACTTAACCTTATGTTGCTCTAAGTTATTACCCCATCCACTTTCTTTGACTTTTTTTTAGCACTTCTTACCCCAAATGCCCCTGTCAATCCAGTCAGCCCCATCAAACCAGATTGATGAGGATTCTCTGCCTATGCCCCTTCTCATCAGTTTAACCAATGATAAGAGCTGAGTTATCTGATTTATACTTTTATTTCTGTATGCAACTTTTAAAATAACATTTTGTTTGACTTAATAGAAAAACTTTCTTCAATATTATCTTTACCTTTAAAAAAATTCCTATAACTTGACTTTATTACCTAAGTTCTTTTTTTTTCACAAGTCTAGTAAGATACACATATTCACTGTCATCTGGGACAACATAAAGGGTGGGGGGTAGGGGCAAGAGTATGAATCTACCTTTTCCAATTCCTAAATTCCTTTCCTGGGGTGAGGGTGAGCTATAATACATGAAAATTTTAAAAATATTTAATGTCTTTTATTAAACTGGTCTTTTTTGCAAATATTTATATACATGGGAAATAAACTATCACTAGGATATGCTGTTTACCAAAATATATAATCAAATAAGCATTCATACCAAGAAATTATATTTTTGGTAGGAAATTCAGGAGTTATAGCTTACATATTCATAATCAACTTTTTATTTGAAAAAGAGATCCTCATTTTTATATTTTTATATTTGTGTTTTCAGACTTGATTGATGATTTTGGTATCTGTAAGCAAGTAAAATACAACCCTTTACAAGAACTCATGCCTCAGTAATGCTACAACTCTTTCATATGGTGCTTTCAGTAATAAAACTCTTGAAAGCCATAAAAATATAATGCCAAATATACAAGTTTTGTATATTATGCCAGAACTAGTTTGGCCATGCTGAGGTCCCAATGTATGCATAATGAATATAAAATATATCTTCTTGAAATACTAGAAATGCATCCTAGTAAGGAACACTTAAATGTGACATGATCAAGGTGAGAAGAGTTGCATAGAAAAATCATACAGTTTCATTTTTGTTATACACGATGTATTTGTGGCCCATGTGTTATTTTATTAATTGCTTTTTCTACTCATTCATGAAAGATGAATAAATGGAAAGCAGAAGCAGATCATCTACTATATCATTGTTTTTGGTGAGAATATTTAATTAAAAAGGTGAAGCTATGTAATCATTGTTATAAAACCACTTTCATGTAAATAGTAAGTCATACTGTGTAAAATTAAAATATGGCATCTTTATTCTTTGCTCACATTACACTACTTGAAAATGATGTATTTAGATTATGTTAACTGTTTTACAGGGCCCTCAAATAGCAATGTCTATCATTTTTAACTACTTGGTGTAAGAAAATGTTCATGAAAAAGGATGCTTTTGCAATTTTTTTAAACTCCCAATCAGATGGGATGTTTTAAACTCCCAATAAGATGGTACCTTAAATGTTCTTTCTATGATAGCTTATATTTAAAAAAAATTATAGGAACATCATGTTTAATACTGGAAGGAGCTTACTAGAAATAAAACATTTATCTCGTCTGGTCTGCTTTTCTTTGATAATTAATATTATATAATCTTTTATATTGTTCATTTTGCCTTGGCTGCCAAGAACCTCAGAAGAGTCACAGGAGTAGAATGATTAATTGTAAGAATTATTTTATCTTGGCTCTAGTATAGTTACTGTATTTGTTGTTGTTTTTTAATTTTTTTACATGTTTATTTATTTTTGAGAGAGAAAGACAGAGCATGAGCAGGGAAGGGGCAGAGAGAGAGGCAGACACAGAATCTGAAGCAGGCTCCAGGCTCCAAACTGTCAGCACAGAGCCTGACACAGAGCTTGAAGCTTGAACCACAAGCTCATGACCTGAGCTGAATTTGAACCAAATGAACCACCCAGGCACCCCTGTATTTTTTTTAACTTAAATTATCATTTAATTACCCAGGTTGAATATGTAAAAAATATATTTTTAATTAAAAAAATTACAGATAAAATATTATCCACAAAGCCTACACTAATCTCACATGGTGACCAAAGTTGTATCTTTAAGTTATCTTTCTCGAACTTACCTCTTGTTTCATTTGTACTAGTGTTTCTTTAATTTAGATGCTGAGATATGGAATCAAATATTTTAAATGCCAATAACTGCTTCCAAATTGCCTTCAGAGTAACTGCAACAATATATATGGCAATATCCATGCATCTGCTAATTCATTCAAATATATATATATATATATATATATATATATACATATATATTCATGTATTCTTCAGTGCTATACCAGTTATAACATCTTTTTTTGCTTTCCAGATACATCATATCTTTTGTGCCCTGTTCTCCGCTCCAGGAGGATCATCTATTTAACTGTAGGAATGGGCTTCTTTACTCTCTGGCCTCAAATTGGGTTCAGCCTCAAAGATGTGACAAAAAAAGGCAGAAGGAGGGAGGAAAGTAAAATTAAGGCTCCCTTTCTGTTTGGCTTCCTTGAGATGAGTATGACTCTTGTCTTGTAAGGAATATACAGCTTCTCTCTTCCAAATTTCAGTAATCACTCTATTCTGTTTGATACTTTGGGTATGAATGTTAGCGCCACTAGACCTAGGCACTGAGATATTCCTTAGGATCCCCTCCTCTACCTTATCACACCTATTTTCCCTTCATTAAACATTCCTTGAATTATATTAGCCTAAATAGAGTATGCCATCTATTTCATGCTGAGACTCTAACTGATCCAAGAACATTTTAAAAAAAAATTTTTTTTTTCAACGTTTATTTATTTTTGGGACAGAGAGAGACAGAGCATGAATGGGGGAGGGGCAGAGAGAGAGGGAGACACAGAATCGGAAACAGGCTCCAGGCTCTGAGCCATCAGCCCAGAGCCTGACGCGGGGCTCGAACTCACGGACCGCGAGATCGTGACCTGGTTGAAGTCGGACACTTAACCGACTGCACCACCCAGGCGCCCTGATGATCCAAGAACATTTTAATTACAAAAGTCTACTTTAACTGCTGGAAATATAGTGGAGCATGGGGGCTGGGGGATGGTGCATACACACACTCACACAGATACATTCTCCCTCAAAGAACATCCCAGGGCCCATGGTGTCACTGGTGAATTCTACCAAATATTTAAAAATGAAAAAAAGAGAAAATATGAAAGACAAAGGTAGACAAGTAGAGAGATCATTTTATAGAAAACAGATGGTTTAAAAATAATTTATTTCATTTACAATTCTGAGTAAACTATTTGTGCTAGGCTCTGATGGGTGCTTTTTTTGGTCTTGGCTGAGCTCGCACATGTATTTTCAGTCAGCAACTGGCTGACTGAACTTGGGCTGGTCTCTGATGGGCTCAAGTGGGAAAGATCACTCTTTTCCATGTGGTGTCTCAATCCCCAACAGGCTAGCATGGACCCGTTTACATAGCAACCAGGCAAGATTACATACAAGTTTCCCAGATCCATGAGGTTGGAAATGGCATGTCATAATTATTCTACATTCTCCTGGCCAACGGAAGTCACAATACCAGCCCCTCTCAATGGGAGAAATTGTAAAGTCATATTGTACCAGTTGGCTCTCTGGTTGTTCTGGGTATGATACTCTATTGGGATCTCAGAGACAGTTGCTGATGTCAACATACTGGATGCTTAGGAGTGGTTGTATCCAGTTCAAACATGGTGAGAATTCCATGTTAAAGTGAAGTATAAACGGTAATTGTTATCATAGCTATTTGTTCATAAACCTATTGATCAACGTTGGTGTACCTGAATAAAAAAAAATGGCTGATTGATATGAAGTGGATCATACTGTCCACATGAGACTCTTATTCAGAAGAAGATTTGGTGAGTTTTAAATAAGACACAGCATTTCTTGCAATATGAGCAATTTCCTTGCCTCTAATCCTTCAGTCATATTTCTTTCAATTTATGAACATCTGACCAACCTCTTAGCTATTGCCCATGAATTCATGCTTCTCTTTTTCTGGACTAAGTAGATTGTGAGGTAAACAAGTTGAATTTGTAACTATTGGTAGGATTTTCATTCTGCCCTACTCTTGAATAAAGTTGCCTAACTGCAGGACTATCAATCCAGGTGATCTAAGCATATTGCCAAGAACCTTTTGTCAAGCAAGACCCTATTTTTTCCTCCTTAATAACTTGGATATTGTAATAAGCAATACTCATGAGGCTGTACGTGTGATTTGAGGACAGTGTGGCAGGATAGCATGAATAAGTATACAGGAAGTATACAAATACAACTGTGTTTTTTGGTGGAGGGTGGTAAATGTCAGGATTTGTCATCCTATAAAATGATGTTATAAATAAAACATGGGAGATAGGATGCATTGGTTTGGGCATACTTACAAAGTATACATGACACACCAAGAAACCCTGGGAATTCACTTTTAGTTCAGGCTAACCATTGAGCCTATATACCAACCAACTAACAAAACCAGAAATTACATCATGCACTTTTTTGAATTCAGAATCCCTGGCACATGTATCCAGATTAATAAATTTAGCCCTCCAGTCTATAATCTTAGAATACATTCCCACGCATTCCAAGGTTTTTCTCAATATTAATTAGCATATCTTGAGATGTGAGTTCATACCTTCTTGGGCTTAAACTTATATCTTCCTTTGGGGAATACTGGACTCTGACTCTAGAATTCTAGAAGGGTGTTTGCAAGTAAGTGATGAAAAAAAATTGTGTTTCCCTTTGCCAATAAATACCTTAGAGACATCATAATAGTATCTTCTGAGAAGCTATCGAGACCCTCATAAAATAGGAGAAGAAAAACTTTCCCTGTTTCCAGTGGAGACCCTGATTTCTCTGTTATGCCTCCCCCTCAATTCCTAGGCACTTTTCTTCATGGATGAGTCTGGTCATGACTCTGAATTTAGTTGATGTTGTAGTTTAGTAAACTATAGATTAAATGTTACGGCTACAATAAATTCTTTTACAAAATCAGAGAAACTTCATATGTGCTGGTTAGATTTTGAGCTGAGAATTTTGGATTTTAAGTTTAAAATTCACTTGCTTTAAAAAATTTCAGTGTAGTTAGAGACAATCAGCCCACTTTTTCTTGAATTACTCATTGCCGTACATTAAAAAAAATATTTTTCAATGTTTATTTTTGAGAGACAGAGAGAGACAGAGCATGAGTGGGGAAGGGGCAGAGAGAGGAGACACAGAATCCAAAGCAGGCTCCAGGCTCTGAGCCATCAGCACAGAGCCTGATGCTGGCCTCAAACCCACAAACCGCAAAATCTTGACCTGAGCTGAAGTTGGATGCCCAACCGACTGAGCCACCCAGGTGCCCCTGTCACACATTTTTTAAAATATTGGCTTATTGGTCCTTCAAAGACTTGCTTTCAATAATCTCTTCATTCCAGATGGCCAAAGATTATTTTTTACAATGCAGAGATGTAATGGAGGTCACATTCTCATTGTTAAAAACCAATAAACACATTTTACTATGAGGCAGGAATACATTAGATTTTGAGTTCAAAAGTAAGTAACTTGATTTAATTTTTAGTATGCTCATTCTAGACATTCTGCTAAGACTAGATTGTAGGAATAAAGATAAAAGCAGAGAAGCCTGTAAGGCATCTATTAGAATGATACACTGACAGTTAATCGTGAATTGTACAAGCTACAGTAGAGATAGATAAATTTGAAGGTAGAGTGAACAGGATTTGATGAGTAATTGTGGGTAGGATATGAGAGAGAAGAGTCAACAGAAAGGATATTGTTGCTATTTATTAATATGGAGAAGACTGGATGAGCAGCAAGATGAGAAAGGAGTAGGGGGATGGGAAGTTCCACTCTGACACATTAAGTTTGAGATATCTATCAGATATTCAAATTTAGATGTCAAGGAAGTGGTTCAATATTTGAGTGTAGAATCCAGGATGCGGTTTAGGCCAGATATACTTCTAAAAACTGACAGGATATAGATGCTGTCAATTCATTTCGTCATTCATTCTTGATAAAATCATATGGGATCACCTAAGAAATCACATAGACAAAGAACTTTAAGCACTAAATCTAGGAGCACTACAACCTTTATAGCTGCTAGCACGGGAAAGATTAATTGAAATGTTAAAAAAAAATTAAAAAAAAAAAAAAGGGGGCGCCTGGGTGGCTCGGTCGGTTGAGCGTCCGACTTCAGCCAGGTCACGATCTCGCGGTCCGTGAGTTCGAGCCCCACGTCGGGCTCTGTGCTGACTGCTCAGAGCCTGCAGCCTGTTTCAGATTCTGTGTCTCCCTCTCTCTCTGCCCCTCCCCCGTTCATGCTCTGTCTCTCTCTGTCTCAAAAATAAATAAACGTTAAAAAAAATAAAAAAAAAAAAGATTAATTGAAATGTTAAAAACTTGCAAGCCATAAAGGCAAAGAAAAATGGAAAGACATTGATGTCCTCTGAGAGGAAAGTAAGTCTTGCCAGGAGGAGGGTAATCTGAGTGTCGAATGCCAAAGATAAAGAAAATAAGATGCAGGCTGAGAAATGACCACTGGGTATGGTAACATGGAGTTCAGAAAAGCAGTTTCTGGAGAGCAGGATGAAGGACTGACTGTATCAAGTTTAGGAGAGAAACAGAGAGCGAACATAGCCATTCACAGTTTTGCTCTAAATGGGTATCAGAGATGTTGAAGTCATTCCTTTTTCTTTTTAAAACTCTGTTTCTTTTTTTAATAGTTCAGGTATTATTTGTATAATAGTTCTATTAAAATATTTCTATACTAATTTATTATTATTATTAACTCCCTGCTAGGAAAGATGAAATTATTTGTACTATAACTTTCACTGCAATGATTCCCTTCCTACAAATTCCGAGTTTTTAAAATAGATTTAATTAGTCAGAGTTTGTAGCAGTCACATTTCTGGTGTGTATCTACAATTCTCCTTATTTTAAAATCTTAGTTTTATATTTATAGGATTTCAATATACACCATCAGTCCTTCTAAATGGCATCTTCATTTCCAAAGTGTGTATTTTGACTATTAGTTAGCGAAATTTCAGTTCTTCCAAATAGTTTTTCCAAAAAGTACTAGTGAATGCTTCTTCTTTGAGGTTTTTCATAATTGAGTCTATCTTCCTTTTGTGTTTATACTTGAATGAAAATTAGGCTAAATATAATTTTCTTGGTAATAATATTTCCTCAGTCTTTTAAAATTTTGCTGAACTATTCTTGGTTTTGTGAATATGTCTGAGTTCAGCTCAATTTTCCCTCTGCAGGTGACTCTCATAGTCTACCTGGATGAACCAAGTACACTTTAAAGTGAGTCGACCTCTACAACATTCAGCATATAACTCAATGCTGATTTTTATCTTTTAATTCATTTTTGTATAATTGGCATAATCTAATCTACTTGTGCAATTTTTCACTTCAGGGAAATTTTGCTGTGTCATTTCTCTGAATACATTTTTAAGGTTTCAATTGATGCATTCTCCATTTTAGGAAACCACTGTGAGGTCATCAGTCTCTTTGTACCTATTATCTCATTCTTATCACTTTAGTCTCTTTGTCCTTTTCCTCTGTGTCTTTCTTCCTTCCTGTTTCTAATTTATTAGATAAGCTATTGTACTGTTTCAGTGTGTAACTTGTTTCCTTTGCTCTGTAATCTTTTTCCATCACTGTTAAGCAAACAACACATATGCACCAATGGGTTTGCATTTCTGTACACGCTTGTGAAATTTTTAATATCAAAGTGGTTTTCTGAGAGCGTTTGTATCATAAGAGACTTTTTCCCTTTTAATCTAGTTGTGTGCCTTTCATCACTCAGTTTTGCTTTTTTTTTTTTTTACAA